>NW_027532679.1:6387033-6489558 GCF_008692635.1 Crocuta crocuta | reverse complement strand
TATATATATATATTTTATATATATATATTTTGTTAAGGGATATCCAACCTCTCAATGGACACTGTAGAAAATTCCCATGCAATGTTGTTTGGGAATCCAGTGCAATAAGGATAAAATTGCTCTGGGAAACAAAGGACAATAAAGGGACAGTCCTCTGGTCACCAGCTTTAAATTGTTGTGGTTTAGTTAGCAATAGAATATTGAACACATTATAGGGCACAAACGTATAGGCAGGCAATATCAATTTCAAATCTTAAAACACCAATATGAAGGGACCAAAAGTCATGTCAGGGGGCCTAGGCTCAGTCGGTTAAGTGTCCCATTTCACCTCAGGTTATGATCTCACGGCTTGTGAGTTTGAGCCCCGAGTTGGGCTCTGGGCTGACAGCTCATAGCCTGGAGCCTGCTTTAGATTCTGTGTCTCCATCTCTCTCTGCCCATCCCCCTGCACCCTCTCTCTCTCAGATAAACAAACAAACAAATAAATAAACACAGGTCATTGAATTCATGATCTATACCTATTCAACCAGTATCAGTCCAATTTAATGTTTATTTATTAAGTTCTTGTCATATCCTGAGGATATAGAAATTAAAAAAAATAATGTTCACCTTCCAGAAGCTCACATCTTATATTTTAATATCAATGTAATAGAAGTTAAAGCTTAACATATATAGTTAATTATTAACCATATTATAGAAACACTAAAAAAGCAACTGTGGCTGGGAGGGTGGAGTAGTGGTCAGTGATTATTTCATGAACTATACAACATTTGGACTGAGCTTGAGAAGTTGACCAAACTTTTAGTAGATTAGAAAATGCCATTCCGAGGGCACCTGGGTAGCTTAGTTGGTTAAGTGTCTGACTCTTGATTTCAGCTCAGGTCATGATCTCATGGTTTGTGAGATTGAGCCCCACCCACATCAGGCTCTGTGCTGACAGCATGAAGCCTGCTTGGAATTCTCTTTACCCCTCTCTCTCCACCCCTCCCCCCCTTTGTGTTCACTCACTCTTCTCTTTCTCTTTCTCAAAATAAATAAATAAACTTAAAAAAATAAAACAAAAAAGGCCATTCCAGGCTGTATGATGAACTGAGAGGTATAGCCATTCATGTTTATAAACAGCAAATAATTCTGAGAAACTGGAAAATAGGAAATCAGAATGTCATGGATAAAAAGACTGACAGATAAACATAGTCCAAAAGAGGGAGACTTTCATGCTCCTCACTGGAGGATTTGAGAAAAGGCATAGCCATGTGTAGCAGACTACGATGGAATTGTCTAAGAAAGTCACAACAGCACTTTCTCTCTGAGAATAGCCCTGCTATTTCATAGGGGTAGGGACTTATTTGTCCTGTTTGTACTGCTTGATGTTGTATCAGTCTTCCATTGATTATACAGAAGACTGGGATACCACTTTGATACCAGGTAACTGGGTTCATTACCAGACAAGCTACTTAGGCAGATTAGTTATTATCTCTAGGTATCATCTTCATCACCTATAAAATGGAATTACAGGGTCTTGGTAAGGATTACATTTAAAAATGCATTAAGGCATTTTCACAGGAAATTGTTCTTAGTAAGCAAAAAGCAAAAATACTATCAACATCACTATCAACATCATCACCCATAATCATCATTATCATTGTCATTTGTGGCCAATTTTTTTCTCCAGCATTTAGAAATGAGGTGAAAAATGTATAGATTGGTCTACATCATTTGCTAAGGCTGCCAGTGTTAGAGGAAAGCATGTTTGGCTAAATTCATGCAACATCAGAGAAATATCTGTGAAGAGACAGAAAAAAACAGAAATGTAACACCCCTAAAGAAGGAAGCAGAAACAAATCACTGCAACTCTCGAATCTGCCCAGATTTTTGATGGCCTCCCTGTTTCCATTCCTTCATAATTGAGGTGTCATTTCTTCCTTTGAGTTCCTTCTGAAAGCACTGTATCCTTATCACAAATTATTTTTATTTTTAAAAATTTTTAACATATTTATTTATTTATTTATTTTAAATGTTTTATATGGGGCGCCTGGGTGGCTTAGTCGGTTAAGCGTCATGCTCATGCTGTCTCTCTCTCTCTCNTTAACCGACTAAGCCACCCAGGCGCCCCAATTTTTATTTATTTTTTGAGAGACAGAAAGAAGACTGTGAATGGGGGAGGGGCAGAGAGAGGGAGACACAGAATCTGAAGCAGGCTTCAGGCTCTGACCTGTCAGGACAGAGTCTATGTGGGGCTCGAACCCACGAACCGTGAGATCATGACCTGAGCCGAAGTCAGACGCTTAACCGACTGAGCCACCCAGAATCCCCTGAATTCTTTTTATTTTTATTTATTTTTATTTATTTATTTTCTTTTGTTCCAGATAAGTGGATTACTGTCACTAGCTCCTAAGGGGTCTTTTAACTTAGAAGACTACATCCCAAACTTGAAAACAAAAATTCAAATGATGATACAGTATGACAGCTGGATGGACTGACTGCACACCCCCTGGAGAGCAAATCTAGATAAAGTGGAATCATGAGTGTACTGCCTGTGCTTTCTGGAAAGGAAGGTGCTAACTGGCAAATACATAATGACCTTGCTGCCTAATGAATCTCTCACACCTCCCTGGAGTAGAATAAGCACTTCGGTAAACTGCATGAACTCTTTCAGGCCACTAGGGGACTACTGAGCGTCATCTTCTGGCAGTGCTACCCTTGCCCCAGAATCTGTTTGCCTATTTATCAGGTGCTTGGAGCATCGGAAAAGGAGGACAGAAATTTGGGCTCAAGCCCAGTGATGAGCTCTGGGGAAATGTTATAGAAGAACAAGCAGAATGGAAGTCTATTAACATGGATTCTGTTGGACTTGGATAAGATGTAAATTCCAAACCTACTGCCTGTAATGGGATATTCTCAAAGCAGGTGATAAAAATAAACATTTGAGAGTGCCGTGGGGGGTGGGGGGGGCGGCGCTTGGGTGGCTCAGTCGGTTAAGTGTCTGACTTCAGCTCAGGTCATGATCTCACCGTTGGTGGGTTTGAGCCCCGCATTGGGCTCAGTGCTGACAGCCAGCTCAGAGACTGGAGCCTGTTTAAGATTCTGTGTCTACCCCTCTCTCTGACCCTCCCCTGCTCACGTCATCTTTCTCTCTCTCTCTCTCTCTCTCTCTCTCAGAAATAGATAAAATTTAAAATAAAGAAAGTGCCATGGAAAGGTCAGAGGCCTCCATAGGAATAATTTTGTCCTTCATGTTGTTATATTAAATGACTTTATGTTTCTTCTTAGAATAAAATATAAGACGTTTGCCATTTATATAGGAGTGATTTAATCTAAGGGGAAAAAATAAATGATGGGGTGGGTGGGAAGACTCTTCCACAAAGAGGCTAAGAGGTATTTGATGCATAATTTGGAGCTAAAGGCTCAACAGTGATTAGTGATGTTACACACACATGCTGCTGGTAAATGTACTCTAACAAACCCTGACCATCAAAGACACACAAATTATTTTAAAATAGACTTTTAACAGGCTTTGGAGAGAACATGCTAGAAGTAGAGTATCTGATATGTCAGAATTAAAAGAGCTATATAGCTCTGTGAACTTGCAGTGTCGTTGTTGCTGCCCATTTTACTATTATGACACTATATCAGTAAGGAATGTGTTAGATGTAAAAACAGAAAATTCAACTTGCAGTGGTGTAAACAAAATGGTTTCTTTTTCCTAAAGAAAAGGAGAAAAGGATGGAGGTAGGCAGCTCCTGGCTTTGGCAGCTAAGTAATGCCAGAGCTGACAAGGCTGCATTTCATGGTTGCAATATGGCTACATTAGTTTCAGTAGTCATTATCTGCATTCAACAGAAGAAATCAAGAATAGGGTCACGTGGCCCTGTCTGGTTCCAGGGGGAGTTGAGAAAGTTACAATATAGTCTTTGATTTCTGGTTTAGGAAACGAATAGATCCAGATAGATATACAGATGAATCCTAGAAAAATCTTTTGATATTTACTATAGAAATCTTGGAAATTGAACTCATTGCATAGCAAGGAATATTCTTTTTTTAGTTTTGTCATCCTTTATAATGTAGGTGGCCAAAAAGATGAGGATTAGGAATGAATGTTAAATGGGCCATCTGTCACAAGCAGAGAACTGCCTCTAGGTAGATTAATTATAACGACATGCCCCTTATTCTGGTATAAAGTCTCAGGGAGTGGACTGAAGGCTACATTTCTGTTGCCACTGGGACACTCAGCTTTTGGGCTGGGCACAATCTGGACAAATATATGGAGAAGCATTGTGAGAGGCATATGAGAATTTTGCAAAATCCTTTCTCAATATTTTTCCTAATATCTTAATATTTTCCTCAATATTTTAAAAATATTCTGCTGAATTCCATTGTCATTTGATACAAATAATACAGCCACTATCCAAGGGCTACTAGAATGAGAGACCTGACAGTTAAAGCACTTAGACCATCAAAGGCCTAAATGGTTGAAGCACATTAGTTTAGCTCCTACCAGAATTACCCTTCCTGGGTTACATTTCTAAGTTATAAACTTATGTTTCCTACAGGAAAGAATCAAAAGACATTGTACCTATAACATCAATTAGTAGCCATTATATTAAGTCCCATTTGGAAAATTTCTTGTAAAATTAAGTAATAGGAAAACCTTTGTCTTGATGAGAAACTAAAATAATATTCTTCTTTCCGCAAATGATATAACTGAGCGTGTTTCCCCTTTAGACCTTGCTGCCTGGATACTCAAAGTCAAAACTGAATTATAGCCGACTTTTGTTTGGGTTAATCTTATCTTACCCTTGTACCTGTTTTTCTATTTTTATTCTACATTTTGCATTTGCTTTTCTCTGAAAGGCTCCTCAAAACTTCTAGAGAAAAACTAGAATATAAATAAATACTAACCAGTAAAATAGTTCTTGGTGATTTTCTGGGTTACTCATTCATTTGGATCAGTTATATCATATTATCTATTGATTATCTGGTATAGTGTTTGAACTAAAACCCAGGATTAAATAAAATAATACCAATGGAGAAAACATTAAGCATTAAAGGACAGTTGGAACTAGAAAATTCAGCAAAATCAGACAGTGAACTAGAGATATTGTATAGAAAAGAGTCAGTTACTTTGAAGTCCCTGCCAATTTATACTTTGAAACTACGTTACCAAAATATCACATATCTTCTCGTTTTAAAGGTAAGAAGGAAATGCTGTTTTATTTATATGGTAAAAAAAATTACCCTTTTTTTCTTTAGGTCTTTTTTTTTTAGGTTCACAGTAAAACTAAGAGGAACGTACTGAGATTTGTCATATATCCCCTACTCCCACACTTACATGGTCTCCTCCCTTATCAACATCTCCCACCACGGTGCTATATTTGTTACAATTAATGAGCCTACACTGGCATATCATTATCACCCAAAGTCCATAGTTTACATTTTTGTTCACTCTTGTACATTCTATGGTTTTGGACGAATGTAGAATGACATGTATCCAAACTTCTAGTATCTTATAGAGTATTTTCACTGTCCTAAAAATCCTCTGTGCTCTACCTATTCAACCTTTCCCAGGCCCAACCCATGGAAGCCACTGATATTTTTACTGTCTACATAATTTTGCCTTGTCCAGAATGTCCTATAGTATGTATAGTAGTAGTATATAGTATCTAGATTTTCAGATTGGCTTCTTTCACTTAGCAATATGCATGTAAGTGTCCTCCACACTTTTTTTTTTATGGCTTAATACCTCATTTTAAAAATACTGAATAACAGTCCATTGTCTGGATATACCACAGTGTATTTATCCATTCACCTGCTGAAGGACATTTTGGTTGCTTCCAAATTTTGGCAATTGTGAATAAAGCTGCAATAAACACCTATGTGTGAATTTGTGTGTGAATGTAAGATTTCAACTCTTTTGGGTAAATACTAAGGAGCACAATTGCTGGATCATGTAAGAGAAGGTTTAGTTTGTAAGAAACCACCAAACTGTTTTCCAAAGTGGCTATACCATTTTGAATTCCTACCAGGAGTGAATAAGAGTTTCTCTTGTTCCATATTCTCACTAGCATTTGGTGTCATTAATGTTCTGGATTTTGGCCATTCTTATAAGCATGTAGTGGTATCACATAAGTGTTTTAATTTTATTTCCTTAGTGACATGATTTGGAGCATCTTTTCATATGCTTATTTTCCATCTATATAATATATATTATATCTGGTGAGGTGTCTGATAAAGCCTTTTGGCCACTTATTAATCAAGTTGTTTTCTTATTTTTGAATTTTATTTTAAACATAAAATATAAATTTTATAATAAATTATATATTTATTATAATTTATACATATAAATTATAAAATTTAAATTTATAATTTAAACATATAATTTAAGCATATATGTATTGTTTATATGTGTATATATATATGTGTATATATATAAACAATATGGGTTTGAACTCTGCAGGTCCACTTATATGCAGATATTTTGCAGCACAGTACTGTAAATGTTCTTTGTCTTCCTTATGATTTTCTTAATAACATTTTCTTTTCTCTAGATTATTTTACTTTTAAAATACAGTATAGAAAACATATACAAAAATGTGTTAATTGACTATTTTATTGGTAAGGCTTCTAGTCAACAGTAGGCTATTATTACAGTATATATATTTATGTATATATTGTTTCCATTGTATGTTCAAATAGGCTCTTAGCCTATTACTTTGTTTACAATATATTTTGTCATATATTTTTTACTTAATGTTGTAAATTTTATTTTGTTTTTCCTTAATAACATTCAATCTAGGGTGCTACCTAATAAATTATGTCCTCCTGTGAGTAAAAGTATCTAATACATTTTCTTCTGATAGTTTTAAAGTATTTTTTCCATTTAATCCTTAATTATCTGGAATATATTTTTGTGAATGGAGAGCATTAAGGATCTATTTTCTTGTCCTAATTACAATGCAATTGTTCTAATACCAAGTGTGGAATAGTTTATTTTTTCCTCACAGATTTGTAATATACCCTCTGCAAAACAAAAATTTTCCATTTTTGCTGGGGGATAAATTTGGGTTCTCAATTCTGTTCTGTTGACTTATTTGCTTATATGAGCACCATCGTTTTTATTGTTTGCCTTAAATACCATGTGTAATGGATGGTATGGCGTACCTCTTCTAGTAAATCTCCTTTTAATAATGAAGGACTTATTTCCTTACCTGCTGGGAATGCTGTGAGCCCTTTTTCCAGTTTCTTCAGCTAAAGAGTCCTGTAATAAGCATGAATCTTTTTTGGGGTAGGCAATCTTTAATAACATGGATACAAATTTTAGAGCCCTCCCCAGAACTTGAGAAATAGGTATAGAGCCATCTCAGGTTCAGAGCTCCCATGGGCTTGGCCAAGAGTATTGTTTTTTGTTTGTTTGTTTGTTTTTCATTTTTTAAAATTAATTTATTTAGCTGGAGAGAGAGTAAAAGAGAATGTGCGAATGGGGGAAGGATAGAGAAAGAAAGAGAGAGAATCCCAAAAAGGCTCCACGCTGTCAGCATAGAGCCCATTGCAGGGCTGGATCTCATAAACCCTGAGATCATGACCTGAGCTGAAATCAAGAGTCAGTTGCCTAACTGACTGAGCCATCAAGGCATGTCATAGAGCCATTGCTGAGATTGCAAATTCTGTTGTGCAATCCCTTTCTTTTAATAGGTGGTAATCCTAAACGCACTAAGAAACTGCCTGCATGCCATCCCTCTGTCTTATAATCTGTTCAGGGAATGAAACCTAAGACTTAATGCAGATTTCATTGGAAACCTGCCAGTTTCTGGCCTCTGGTCTCTTGCAGAAACTACTCTCTCTCTCTGTAATATTATACAATATATACAAATGTATAAAATATTATACAATACACACATATATGTGTATATATATTATACAATACAAACACACACATATATATTGTATGTATATATATTTTTTCACATCTTATATTTCTAAGTGGTAAGCTACCTGTTCTTGAGAAGACCTGTGAATATGCCACATCAAGGAATTAGACCATATATGCAATTTTAAAAATATCACTGAAGAATGTTATGAAAGAAGCAATTATGGAAATATATACACTAAGCTTTTTTCAAAATTTCAACAAGTGTTTAGATCTAGTATGTACTAGACTTTACATGTGATTCCAGAGATTCAAAGAAAAAGGCTGAGTACTGTCATCATGAAGCTCATTACCCACCTTTTGTTTTCTCTTTTAACCACTGTGTCAATATTTCTTTTGGTTTTCATATATTTGAAATGCAGTGGCTAAAATATTCTTTTTTGTATGTGTTCAGTAATTTATTTAGCAAAATGTCAATGGTAGTTATATGCCAAATACTGAAGTGGGTTTTAAGGGAGAAACAAGAAAAGCAAGGACCTGATCTGTCTCAAGGTAGAACATGACAAGTGTGCAATGACCATGTTGCAAATAGGCTATCAACTGGGATATGAGGAAGAGCAGAAGGCAGTGGACATTTATGTGAGGGAGACTTGAAGGCTCAATTTTATTCCACTGTCAGTGGATTATCTGTTTTTGTTTCAGTCATCTATTGTGGACCACTCTTATTCCATATATGCTTGGAAAATATTTTGAAATCTTAATTTGTGTTTTATTTCTTCCTCTTCATTTTGCCATTATTTCCCCCTCTTTAAACAGTTGGAAAATTTCATCCTCTTTTTGCTTCCGGAGAGTTTGTGGCCTGGCATAAAGAAACGAATACATTTTTACTTCCTAAATGTTGTGTCCAGAAAGCCCTATAGTGGTAGGCATACACAAGGTGGTTTGAAGAAGGATGAAAAAAGAAAGATTTCACTCAGATTCCAAGATTACCCCAGGCTAGGGGAGTAAAGAAACATGGACACCTGGGAAAAATAGGATTGCTATACCATGCTTCCCAGCTACAACATCTGAAAGGCAATGAACCAGCATAGAAATAGCAGCATATTCGATCAGGCAAATGGGATTACAAGCAGAAGTTTGACCCCCAGGAAGAACTTAGAAACCATGGAGAACCACTAGATCTCACAAGGCCACATAGGCAGGCACAATGAGAATTCACTGTCAGCTCTGAGCTGATGTTTGTGAACAGATGCCCTGTCCTCATTCCATGTCTTGGCACTGAATAAAACCCCATTGCTGTAGCATCAGGAAGGAAGAAGTTTCACTTTTTGCATACCAGAATTTGCCAACAGAAACTTATGGTATATCTACAACAAATGTAAATTGTGGTCTTCTGTTTATTATTTGCTTTTTATTCAAATACTTCTTCTTTCACTGTTTTATAATCCTTCTTGAGGACTTTGTGGGAGGTCAAGATAAGAAAAGGATTTACAGAGAAAATAGGAGCTGGAGCAAGAAATATAAGCAATAAACTAGTTTTCTTCCCAAAACCACTTTTTCGGCCTCAGTCTTTAGTTGCAAAATGATTTCAGTGGTAGGGGGCGATTACTAATCATTCACAGACTTGATGCTTAGCTTATATTTATTAACTAGTCTTTTTCTCAGAGATTTCTGAATGTATAATCCAAGGAACGTATCTATTATGGTGAATATTGCTTGTTAATCCTCTTTCCCTTACAACTCAGATTCCAGGTTACAACTTAAAATGTCAATTTCGCCACCAAATCTACCCTTTCCCAATTTCCTAACACAAATAACTGGTTTTGATTCTTCGATTATGTATTCTTACAAAACATAACACTTCTATTGTGCACTTATCATAATAGTAGTTACATTATTTTTTATATAAATTTTTGACTAAAGATCTCCTTTCTCCCACTTAGAATGTAAACTTCTGTTTAAAGAGTTACTTCTATAGCACCTGGTACAAGGTTGACAAATAACAATTATTTAATAAGTATTGCTTTAGTGAACATGGGAATGAATAAACTTCAGTTTATTGCTTCCATTCTTTTCAACCACTTATATATAAGTATATATGTGTGTGTGAATATGAATATACACATGCATATATTCCATAAAAGATGACATTTTTATAACTATCATTTTATACTGGATAGAAAAAACTTATGTAGTAACATTTCATATGAGAATAGAAGAGATTGAAAAACTGTAAGTTGAATGAAGGATATTTTGCATTCTTTTCCATAGTCCCTGCTGTTGGGTCAAGCTTGTTTAATATTCTAATAACACAGATCTATGTGACCAGATCTATGGTTCTATAAGAACCATGGTGTGGTGAGCAATTCCAGGCTGCTATTTGGTTATTTTTCTTTCCTGGAGTGCTCATTTATTTGCACATCTGAGGCATACTTGTGGGGCTCCATATTGGCTTTTTATGCAAAAAAATTATTGAGAAAAAATTTAATTATGTACCTCCAACACCTGCAGTGTGCTGGGTAGCAGAATCTGAATATAGGAAGCATTGTCAAGAAGGATCATGAATATAGCAAAAGAAAAATGCAATTCCCAAAGTGTCGAAAATAACCCATTATACACTCCTTGTAATTTGTCACATCACAACTATCAGTTACATTTGGAGGTCTTGGGTTAAACACAAGTCCCTTAAGATTTGTAAAATATGAAGGATGATCTCACTTTAGCCTCCAGTACCTTACTGCTCAAGAGAGGTGCCTTAATTTTATCTGCAAATACACACACACACACACACAAACACACATATGTATATACATATACGTATATACGTATATATATTCTAGAAGTGAAGCCCAGTAACAGGCAACTCGTTTCTATGTAATGTGCTCTGGATCATAAAATCCATAAACACATTACTGAGTATGTTGTCTTAGTAAATATAAAATAAAGCTAACTCTGGTCATTTTTGTTTTACTTCTATTTCTGATGCACAAGACTAGGAAACAGATTTTGAAAGACACTCATCTTGCCTTCAAGCTTTGCTATATTTTGTTTAAATCTTTTTTTTATTTATTGCTTGTATCAGTGAAATGGCATAATAATAGGACATAATTTGAATATTTAACTGAAAATATAAGTAATTAGCTGTACAAATGTTTACATGGTTGCAAATAATGTTATTCTAGAATTCTATAAAGTGTCATTGTGTGGGCAATTAGAATATAAGAGTATATAGATATTATTGAACTACATATTTTATCAGTACTTTGTTTTTATTTACCTCTGTAATAAAAAGATGGATATAAATGTATACCTATTTCTGATGTTCTTCACTTGGGATTATTTATAAGAAAATCACAATAAGTATTACAACATTGCATTGCCAGAACCATGCTTATTTTTATTTAGTGTGGATTTTTGTTTTTAGGTAAGTGAGTAGGTGTTTAGGTATCAGCCATATGACACCCCTGTGTACCCTAAAAACTTCCCAGAAAAGCTACAGGCAATGTTACATCAAAGCTGGAAAAGAATACAATCTCAAACATTCCTATTAAATTATTGTCTTACTTGGTTCATGCCCGCTGAATATTCACTGAGAGATAGATCAGAAACTCAATAGAAGAAATGATGATGTTCTTAGAATTTGCATGAAGGTAGAAAGAGGAGAGTAGGAGACTAAGAAAGGATAGAGATCTACACTGGGGCAAAAAGACCTACCAGCCCTTTGTTACTCCTTTGTGTTAGTAAGGGTTCTATAGGTAATTAGAACCAACAGCATATAAAGAGATTTATTGTAAGGAATTTGTTCACATGGTTATGGAGGCTGAGTAGTCCAACAATCTGCAGTCACAAGCTGGAGACTCAGGAGAGCTGGTGATGTAAGTTGCAGTCTGGGAACCAAGAGAGCCAATGATGTTACATGTCAGTCCAAGTGCAAGAAAAAAACCTAATTCTCAGCTTAAAAACACTGAGGCAGAAGGCAAATTCTGCATTACTCTGTCTTTTTGTTCTATTCAGATCCTTAATATATCAAATGATGCCACCCATATTGGCGAGGGAAATCTGATTTATTCAATCTATTGATGCAAATGTTGATCTCATACAAGAACACCTTCACAGACATACCCAGAGATGATGTTTAACCAAATATCTGAGCATCCCATGGCCTACTCAAGTTGATATATAAAATTAATTATCACACCTATTTTTCTTCCTGATATCCTTCATTGTAAGAATGCCTGGGTTCAAAATTGCTTCACTACTCTCAAGTCATAAATACTTTGTGCCTTGACTTTCTCTCATCTGTGTCAGAGATAACTGACAGATAACCCCTGTCAGGATCCTTGTAAGGTTTAAGTGAAATAATACATTTAAATTGCAAGGTACAATGCAGACCTTATCAGCAAGCACTCAATGAGTGTTATTTGTTATTACCATAATTAACATGAATAAAAATAATAAAAGTCTGAGTGCATCTAAAAAAATCTACTGTCTTGGTTTTCAAGAGAGTCAGGATGTACAATTCTATCATGGGCCTGCAGGGGAGAGAGTCAGAAATATTAGACCCACAGGTCAAATATCATTTGCATAGAAAAGGACAAGAAACATAAAGTCAGCTACTCTCTTTTGAGTCTCTTGGTCTTCTTCACTTAGAAAGATGCATAGCTTCCATCTGGCTCAAAATTTCTGTCATAATGATGAGATATTTTGCTCTTCAACCTGTAGAACTCTTCTTGGTATCTCTTCCCTACACTAATGGAACCACAAGATTGATTGTCTTAACGATTTCTCACCAGTAGTACCAACTGGCAGGCAAACTAAGCTAACAATGTAACTGTCAGGAAAACACTACTTTGAACACAAAACAGATTACTGCTTACCGTTGGAAAAATATTTTAAACCATTATGATTATAAACATGCTAAATCTGTAGTGTCCAAAATTACCACGATTCTCTGTGCATACATCACATATTTGACTTATTCTTGGTTGGTCTGAGTCCTCCTATTCTCTAATGCCTATTCTAAGATTTCATCTCTGAGCTAGGTAGGTCCATCCTCTATACTCAAATGATTCTACAGGAAGTATTTGGTCAGTAAAGATTCAGGAGACTTTATTGACCACATGATGCCTTCCATGACTGAAAAAAGCAGACATTCAAGGGGATTGCATAAATTTCAATATTCAATCATTTTCCAACTCATATACTTCCTTTCTAATAAAATCGGCCCAAGAACATCCTTAAAGTATTATTAAGATTATGTTTCTGTGTATAGATTTTAAATTACATAACTCAAAAAACAAAATAAGAGTAAGGAGAAACTATTACTATTATTATTATTTTATAATATATAATATTATATATTATAAAATTATAATAATAATTTAATAATAAACTATTATTAAAATAATAATATTTAAAATTTTTTGTTTATATGTTTTTGAAAGAGAGAGAGACAGAGCATTAACTGGGAAGAAGCAGAGAGAGAGGGAGACACAGAACCAGAACCAGGCTCCAGGCTCAGAGGTGTCAGCACAGAGCGGGTTGCAGGGCTTGAACTCATGGACTATGAGATCATTACCTGAGCGGAAGTTGGATGTCCAACCAATGCCACCCAGGCGCCCCACCAATTATTATTTTTAATTCAAGATAACTCTTGTGATTTTTAAAAATATATACTATATGAAATTATTTCAATTATTTTTACTACTTTGGTGCTCCCATTTTGCTGGAATTTATGCAGATGTTTGATTTGGGTAATACAAAACCTAACACCAGAAACAGTTGCATGTAAAAAAGGAAGGGAGTGTTGGGGTGCCTGTGGCTTAGTCAATTAAGCGTCTGACTTCAGCTCAGGTCATAATATCATGGTTCGTGAGCTTGAGCCCCTCGTTGGGCTTTGTGCTGACAGCTTGGAGCCTGGAGCCTGCTTCAGATTCTGTGTCTTCCTTTCTCTCTGCCCCTCCCCTGTTCATGCTCTGTCTGTCTGTCTGTCTCTCTCTTAAAAATGAATAAACATGGGGCACCTGGGTGGCTCAGTTGGTTAAGCCTCCGACTTCAGCTTAGGTCATGATCTCACAGTTCATGGGTTGGAGCTCTGCATTGGGCTCTGTGCTGACAGCTAGCTCAGAGCCTGGAACCTGCTTCAGATTCTGTGTCTCCCTCTCTCTGACCCTCCCCTGTTCATGCTCTCTCTCTCTCTCTCTCAGAAATAAATAAAAAACATTAATAAAAACTTTTTAGATGAATAAACATCAAAAAACATTTTAAAAGGAAGGGAATGTTATGAAAAATATTGAGACTTTTTCAACTGCAATTCTTTGTATTGGGAAGTATGTTCCCATTCCTTAATAATAGACCTCCTTGCTCCTCATGCTATGGCTCAAAAATCCAAATTTATATAGTTATTATATTACAGGGAGAAAGGAGGCAATGTGGACTTTTTATACCTTTTCCACCTTAACTCATTTTCACAGAAGACTGTAAATGTGTCCAAAAAATGAAACTTGTTTGTTTAATAGAAGTATTTTAACTCATTTGGCTGCAAAAGAATAAAAGAAAGTGATTTTTTAGATGTGTGTCCATTGAAAGCCATCCACATCAAAAAGATTTATTAAAGATTGGGTCAACGGTAACAGATTTGAATTTTATTGATCAGTTCATTTCCAATTTCACTTTAATCTTAGATCTCCACATTTTTTTCAATAACAGACTTAATGATATATAATTCAATTCACATAGTATAAAGTTCACCTTTAAAGTATTACAATTCAGTAAATTCAGTAGTTTTTAGTTCAGAAGGTTGTGTAATCACCACTGCTATCTAATTCCAGAAAGCTTTTCACACTGAAAAGAAACTCTGTACTCATTAGCATTCAATCCTATTTTACCCTCTCCCCTAGTCCCTGCTAACTACTAGTTTATTTTTTATTTCAATGAATTTGCCTATTATGAATGTATCATAGAGATGGAACTATACAAAATGTGGGCAATTGGACTAACTTCTGTCACTAAACTAAATGTTGTCAAAGTTCATTCAAATTGTAAGATGTATGAGTATATAATTCTTTATATTTAAAATAGCTTTAGATTTACAGAAAATTTGTGAAAAAAATTAGTAAAATAAGATCCCATACACACTGTATACAGCCTCCCTTACATTACTATGGTACATTTGTTACAATTAATGAACCAATATTTATATATTATTGTTAACTAAAATCTATACTTTCTATGTCCCTAGTTTTTATCTAACAACATTTTTCTGCTTAACAGTCTCATCCAGGATATTACATTACATTCAGTCACCATGACTTTTAGGCTCCTCTTGGCTGTGACTGTTGCTCAGAATTTCCTTGTTCTCAATTACACCGTTTTGAAGAGTATTTTTCAAATATTTAGCAGAATGTCCCTCTATTATGATATGTCCAATGTTTTACTTATGATTAGTTTGGAGATATGGGTTTGGAGGACTAAGACCCTAAAAACAAAGTGCCATTTTCATCCCACATCAGGGGAACTTACTATCAACAGGATTCATTATTGTTGATATCAATTTTGAAAATGTGACTGAAATAGTGTTTGTCATATTCTTCTACTACAAAGTTATTCTTTCCTTTGACTTTCCATGTTGTACTCTTTGTAAGGCAGTCACTATGTGCAGGCCACATTTAAGATAAAAGGAATTATAATCCATCTGCTTGAAGGCAGAGTCCCTACATAAATTGTATATAATTTTTCTGCAAAAGATAATTGATTTTTCACCCATTTATTTATTTATTCTAACTTTATTTATGGAAGAACTATATTCATTTTATTTCTTTTTTAAAGTTTATTTACTTTTTTGTTTTCAGAGAGATAGAGAGAACATGAGCACACAAGCACATGAGTGGGGGAGGGACAGAGAGAGAGGGAGACAGAGAATCCCAAGCAAGCTCCATGCTGCCAGCACAGAGCACCAATGTAGGGCTGGACTCCACAGACATGAGATCATGACCTGAACTGAGATTAAGAGTCAGATGTTCAATCGACAAAGCCACCCACGTGCCCCTATCCATTTTCTTTCTGAATAATATCCCATTTTATAAGTATACCACATTTTGTTTTTTCCTTCATGAAAAGTTGTACATTTGTATTATTTTTTGTCTATTATAAGTAATGTAATATGAGTGCATTTATATAACTTTTTGTGTAGTTGTGCATTTTCAACTCCCTTGGGCACATATCCAAGAGTGAAATTGATGGGTTGTACAGCAAATTAATATTTAACATATTGAGGAACTGCTAAACTCTTTTCCTAAGTGTCTTTACTATTTTACAACCCCTGCCACCAAAAATATATGAGGGTTCCAATTTCCCCACATCCTTGACAATACTTATTATTTTCTGTTTTATTTCAACCATTCCAAGTTGACCTTGGTTTGATCTTCATTTCCATAATGATTAATGATTTTGAGCTTCTTGTAATATGCTTGTTGGCTATTTATATATTTTCTTTGGAAATGTTTACTCAAATATTTTCACTAATTTTTGCTTCAGTTCTTTGTCTTTTTATTATAGAGGGTAAGAGTTCTTTGTTTATTCTGGATATAAGTCCCTTATCAGAACATTATTTTGAAATATTTTCCCCATTCTATGGGTTGCTTTTTCACTTTCTTAAGGGTGTCTTTTGAGGCACATCGTTTAAAAATTTTGATTAAATCCAACTTACCTACTTTTTAATGTTAACCTATGCTTTTGTTGTCATATTTAAAAAAAATAAACAAATAAACCTGCTTAATGTAAGGATGTGAAAATTTGTTCTGATGGTTTCTCCTAAGACTTTTATAGATTTCATTCTTATATTTAGGCCTATAATCAACTTTGAATTATTTTTTATAAATTGTGTAAGGTAGATATCCTTTGCATGTGGATTTCCAATTGTCCTAGGACCATTTGCTGAGAAGACAATTATTTTCCCATTAAATGATCTTGGAACCCTTTTCAAATTTAACTGACCATAAATGTAACATCTAATTTATGGACTCTCAATTGTATTCCATTGATTGTATGCCTAGCCTTCAATAGTCCCACACTGTCTTGATTACTCTGTAGTATGAGATGGAATTGGAAATGATGAGTTTGAAATTTTTGGTTTTTTTAAACATTGTTTTAGCTATTCTGTGCCCCTTGCATTTCCACATGAATTTTATAATTACCTTGTCAATCTATGTAAAATAGCAGCAAGTATTTTGATAGAGATTGTAGAAAATTTGAAGACAAGTTTAGGAATATTGCCATCTTTGGGAGAATTAGTGTTGTATGTGAAATAACTTTCCATTTATTTAAGTTTTTTTTGTTCCATAAGTATTTTGTAACTTTCAGTACATAAATGTTTTACACTTTTGCTAAATTTACTTCAAAGTATTTTGTTCTTTTGATGCTATTGTAAATGAAATTGTTTCTTAACTACAATTATATATGTTTCATTCTATTGTTAGTTTTTACAAATAAAATAGATTTTTGAGTATTAATTTTGTATTTTAATACCTTACTGAACTTACTTTGTCCCAAAAGCCTTTGCATAGAATTCCACTGGATTTTTTACATAAAAATTGTTAGCATATTTGAATAGACATAATATAACTTATTCTTCTCCAATATCAATGTCTAACTTTGTGCTTCTATGAATAGTTGAAGGAGAAAGTTCATCTTTTGTGATGAAGAGTGGATATCTTACTAGACACGGTTTCTGAGACCAAAACTGAGTCCTACTTAATGTAAAAGAAATTAGTTGAATAGGAAAAATGTCAACAGAAGGAGAAAATGAAGGCTATGAAGAGAATGATAAGATTATAAAGAAGATCATTAATCAAGGAAGTAGGTTTTAGATAAGATCTTCTTAGCCAAACTGAAAGATCTTGCTCCAGGGGTGAGTTTATTGATAAATGAAACTGATAATCTTGGATTGACAATACAAACATAACACAGAGTACAGGAAGATACAAAATTTCCATTAGGAATGACTGGGAATATACCTGGTATCTACCAGGTATACACAAATATAGAACCTGTGTGAAATGTTCCTAGGCATATTTGTGGGTTGTGTAATACCCATGAATCCTTTTCACATACATAAACTTACCTTAAATTCATCTACCATGGGACAGGTGCAGCTGAGACAAAGTAGCTGGAATTCATTACAAAGGAAAGATTTGTTTTTGGTGAGGAATTCATTCATTCTTTGCCCTCAGCAAGAATTTCATACGTCACAGTTAGTTTTCACATCTCAGTCCATTATCTCACTACCTTTGAAGAAAACTTACCTCCAGATTCTCCATTTCCTCTAGTGACTTCAGCTTTAGAGGAGCAAGATCTAGCTCCCCGTAACTTTTTTGTACTTTTAAATATTTTACTGTTATGTTAATTAAATTAAGAAGACAACACAAGCACCATTTCTTCAAGGATGCCATTTGGATCAGATAGCCCTTATCTTAAATCTAAGTAAAGCAAGATAGAAATCTAAAAACTGAATAAAGATATATTCAGTCTTGTGTTGCTGGAGAAACTGAATTTGGAATTCATGTTCAACAAAGGTAGAGAGGATTTGGCAAAATCCCTGGGAATTCAGTTGAGACCCTAATTTACTACACCTTAGATGCATGGGATATTCCCTGGGATTAAGAGTGAACCAGAGAAGAACATTCTTTTTTTTTTTTTTAATGTCTTTTTTTTTTAATAGTTTATTGTCAAATTAGTTTCCACATAACACTCAGTGCTCATCCCCACAAGTGTCCTCCTCCATGCCCATCCCCCCCCCCACATCCATCAGTCCTCAGTTTTTGTCAGCATTCAAGAGTCTCTCATGGTTTGCTCAGAGAAGAACATTCTTAACAAAACCTTTAAAACCCAATTTTGCCTGTACACTAGCTGCTTGGCCAATAATAATAATTAATAATAATAATAACTTTGAAAGAACATAACATCAGCCAGGGCCATTTTATTTTTATTTTTTTCATATTTAATACAGAGCATTCATTCTTTTTAAATTTTTTAATGTTTATTCATTTTTGAGAGACAGAGAGAGTGTGAGTGAGTCAGGGGCAGAGAGAGAGACACACACACAAAATTGGAAGCAGGCTCCAGGCTCTGAGCTGTCAGCATAGAACCCAACACAGAGCTTGAACTCATGAACCATGAGATCATGACCTGAGCCAAAGTACATGCTTAACCTACTGAGCCACCCAAACGTCCCCAAAGGATTCATTCCTAAATTATCAGATATGCCTAAAAATGAGCAAATAAACTCCAAAAACAATAAATAATATAAATAAACCTACATTTGTTCAAATATTGTAGTTATCAGAAAGGAATATTAACACTATGATTAACATTTTCAGTAAAATATACACATAATTGGAAATTTCAGCAGAGAACTTTTTAAAAGATGAGTCATTGCCAAGAGCTGAAAATTACAACAGTTGAAATTCAGAATTGAACATATAGTTTTTAGAGAAGATTTGATGTGGCAGAAGAAAGGATAAGTAAACTGGAAAAGAAATTAGTAGAAAAATATCCAGATATAAAATAAAGAATTTTAATTGGGTACCTGGGTGGCTCAGTTAGTTGAGCATCTGACACTTGATTTCAACTACAGGCATGATCCCAGGGTCATGGGATCCTGTGTTGGACACTGTGCTGAAAATGGAGACTACTTGAGATCTTCTCTCTCTCTCTGCCCCTCTCTTCCACTCATTCTCTCTCTGTCTCTAAAAAAACTCTAAAAATCAATAATTTTAAGATACAGAGAGAATATAAAATTTGTGTGTATATGCATATGTATACATACACACATATATATAATATGTGTGTATGTGTGTATACAGTGAAAAATTTTAACATATGAATATTTAGAGGCTTAGGACAAGAGGAGAAAAAGAATAGAGAAGTAATATTGGAAGAAATAACAACTATGATTCTTTCAAAACTGATGAACACATCAACCTATAGATTTATGAAAACTTATGATCCCCAAGCAAATTAAATGCAGAAACAAAAGACAAAAATTGTATATCCTGGCACACAATAGTAAAATTATTAAAAGCCAAAGGTAAAAGAAAAATCATCAAAAATTTTTTCATGAGTTCTCTCATCACTTTCTGAGTTTTTCTAATAGATTTCTGCAAGGAGGTTATTTTGCTCCTCATGATTTTTTTTCTCATAATAATTTTGGTGCTAGATCTTATCTTGATACTTTTCTGTTATTCTTTTTGTGATATTAGCATTCCTAAATTTTTAGAATCAAGTGGAATTTAGGAAAGCAGTTCTAACTTCACAGAGCTTCCTTTTTTGTTATTTTCATATGAAGTTCAAAAACAAGAAAGCTTGCTTTCTGGAATTTTTTTGGTTACTCTTTCACAAACTTTGGTGTATATGATCTCTTCCCTTTCTCTTTCTTGTGCCTATCCTGCTTAGTTTTTTATTCTTCTCTTAATAATTTCTCATCATGGGTTGTATTTTGGAAGGGAACCTCTGGTGGTCAGTTTGAGAAATCATAAGAACAAGACTATTTTAAGGGCTGGAATTCCTTGCACTCACTCACTAGCAAGGAGAACACAGCCCTACGCATTTCTGTTGCTGTCTTCAAAACAATCCCATTATTTTGCAACGAAAATAATTGGTTATTTGGGGATTATCCTTTTCTTAGTTCCTTAGATGACACCCTATTCCTTTATCTTTATTTCCCCAACATTGATGCCAATACCATTCGGGCATTGGGATTTTTAATGCTTTTCCTGTACCCGTATAGCATTTTAGTGTCTAAGGAAAGAGTCTGTCACAAGGTTTGTTGTATATATTGACTACATTGTTTTAAATATTTGTTTCTGTGAGAGAGAGAGAGAGAGAGAGAAAGAGAGAGAGAGAGAAAGAGAGACTGAGCACTTGTGGTGGAGGGGCAGAGAGAGAGGGAGACTCAGCATCTGAAGCAGGCTCTAGGCTCTGAGCTGTCAGCACAGAGCCTAACATGGGGCTTGAACCCATGAACTGTGAGATCATGATCTGAGCTAAAGTCAGATGCTTCACTGACTGAGCCACCCAGGAGCCCCTTGGTTTTGTTATATAGTTGCTTTACCTGCTTCTGTTTGTAGATTTGGAACACTACCACCACCTGTTTCTGAAATTGTCAACTTCATTTATGAGACAAGTTTTAATATCATAATCTGACAAAGATATTATAAATTAGTAAGATCATAAGATAATATTCTCATGAATCTAAGTGCAAAAAGTCAAAACAAAATATCAACAAATAATTCCAGCTATATATAAAAAGGATAAAACATCATGAGAAGTTGGAATTTCAATGCAGTTATCCAAACTTAAAAAAAATAGATGTTAATCACCACATTAACAAAATAAAGTGAGAAAATCACAATATCCTCTAAAAAATCTGAAGACAATTATTACCCATTTAATAATTAAAAGAAAAACCTTGTCAGCTAAGTAGGAATAAAATAAAACTTTCCTAATCTATAAAATTTTCACAAAATATGATATTATATTTAGTTGTAAAATATTGAAAATGTTCTCCTGAGATAAAAAATAAGACAGTTATTTCCACTATCACCAACTCTATTCAGCAGTATATTAGAAAATCAATAGTAATAAACAAGCCCCATTCCACTCCCAAAAAATAAAGATGTAAAGATTTGAAAGTAAGAAATAAAATTGTCATTATTCATACACTATGAATGTGTGTACTGAAAAATCTAAAAAGATCATTAATAAAGTCTAATTAATGATTTAAAGAGGGTTGCTGAACACAAGTTAAATACAAAAGATAACCTATACCTACTGCAGTGATCTGAAAATAGTAAAATTTTATAAAGCAATGTATCAAAATTGAATACCTAGGAATAAACCCAAAAATTATGCAAAATTTTTTACACAGAAATTTAGCAAAACATTTATGTGGAAATAAAAGGAGATCTAAACAAATGAAGGAATATATTATGTTTAGGGATTTTAAATTTTTTTAAGTTTATTCATTTTTAAAGAAAGAGCACCCAGTGAGGGAGGGGCAGAAGGGGGAAGGAGAAAGAATCCGAAGCAAGCTCTGCACTGTCCCTGCAGAGCCTGATGTGGGGCTCAAACTCACTAACTATGAGATCATGACCTAAGCTGAAACCAAGAGTCAGATGCCCAACTGACTGAGCCACCTAGGTGCTCCTAAGTTTAGGGATTTTAAAACTTAGTATGATAAAAATATTAAATCTTTCTAACTTGATCTATAAATTTATGCTGTGCTACTTAAAATCCAATGTTTCCTTTATGTAAGTTAACAAATTAATCTAAACACTTAAATGAAAATGCAAGCAAAAAAGCCAAAAGAACCTTGGCAAAGAACAAAACTAAAGGATTTATATTATCATATATCAAGATTTATTTCAAATCTACTATAATTTACAAGATGTTCAATGACATAATGCTATTCAAATATACTACTAGAAGACCATAGTAAACTCAGATTAATAGAGCTATCATACATATGGACATCTGATTTAAGTATCATGAAGGCATCACTACAGTGCTGAAAAGATGGTCTTTTTGATAAATAATTCTAAATAAATTGAAAATTAATTTAAAAAGAAATGTTGGCCGACACCTCAAATAAATTCCAGATAGATTGTACATCTACATGAAAAAGGTAAATCAGTAAAATTTCTTAAAGATAACATAGGCTAACTGAGCATATTTCTTGATAAGGGTAAGCTAGATTACAGGAAAAGCAAGTAAATGAGGTCAGACACTAATCATCATTCCAAGGATGTCTTCCTCCATCAATGACCTGTAAATCCTATAAATAAATTACTGCACTGTAAACTATTCCTGGAGAGTTATTGTACCTCCTCAATCCAGCCAAATTATACACTAGAATGTAATGAGGAAATATTTTAAGTAGAATATATTTTTATCACAATGTTGCATTAATAAGTCTTGGTATTTTGGCTTGTAAGCTTCTAAGAGTCAGAGACCATCCCTACTATCTCAAAAATATGCTAATAAAGTATATTTCATTCTTCATTCATTTCTCAGATCATCACACATTAATTATTAAGTGCATCTTACGAGTGAATGTTAGGTTAAGATAATGAGGAACTGTACTTTTTTTATCTTTAATTGGCTTACAGTCTAGTTGGGAAAAATATATATAATTTTAAACTGTTTAAGTGTCTTTTGCTGTTTCATATGTTAATACTATAGTTAAAAATATAAATTCACTTCCAGAAAATTAATATTTATTGAGAATCTACATTGTGCTTAGCACTCTGCAATGTAATATATGCCAGAGAGATATGATAAAAATATGACCATGGTTCTTGCTCCCAAGAATTTTATAAAACAATTGAATGAAGGTTATAAAGAGATTCTACTCGGGGCGCCTGGGTGGCTTAGTCGGTTAAGCGTCCGACTTTCGCTTAGGTCATGATCTCACGGTTCGTGGGTTTGAGCCCCGCGTCGGGGTCTGTGCTGACTGCCAGCTCGGAGCCTGGAGCCTGTTTCAGAGTCTGTGTCTCCCTATCTCTCTGACCCTCCCCTGCTCGCTCTGTCTCTCTCTCTCTCTCTCTCCTAGAAATAAATAAAAATAAAAAAAAAAAAATAAAGAGATTCTACTCTGTGATTTCAATAAATTTTTACTATAATCACAACTCCACCTCCTTGAAATAAAACATAAATCATGAATATAGAGGCATTGCCTACCATATAGCTCTGTATATTTCATGGTAGAAAATAGATAAATCAAATAAATTTTAAAATGATCTTGAATTACAACAAATTCAAACTGTGTGGCAATTGTGGAGACTGTGTGTGGGGACGGGAATAGAGGTTTATGGGATTTTTCAGTACTTTCTGCTCAATTTTGCAGTCAAAATAAACTGTTCTAAAAATAAAATATCTATGTATAGAAATGGGTTTATCATGTTATACCAATGATGTGTTCTTTTGGAAGCAATGCCTAACACTTTCTTATTTTATGAGGCCAGCATTTCTCTAAAATCCAAACAAAGAGATTATCAGAAAAGTAATTTGCACACCAATATCTCTCATTACTGTACATATAAAATCCTCAACTAAATATTAAAAGCTTGAATCCAAAACTGAATAAGAAGAATTATATGCCATCACAAAGTATAAGTTACCCAAGTATGCAAGACTGTTTCAAAATTTGACAATCACTTGGTGTAATATACCACAAGGACAAAAGAAAGAAGCAAAGTCATATGATTGTGTTAACTGACTTTGAAAGAGATTCAACGAAACCAACACTCATCCATGATAACTCTTAGCAAACTACAAATAGAAAGGAACTTAACCTTGATAAAGAAAAGCTACAAATAAAACAAAACTACAAGTAACATAATAGTTAGTTGTGAGAAACTAAGGACCTCCCTGTAAGATGAAGGAAAAGGCAACAGTTTTTCTTTTCACCACTCTTGTTCAACAATGTATTGGAAGTTTTATCTGGTACAACAGGACAAGAAAAAGAAATATCATATATAGATTAGAAAAGAATAAATGATTGTCTTTATTCATAGATGACATGATTTTGTAGAAAACCTAATATATGCAGAAACTATCTCCTGGAACTTATAGTAAGTATTGTGAAATCACAGATATAAGATCAATAAACTAAAGTCAATTGCTTTCCTATGCCAGTGATGAATATTAGACATTGAAATTGAAAAGACAATAAGTTTAAAATAATACTAAAATAAATTAAATATTTACATATACATCCAAAAAATATGTGCAAGATCTGTAGGTGAAAAACTATAAAACACTAATAAAGAAAATCAAAACAGATCCAAAAAAATTGATATTATGTGCCCACGGATTTGAAGATTCAATATCATTAATGTCAATTTTTCCTAATTTTATTTACAGATCTCCAATAAATATCCTTATTTTGTAGATATCAACAAACTGATTCTAAAGTTCAAATTGAATTTGAAAACTTTATATTAAGCAGTACAATATGGAAAGGAAAGGAAAGGAAGGAAATTAAAGGAAAATCAGAAGAATTCACACTAACCAATTTCAATACTTACTATAAACCTGTAATAAGTAGACAGATTAATGGAAGATGACAGAGTGCTGTGATTCTGTGATTTGATCATTCAGATGACCAAATATATTTTTGTTACATTAGTGAGGAAGGCACTTAAGGATTTGGGCTGGTAGCCAACAGAGATGTCATTAGAGGGTTGAGAACTTCAGTACCATCTCCTGATCTCTAGAGAGAGGAGAGGGTCTGGAGGTTGAATCAATTGCCAATGGCCAATGATTTAATCAATCATGTCTATATATTGAAGCCTCCATAAAAGAAACAAAAGAACAGGGTTCAGAGAGCTTCTGTGTTGGTGAACATGTGGAGATATGGAGAGAACAGTATGTCTGAGAGTGTGTCGAATCTCTGAACCCCTTTACACATACCTTGCCCATGCATCTTTTCCATTTGGCTGTTCCTGAATTGTATCCTTCTGTAATAAATCAGTAATTTAGTGTGTACATGGGTTTTCTGACTTCCGCAAGCTGCTCTAGCAAATTAAGGGAACCCAAGAGTTGAGTCTTGGTAACCTCTGATTTACAGCCAGCTCATCAAAAGCACAGGTAACAACCTAGGCTTATAACTGGCACCTGAGGTGGGGGCAAAAGGTAGTCTGGCAGATTGATCCCTTAAACTGTGGAATCTGATGGTATCTCTCAGTAGATAAATGTAGGAATTGAGTTGAATTATAGAACACCCAGCTGGTGTTCTGAAAATTGCTTGCTGGTGTGAAGAATCATCCCTGCTCTACACTGGAATTGGGTCCAGGAAACCAGAATTTAAGAGCCCATAAACAGATCCAAATAAATATAGTCAACTAATTTTTCTCAAAGTTGCAAAGGCAATCCAATAAGGAAATAATCACAATATCAGCAAATGGAGCTGGTGCAATTGAATGCCCAAACTTTTTTTAAAATGAGCCTAGAAAAGCTCTTTCACTTACCTCAAACAATAATCTACAAAAAACCCTACACCTAAAGGTAAAATTAAAAACCTGTAAAACTTTTAGAAGAAAGCATAGGAGTAAATCTATATGATTTCGTTTCAATAATGAATTAGATACAACACCAAAATCATGATCCATGAAAGAAGTGACTGATAATTTTGTCTATTTTTGTTTTTACTTTTTTAATGTTTTTTTTGTTTCTGGGAGAGACAGAGTGTGAACATAGGAAGGGCAGAGAGAGAGGGAGACAAAACATCTGAAGCACACTCCAGGCTCTGAGCTGTCAGCACAGAGCCTGACATAGGGCTTGAAATCGCAAACCACGAGATCATGACCTGAGCTTAAGTTGGATGCTTAACTGTCTAAGCCATCCAGATGCCACGAATTTTGTCTATTAAAATTGAAAATGTGTGCTCTGAGAAAGACACATTCTTCACAGACGGAGGTCAAGTAGAGTCTCAAGTTCATAGAACAGGGAAAAGACCAGGATATTCTATAACCAGACAGAAGTTCTGCATTCCTGGAGAGTGATGGGAGAAGGGAGTTGTAGGCTGCAAGATCAGAGAGGAAAAGAAAGAGGCCATAATTTTTAGAAATGGTTTCATAAGCCACAGAAAAAAAGTTTAGATTTAATTCTCAGTGCAATATGAAGCCATTGCAATTTTATTCAGGTAAGTTACATATTTTTAAAAATATTTTTAAATAATATTATGATAGGAATATACCAGGGGAAGTGTGTAGTGAGAAACAAAGCAAGATTCCTGGTTAAGAGGATGATTGCATTTTACATGAGGGTGATGCTACTTAGACTAAAGCAGAAGTAGAAGAGATGTGATGTGGTTAATGCAAAGATATATTTTGAAGTAAAAGTTAAGAGAACTTGCTAATTAATTGAATATCAAGGAGGAGGAAAAGGGGGAACCATAACTCTTAGTTCTTTGACCTGGATAATTAAGTGAAATATATATAATTAACTGAGAGAGTGAATTTAGGGAGGCACAGTTGGGAAGAAAGGGGTGCTTGGTAAGAAATTAAGAGGTCAGTGTGGACTTCGTTAATTTAAGATGCTCATTCTCTAGTAGAGAAAACATCTTTAATTGGGTTAAATACAAAGGAAATAAGACAGGTTCAGAAATTAAATTTAGTAAGAATGAAAGCCACTACTGATGTTGACAAAAGTAATTTCTGAGTATTAATAGAAATAAAAGTCTGATGAGGGTAGAATAAAATGGGAAGATTTAGTAAAAGCAAATGTAAATAGTTTTCCCAAAGGAGGTACAATAATTGGGGGACATTATGGCATATATTACGCTGATGAAGTGATTCAGAGAATAGAATTAATAATACACAGGCAGATGTGGGGTGCCTGGGTGGCTCAGTTGGTTAGGCATCTGACTTCACCTCAGGTCATGATCTTTCAGTCTGTGGGTTTGAGCCCCTGAGTGAGGCTCGGTGCTGACAGCTCAGCCTGGATCCTGCTTCAGATTCTGTCTCCCTCTCTCTCTGCCCCTCCCCTGCTTGTTCTCTCTCTCTCTCTTTCTCTTTCTCAAATAAATAAATAAACATTAAAAAATATATAGTAGGGAATGAGGGGATCATTTCAGAAGCAAAATCCTTGACCAAGTGAAATGGTGTTGGATTCTATATCCATATGTTAAGATTGGCCTTAGAAGAAGCAGGAGTATTTGATCATAATTACAAAAGTGAAAGCAGCATATTTTGTTACAGTGCCAGTGGATTCATGTATTAGGTGGCGGGAAGATGAAGTAGTACTTGTCTGATTATTCTTCTTTCTCAGTGAAAGAAATACCAAAGTAAGCCAAGCAGCTGGGGGTGAGACAGAGGAAAAGGAAGTTTAACTATTGGGTAAAGATATGAAATAGTCATTGCATAAAGGGAAAAACAAGTTTACTGGGAAATTCCATGGAATTGTCAGGGAGTGCTGAGTCCCCACTTGTGATGTGATCATAAATTTAAAACACACTTGGTAGTTTATTTTTCTGCCAATTCACATCTTCAGAAGCATAAGTTCAAAATAGAGAGGTGGGTTTAACCAAGGTTGAGAATTTACCTGCAGAGTCTGATGGAGAGAATGCCCAAGGGGTAAGGAGTCACTGTAAAGGACAGATGATGTTGACTGCAAGGCGTAGATGGGATAAACAAAGAAGCAAGCTACCAAAATTGCTTGTAAAAAAAAAAAAAAAAAAAGCCAGTTCAAGAACTACTACATTCTGAAGAACACATCTATAAAAGCCTAATGCTACAGGTTCCTTCCACTGGAAACATGCAACTGGATGATCACATGAGGCAACAGAAGCAGGAACATAAGTTTCTTCAGACTAATTAAAACCAAGTCATTGAGAGGGTAGCAGAAGTTCCCAAACCACCTGCTTGCTTCCAAGACAATAAGCAGTATCCCTGGGAAGTTACTTTCTCCAAAGAACAATCAAAATGTCTGCCAGAATGTAGATTATTTATAATCTGTCTGAAAGAATGGAAACATTATTCAACCTCCTTTTTCTTATCTTTCCATTTCTTCTCAAAGTTTCCCTGGCATTATCTTCTATTATTGGAAATTCATGAACTCAACATTTTCTTTATACTAAACAAATAACCAATGCCTTTTCATCTCCAGATATGGCAGATTCGTGTTTTGATTAATAATTTTTTTGAAAGTTTAATTTTTATTTATTTTGAGAGAAAGGAAGAGAAAACAAGCGGGTGAGGGGCAGGGAAAGAAGGAGAGTTAAAGAATCTGGAGTGGGCTCCACACTGTCAGTGCAGAGTCTGACACGGGGATCGATCTCATGAACCATGAGATCATGACCTGAGCCAAAATTTAAAGTCAGATGCTCAACCGACTGAGCCACCCAGGCACTGCTTGATTAATAAATCTCAATATTGCCACAGATATATTAACTCCACTGATGTATTTTTATTGCTATTTCCTCAGTCATGTGGTAGGCTTATTCATTAATGAAGGCTCATAGTAATAGGAATTTTAGAATTAGGGAATAAGAAGGTATCTTAGGGGCTTATTTTAACAGAAATCACTTTGTATACATTCTAGGCACTAGGCATTAGGTTATGCTGCTTTAACTTTTTAAATTGCATGGCAAATATAATTATTTATATTTAACTAGTATATCCACAGTTTATGGGGGTGAAACAATTTGCCCTTCACATACCTGAAAGTTAGGTTTCACTCTCAGATCTCCATGACTGAACATTTGGGCTTATATGTAAAAACTATGCAATATTGTTCTTCTCTCTCAATATTGTCCACTCTCACCATTTTTATTTAACACAGTACTGGAAGTCTTACCCTCAGCAATCAGACAACAAAAAGAAATAAAAGGCATCCATATCCCTAAATTATATTAATTCCATTACCAGATAAGTACATTGAAACTCAAAATTAAGAACAGTCTTACCTAGGTTCCCATGGTTAATTGGCAACAATGCTCAGGTTATCATCCAACCTTTTAAAATGTAGTTAAGTTTTAATGTATAGAGGACTAGATTTTTAACATTGCATAAAATATTTCTATTGCTTATTTTATATTATTTTTAAATTTTATTATTATTTTAATTAGAATATTGTTATTTTAAATATACTATTCATGATTAAGAACTGTGCTGCAAGTGGCGGGGTTCAATTTTTGCAAGTCAATCAGTGTGATATACCACATTAATAAAAGAAAGGATAAGAATCATACGATCCTGTCAATAGATGCAGAAAAGGCATTTGACAAAATACTGCATCCATTCTTGATAAAAACCCTCAACTTCATACCTGAACATCATAAAAGCCATATATGAAAGACCTACAGCTAATATGATCTTCAAAGGAGAGAAATCTGAGAGCTTTTTCTGTATGGTCAGGAATAAGACAGGGATGTCCACTCTCATCATTACTATTTAACACAGTACTAGAAGTCTTATCCTCAGCAATCAGACAACAAAAAGAAATAAAAGGCATGAAAATGTCTAGAAAAAAGTCAGACTTTCACTATTTGCAGATGACATCATACTCTATGTAGAAAACCCAAAAGATTCCACCAGAAAATTGCTAGAACTAATATATGAATTCAGCAAAGTCACAGGATATAAACTCAATACAGAAATCTGTTACATTTCTATGCACCAAGAATGAAGCAGCAGAAAAAAAGAAATCAAGGAATCGATCTCATTTACAATTGTACCAAAAACAATAAGATACCTAGGAATAAACCTAGCCAAAGAGGCAAAAGATCCATACTCTGAAAAATACAGGACACTTATAAAGAAATTGAAAATGACACAAAGAAATGAGAAAAAATTCCATGCTCATGGATGGGAAGAACAAATATTGTTAGAATGTCTGTATTACCCAAAGCAATCTATACAATTTAATGCAATCCCTATCAAAATACCACCAGCATTTTTCACAGAGCTAGAACAAGTAATCCTCACATTTGTATGGAACCACAAAAGATCCTAAATAGCCAAAGCAATCTTGAAAAAGAAAACCAAAGCTGGAGACATCAAAATCCTGGACTTCAAACTGTATTGTAAATTTGTAGTCATCAAGACGTTATGTTTTTGGCCCAAACACAGACACATAGATCAAAGGAAAAGACTGGAAAACCCATAAACGGACCCACACTATGTGGTCAACTAATCTTTGACAAAACAGGAAAGAATATCCAATGGAATAAAAAACAGTCTCTTCAGCAAGTGGTATTGGAAAAACTGGACAGCAACATGCAGAAGAATGAAACTGGACCAATTCCTTACACCATACACAAAAAATAATTCAAAATGGATGAAAGATCTAAATGTGAGACAGGGAACCATCAAAATCCTAGAGGAGAACACAGGCAGCAATTTTTTTACCTCAGTCATGGCAACTTCTTACTAGACATGTCTCTGGAGGCAAGGGAAACAAAAGCAAAAATGAACATTTGGGACCTCATCAAGATAAAAAGCTTCTGCACAGCAAAGGAAACAATCAACACAATGAAAAGTCAGCCTACAGAATGAGAGATGAGATTTGCAAATGACATACCTGATAACGAGTTAATATCCAAAATCTATAAATAACTCATCAAATTTAACACCCAAAACACAAATAATCCAGTTAAGAAATGGGCAGAAGACATGGATAGACATTTTCCCAAAGACATCCAAATAGCTAAAAGACATATGAAATGATGCTCAACATCACTCAACATCAGAGAACTACAAATAAAAACTACAATGATATATTACCTTACACCTATCAGAATGGCTAAAATAAAGAACACAGGAAACAACAGGTGTTGGTGAGGATGTGGAGAAAGGTGAACCCTTTTGGACTGTTTGTAGGAATGCAAACTGGTGTAGCCACTGTGGAGAACATTATGGAGGTTCCTCAAAAAGTTAAAAATAAAACTACTCTCTGATCCAGCAACTGCACTACTAGGTATTTACCCAAAGGATGCAAACACATTGATTCAAAGGGGTACATGCACTCCAATGTTTCTAGCAGCATTATCAATGATAGCCAAACTACAGAAAGAGGCCAAATATCCACTGTTAATGGAATATGATACCACTGTTAAAAAGAATGAAATCTTTCCATTTGTATTGACAAGAACAGAGCTAGAGTATATTATGCTAAGTGAAATAAACCAGAGAAAGACAAATGCCATATGATTTCACCTGTACGTGGAATTTAGGAAACAAAACAGATGAACATATGGGAAGGGGGAAAAAGAGAGAGAGCAGAAAGGAAACCATAAGAGAGAGAACTTAACTATAGAGAACACACTGAGGGCTGATGGAGGGGAGCTGGATGGGGAATGGGCTAGATGGGTGGTGGGTATTAAGGAGGGTTCTTGTAATGTTGAGCACTGGATCTTATACGTAAGTCATGAGTCACTAAATTCTACTCCTGAAACCGATATTACACTATATTTTAAGTAACTATAATTTAAATAAAAATTTGAAAAAAAAAAAAAGAACTGATTGCACACAAAATTGTAGGCTTGAACTGACCAAGAAACTCAAAATCATGTGACTTGATGAGGAAATTTTATTTTTTTTATTTTTTTAAGTTTATTTATTTATTGAGAGAGAGAGAGAGAGAGAGAGCATGAGTGGGGGAGAAGCAGAGAGGCAGAGAGAGAAAATACCAAGGTCAGCACAGAGCCTAATGTAGGGCTTGAACTCATGAACTGTGACATCATGACCCAAGTTGAAATCAAAGGTTGGATGCTTAACTTACTCAGCCACCGGGCACCCCAAGAAACCTTTGTTTTAGTCAGTTCTGATCAACCAATTAGTTATTTTTTCTTATCATAACTATATACCCTCGGATTATAAAAATATATTTACAATTCAGAGCACTGAAAAAAAGACAAATTTGGTTTTACCAGTTTAATACAGTAAAACCTTGGATTGTGAGTAACTTGGTCTGCATGTGTTCTACAAGGTGAGCAAACATTTCTAATAATTTTTAACCTGATAAACAAGTGATGTCTTGCACTATGAGTAATAAGTGATGCCGAACACAACATGATCACAACTGAGACAATGATTCTTCTTTGTCTCTGTCTCTGTCTCTGCCGCTCTCTCTCCCTCTTTTAGAATTGTGGTGATTATCTCCCATGCTTGGATGTTCAGCCTCAGGCTGCCGTGTTTCAAAGAAATCGGTGATTTTTCAGAACTTTGGAAGTTCCCACAACTGGCACTGTGTTGTTGTCACTTCAAAGGCACTGTGTTGTTGTCACTTCAAAGCACCTATGGACAGTCCTTCACCTTTCCATACAAGAGTAAGCTTAGGAATGCTTTGCTTCATTGTAGGTCAAGCTGACTGCAGATATAGACCCCTTCCCCTGCTGCCTTACTGCCAGTTATATTAATACAGTATATGACAAGATTTATTAATACTGTCCTGTAGTCAACATCCATGTGAATGTATACAGTGGCCCCCATCCAGAAAAAGGTTGAAAAGAAAGGTGGCAAGAAGGAGATGATTATGGTGGAAGTCAAGAAGGAAATAATCGAGAAGTACAAACAAGATATGCAAGTTGCTGAAATTGCAAGATTTTAGACATCTACGTCTACATCTTGTCTGCAAAGGAGGAGGAGAAAAAGGTAGAGGAATTCCTCACTTCAAATGAGATTAGGGAGATGCGTAAAATGTGGGAAACAGTGCAAAATTTTGTAGAAAAGCACCACCCAAATAAGGCTGGAGCAGTGCAAGTGTTGAATCTGTTTAACGACAATGCAATGTCATATTTCCGCAAAATCCTCAAAAGAAGGCAAAAGCAAGTGTCGTTGGATAGGTTCCTCGTTAAAACTGCACAAAGAAAAAGATTCCATTGAGCCAAAAGATAGCAATGTTTCTGTTAGTGATAGTGAAAGTCATCCTATACAATAACCCTCCTCTCTCTTGTCTTCTTCACACCAGCCATGAAGGTTTTCAAAGGTAGGTGCAGGTTAATTTGTTTATTTTTCTTTATATATTGTATTTTCTTTATTATTTTGTATTATAATGCAGTATTGTAATCATTTTTATATAAATATTTTTGGGTTCTGGAATGAATCATCTGAGTTTCCATGATTTCTTATGGGGAAATTCGCTTTGATATACAAGTGCTTTGGATTACAAGCATGTTTCTGGAATGAATTATGCTCACAAATCAAGGTTTTATTGTACTTTATAGTCCATAAATGCTTTCTTCAATTGAAATAATTTAACACCAAGTTGCAATGCAATATAATTACTGCAATGCGCTGTAATACAACATTTTGACATTTCATGAATTAATTGAATAAACATTACATAGGCAAAGAACCAAACTCTTTCTTTCTTGTATTGTATACAACCATTCTTAAGAGAAATTTTTATCATTTTGCTTTTGATTACATCTTCCAATGAGAGCTTTTAGTGGGTAACATTCTAATTTTCCAAGATTGAAACCTTAAAACTCTTAAAAACAAAAAATAGCATCAAAATAGGAACTAGTTGTAGCTGTACTTATAAATTTAAAGATTCATTTTAGCAAGGGATAATGCATTTATAATTAAAATGTTCATAACAACAAAAAGATATATTCCTTGACAGAGGAAAATATTAAACAGTGATTGTATTTTATTTACATTTCTAAATCAAGACTTTTCTTTTGCATTGATGCAAAATAAAGATAAGTAAAAAATACCTATGTTTATATATATTAATGAAAAGTAACTAAAATATTCTTGGCATAAAAATGATGAAAAATGTTTTTTAAATGATAAAGTTTTGCTACATGATATACATGCATTAGAATGTATTTAAAATTTTTTAAGTGTATTTATTTATTTTGAGGGAGATAGTGTGTATGAGGGGCAGAGAAATAAATATTCCCAAGCAGACTATGCACTGAGAGTGCAATGAATGCACCGACAGTTAAATGTGGTGCTTGAACCTATAAACCATGAGATCATGACCTGAGCCGAATCCAAGAGTCAGACACTCAACCAAATGAGCCACCCACGTGGCCCCCCTTGAATATATTTAAAAGTATTTAAACAATTGTTTAAAACAACAAAACTCTTCATTGTTTGATGACTGAGTGGTTTGTTTTTGACCATCAATTTCATTCTTTTTCTAGAAGTTTATTTTCCTCTCCACTTAACAAGAATAAAGGAAGCAGTGACAAGGGGGGAAACTGTGATGAAAATTCTTTATAAAATTTATTGTCAGAAGCTCATTTAATTAGAAAAAAATCTGTAAGTAATTATATATCATTATATATAAATAAGCTGATATAAGTAAACTGAGTTCTTTCGGTTTATCATCAGATAACCACTTTGCAAACATATCTAGATGTGAAAAAAATTAAGCAACTTCCTCAAACCATTTTGTTATACTATGCTATAGTCCATGAAAAGTGCTCAGGTTGCTAGAAGAACCAGTTATTTGACATAAAAATTTTGAATTAAAGTGCAAAGTTTATTGTTTCTAACATCTGTAAATAAACAGTAAAATATGACAAAAATACATTTCTGTTTTGGCTGTGAATTTGTGATCCATATGCAGGAAAGATATTTAATCTAGGCCAGGTTAAAATCCCTATTGCATATTTAATTTTTTTTAATGTTTTATTTATTTCTAGAAGAGAGAGAGCGTGAGCAGGGGAGGGTCAGAGAGAGAGGGAATCACAGACTCCGAAACAGGCTCCAGGCTCCGAGCTGGCAGTCAGCACAGAGCCTGACGCGGGGCTCGAACCCACAAATTGAGAGATCATGACCTAAGCGAAAGTCGGACACTTAACCGACTAAGCCACCCAGGCGCCCCTCCCTATTGCATATTTAAAATGGAAGCAGTTTATCTGATCTCTGAACTATAGGTTATGTCTCATGCCCAACTGTAGTTGAGTCCTTATCTATTCAAATCATTTTTATTAATATGTTATCTTTTACTGTACCAGAAGTCTTTTTTCTCCCGTTTTTATTAAAAGAGTCTGTTCCATCTCCTTGCCAGACCCCCACCTCCTTCTCTCCCATTGTATCTAATGCCCTGGCATGTTGGTGTTGGCAGTAGCATGGTAAGTGATTATCCAGCATTACAGACTGTCGGTTGCAAGGTGATCTTTCTTTCCCTTTTCTTTCTCTTCTTTCTCTTTCTCTCTTCCTCCTCTTCCTTCCTCTTCCTCTTCCTTTTCTTTTTCGCTACTACATTTTTACAACCTATGCCTCTTAAGTCTTTGAAGGCCTAATAAAACTGTTGGCAGTTTCTAAATTCATTACTTTGTACTCAATAGTGCTTAAGTATCTTGGATTTTGCTTTTTTCAGTTATACTCCATAATGTAAATAAGTATTAGCTCTTTCATAAAACAATGATGAATGAATTCCCAGGGCAAAGGTTAACAAGAAAAATAAATAACATCATGTGTTTTAAGTTGATGACTTCCTAGACCTTAATTCCAGCCATATCACTGATGTTTGGATGAAAAAAAAAAAAGAGGACGAAAAGGTAGGCTGTGAATAGTTCTTTCATTTGCTGGTAGGCTACATGTTATATGTTCTAGAAAACAGAGAGGGGGAAAAAGATTATCTTCTGTTTCTTTGCCTACTCCGTACCTTCTAGTACCATGTACCCCCTTACAAATCAATGCTTCAGTTGTGACAACTCAATATTGAGTCACCTCCCAGAGGTGGAATAATTTTTTTTCCTGTTTTAGTTACAAAATGTAGTATAACAGTGTTCTTTCAGAGTTCTGTGATTAGCGTCTTTAGGTATCCATGTATTCAAATACATGTGCTTCTCAAACCATTGTAACATTTTTTTAGGGCTGTTCAATACTCTTCTCATTGATCGTAGCACTAAGTACAATATCTTTATTTGGTAGCAATTAAATAGTTTGTACCTGTAACATTGAAAAGGCTTTTAGGAATGGGTTACAATGAGGTAACTCAGGTATATCAGCCTTAAGTATTCTAGCATTATAGTTTTTCATTCTATTTGGATGGAAATCAAATTTGAAGAAAAGAAACACTTTTGGTCTGGCAGAGAGGTGAGTGATACTTTTGAAATAGTGACAAATCCCATTTTTCTTTCAAGTTCACAGTACTTTTGAGGAAGATTCTTGCCAATATCTCAAGGAAGCTGCTTGCCTCAAAAGAGAACCCCAGGAAAGGAAAGTGGTGTGAGAGGCGGAGAGTGTAAAAGGATGGAAAGCAGGCATTTCTGCAATCTTTTATGTGGTTTATCCTCAATCTACTTTTGAATTTGTTTTGGCTAGAAAACTTCCTTCTTTTGCACTTCAGAAGAGATCTGGATTTTAAAAAGACAAATAAGATTTTTACATGAGAAAAATTAGATACTCAGTTAATTTCACCAACATAATTCCATCAAGAGAAGACTTAGAAGAGTCTCTAAAATCACTCAGATATGTGCCAGTCTCACTAGGAAGTGATGACACTTGGGATATTTCAGCACCTTCTGTGTCCTTTCAGTGTTGAGCGCATGAGAACAGAGATTCACATCTCCGATCCTCAAGTCTCAGTGCTCTTCCTGTTCCTGAAAATGTCATTTTAACAGATCCGTTCAGCCTGAAACATGTCACCAACTTCAGTTTGATCCAAGGATGTTTCAGGGAATAGTCTTTGATGCTGGACATATGTTCTAAGGATGTGTCGCCAAAGTGTAAATGGAGGCTAGTAACACTACTGAGTTAACACCTACATGCATTTTTAAGAATATTTTTCTTCACAGTCATCATTCTATTTTCACACTTCAGAACTAGTCAATGACTATTGTTTGACAGCAAAACAGCAAACTGAGGTTCCAAAAAGAATTATTTCCATTATATAAGTCCTTTGGAAGGCAAGACAAAGGAGGACTTAATGACTAAGCAATTTCATGAAATGTAGCTTTCACCACCCAATTCTACTGGTATTGTGTTCATAATATTAAGGATATAATGTTGATATTATTAATTTCCACATATTTTGTAAAACACCACATTGAATTATTTGCTTTATATTGACTTTTTGTGTGCTTTTTGTGACTTTGAAGATAGGAGCTGAAATATTCAGCAATCAGTGACTATATTTTTCTTTTGTATCTTTGAATATAACATTCTCTTCTTTGAGTTATTACTGAATTAAATACAAAAATAAATTTTCCATTTTTCCAGTTTTCATTCACAAGTATGTGATTTCTCAGATAAAATTGTGATGATGATAGTTGGCAAAACTAAAGGAAGTGTTGCTATGTTGAATTGTTCGTAATACTTTGATGAAGTCAATGAACCAAAAGAAAACCTATAAGAAACTGATGAATTAGTTAAAATGTATAAGTTCCTTCTTTATACTGGAAATATTTGAATAACGGCTTGAATTTTACAGCATCTAAATATGTGTTGTTGTATTTGTCAAAAAATATAAAAGGTATTTAATCGATTTTTTTCATTAATATGTACACAAACATTAAGGCTTTGATTATACTTCTACCTTGTTGAATCTACCTAGATATCTGAACAAAAACATTATGAATGGCAATGAAAGTGAAAAACTATAAACCCTACTCTTATTATCAGAATTATGAAAAAATTTAGGTATCAAAGCAAAAATCCAAAGAAAAGCCAATAGGCCAGCATAAAGTTAGGACAAAATTATTGTTTTGTATTTAGTCTCAGACTTCAAATTGTTATAGTGGCAGTTCCCAAAACTTTGAACTATGACGTAAAGTAAATTCAACAATTCTTTTATTAGTCTGTTCCACCTAAACAATGCTATAGTCATTTTTAACATCCACATAATCAAAAAATTAAAATACAGCAGAAAATGATTAATGTGGAATTTAATATATATATGTTAAGAAAAAAATCCAATTTTCTTATAAAGTGCAATTAGAAATTGCACGTTTTTCACTGAAACATTTAACTGAGACAAATGAAAGGGATATAATGGAATAACTTGGGAAATCAAATCTATAAGTATGTCATTATAAGTTTTCTGAATTTTATCTGTGTTACCACTGTCTGTCATCATATCATGCCTTGACAATAAGGGAAACAAATAGGAATAAATGTTTGTCAAATATGACAAAGAGCTGGAAGCATTATTTTATTTCAGCTATTCTTAGAAAGTACTTGATACATAAAAAAATAAGCTTTGATCTCTATTTGCAGATAAGGAAACTGAGGCCTAGACATATTAACTAGCTGGCCTCAGATAACTCTGTTGGATGAATGGAGTCTTGGAGTGGGGTACCTGGGTGGCTCACTCAGTTGAGTCTTGATTTTGGCTCAGACCATGATCCCAGGTTGTGGGATCCAACCCCATGTCTGTCTCTGCTCTGAGAATGGGGCATGCTTTAGATTATCTCTTTCTCTCTCTCTCTACCCAATTCCCCAACTTGTGCTCTTTCTCTCTCCCTAAAAATAAAATAAAATAAAATAAAATAATTAAATTAAATTAAATTAAATTAAAAAATAAAATAAAATAATAATAAAATAACATAAAATAAAATAAAATGTAAATAAGTAAGTAAGTAAGTAAGTAAATAAATAAATAAATCCCTCTTACTGATTCCTGAGCCCAATAGCAGAGAACTAGGCTGTAGGACAGGAGAAGTGAAACAGGAAGAAAGTGGATTTCAATGCAAACACGTGCTATATGGTTTGTCATTACTAATATGCTATGGGTTTTTCATCCTGAGGGATATCTTAAAGGAAGTCTTTAAAACCCCAAATAGTGATGAAAAGGGGAATTGTTTATTTATAGATTCCTATCCCTCATTGATCAAGAATGACCCCAAGGACATTAATTCAAGCAAATTTCCAGGTAACACATTTTCAAGTATTTAATAAAAACTCCTAAATTTGGAAGCAGATGTTACAAAGTTCCATCTAGGTGAAATAGGTCAATTAAAACCTGCTCTAAATTGGTCACAGGGAAGTACCGGAATGGGAGATGAAACCAAAAGACTTTAAAGTGGTGTACAAGAGGTATTTAATACCCTCTACTTTCTAGGGAAACCACTTTAGGAACCAACTATTTCCAAGTAACCTCATGATACGCAGAAAGACCAAAAAGCAAAAAGCTTTTATATTAACCATAAAGCCTAGCATAATGTTCTGTATGTTCATGGTAGTGATTCAACAAAAAATTGTTGATTTATTTACGCTTCTCCAATTAGGTTGCATTTTTAAATGTTTCATTTGTTACATTTAACGTGTTATTTCATTTGGAATTATTTTAGTACATTATTTAGTTTTTCTAAAATTGGTTTTCTCATTACCAAAATAAAATACTGAATAATCCATCTATTCTTCCATTGATTTATAAATCTTTTATTTTCTATTAAAGATTTAATCCAGCGGTGTCTGGGTAGCTCAATCTGTTAAGAGTCCAACTTCAGCTCAGGTCATAATCTTATGACTCGTGAGTTTAAGCCCCGTGTCAGGCTCTGTGCTGATAGCTCAGAGCCTGGAGCCTGCTTCTGATTCTGGGTCTCCCTCTCTCTCTACCCCTTTCCTACTCATGCTCTGTTTCTCAAAAATAAATAAACTTTAACAAAAAACTTTAAAAAGTCTATTTTATTAATTATAATAAAGTCATGATTACCACAAGAAATATTGGATGAAACAAAGTATGCACTCAAGAATAGTCACTTTTTTCCTTTTGACATACTGTCTGACTAATCCTACTAGCATGTGTTAAGAATGACTTCAGTATGAAAGAGAGACTACCTTAAGACTTCCTGATTAAACTAGAATCACAACCATTCTGGATAATGTGCTCCAAGCCTATGTTTTAGTCCTTAATTTCTGTCTCTCTTAAATATAACCACAAGAGACTAACCTAAAACCTTTGGTTTAGAATATTTAGCCTTCACATTTCTCCTCTGTGTTAGAAAGATTTGGAGAATTTCAATATTTGCCAATTATTGCAAAGAGATTTTAACTTATTCATTGTTTTTCTACTGTCTCTATTCAGTAATTTTCTTAGTGCACAACTCAAACACATATCAAATTAAATAAGACATTATGCTATAATAATTGTCATATTTACATATTCCACATAAGGAAATAAAGAAAAAAGAATATATCTTTGGAAAGAGGATCATGGCACCAGTGATAGGAAGGATGACATGTGCAGGGAGAATAATTCCACTTATGTCTATTCCCAAAGCAACAGACCAAGCAGGAGTCTTCTCTATTGCATGCCCAGATCATTGCCCACATGTGCACAAAAGAACACTGTGTCTATGATAGACAGATTATATTCCCTGTTGTGTGTGTGCATGTGTGTTTTATTTATTTATTTTGAGAGAGAGAGAAAGAGAGAGACAGTGGGGGCAGAGGAGCAGAGAGAGGGAGAGAGAGAATCCTAAGCAGGTTCTACACTGTCACTGTAGAGCCCAAAGTGGGGCTCAATCCCATCAACTGTGAGACATGACTGAAATCAAGAGTCACTTAACTAACTGATTGAGCCACCCACAAGCCCCCCTCCAATTATATTTTGAACATGTTTGTAAAATAAAACAAAATCTGATTTCAGAACAATTCTGATTATGGTGATTTGAGTCATCAGAAACAGTCAACCCATATTAACTGCAGAATTGATTCACTCACCCATGTATAAAGAGGTGAGAACTGTTATCTAAACAATTAGCTCAGCTACCACATCACAACCTAGCTAAATTCATCAGAGAGCTGTATTTCATAGAGTCATCTGTCCAGAGGTTTCAATTTCTTATATTTCTTGTGGTCAAATTATCCTGTGTTTTCAATTTTATCTGTACATTAGCAATAGCTGTGATGACATTTCTTTGATGTAAGGGAAATCACGTGAGCTATATTATGAAAGCAATTTATTTTACATGAAAATATGGGTAAGCCAATTATTGCAAAGAGTTTTTAACTTATTCATTATTTTTCTACTCTATCGGTAACTTGCTACATTCATTGATTTTCTTAGCAAACAACTCAGTCATCAAATTAAAGGCATTATGCTGTAATGATAGTCATACTTGCATATTCAATGAATGCATTGTTTTATTTCAGCATTTTTTTCTGTTTTTGTTGAGGAATAATTGACATATCATTTAATTTTAGTAAAAGTTTGCAAAAGTCATGTATTCAGCTGCCTTTTCTATTTAGGGGTTGACAAAAGAGTATTTTGAAATAAACTTGAGAACATTTAAATGGATAATTAATTAAGCAATGATGTTTTAGTTATATACTATTGGTTGACATTTACTAACTTAGAAAAAGCCCTTTTGAAAGTGTTAGCCCATGCAGCAGACACTGATTTTGTCTAATTCAAACTTCCAGGGTGAACATTTGAATTTTTAGTTAGTTTTAAGTTTTTGGTTATATGCCAGCTATGAAGAGATATTATCAATGAGGAGGCAGATTACTATGGTGAAATCTTTTGTTTTGATATAAAATATGTAGAGGAGGAATAATAAAAAATTTCCCTCTATCCTTCTAGGTTCTGGTTGAGACACCGTCTGTAATAAAAGAGATATTAACAGTAGAAAAATTTATTTAATTTCACAAATATAGGGGCCCCAAAGATATGAAATCCAAACCATTAACCAAAGCAGGCAGCTTTTATACCTTTTTTTTTTAAAAGGAAGCAATAAATTTATGAAGAAATAACAAGACAAAGAAGTTTAGGCTTGGAGTAGCAAATTAGTAAACAAGTAATAAGTTTTGTTTATATAGCTTTCTCCTCCCTGACTTTCATATTTCTGGGGAGAAGGATGTCACTTTACCTTCTGGTACAGAGAAGATAAACTTCACATTGGGAATTTATTTCCTGCTTTCAGGGAACCAAAGAAGGGTCAGTGTCCTTTTTGCATTGGCTACTTTTTTAGTAATTTTAATTCAAAATAATATACCAAAGTGGCATATTTTAGGGTTGCCTGCTCTGAACTCCATCAAATACAAAAGCATCTTTCCAAAAGAAATTGGAAAGGAAATAAAATTAATTCTGATATCTATGAGTTAAAAATGAAAAAATGAGATGGCCACCTGGGTGGTTGTCAGTTAAGCATCTGACTCTCAATTTCGGCTTGGGTCATGATCTCATAGTCATGATATGGAGCCCACAGGTGTGCTGGTCATGGAGAGTGCTTAAGATTCTCTCTCTCTTTCTTTCTCTCTCTCTCTTCCTCTGTCCCGCCCCTACTCACATACTCTGTCTCTCAAAAAGAAAAAATAATGAATGAAAAAATGAGAAAAATATTTGCAAACAATTGGAGAAATAGTGACAAAATTATAAGAATCTCATAAATGCTAAGGGCAAAGAAGTGAGTTTAGAGAATAAACAGAAAGTGATAAAATTATTTTAAGGTGGTAAGAATCACCATGTCATCAGTTAGGTAAAGAATGAAGAATTAAAAGAATCCACAGATTGTGGTTTTTTCCCCACAAAATGCACTATGAAAAAATATAAACTAAAATTTGTATGAAATATTTTATGTGCCAAATATTTTCCACAAATGGAAATGTGGATTATGCATTTTAATAAAGTAAATATTATGAAATGAGTTTTATTTTTCATTTATAGAAATATTCAAAATGTCTTCCCTGATATACATTTGAAAATTTCATGTGTCATGGAAGAAAACTCAATTTTAATTGGCTGCAACTATTAAAGAGAATTTAAGGCTCATACAATCAGGAAATCTAGTGGTAGAACTGGCTGTAAGCTTTATGTATAGGCTCAAAAGAAACCACTTTTGAAGGTTAATTTTATATGTTAACTTGACTGGGCTAAACAATACCCAGATAGGTGGTAAAACATGATTTTTGGGTTTGTCTCTGAGGGTGTTTCTGAAAGAAATTAGCATTGAATCAGGTGACTGAGTAAGGAAGATTGCCTTCTAATGCAGATAGGCATCATTGAATCCCCTGAGAGCCTGAATAGAGCAATAAATGGTAAGGAAAGGGCAAATATTCTCTCTGCTTGAGCTGGGACATCTAACTTTTCCTGCCCTGGGACATCAGTGCTCTTGGTTCGCAGGCCTCTGGACTCAGACTGAGACTTAACACCATTGGCTGCCCTGATTCTTAGGCCTTCGCATTTGGATTGCAACCATACCACTAATTTTCCTGGGTTTCCAGCTTGCAGATGGCAGATCATGAGACTTCTCAGTCTCCAGATCTTATAAACCAATCCCTCATAAGAAATTTCTTTATATCTATATCTGTACTATATGCACTATGTATCTATCTATCTATCTATCTATCATCTATCTATCTTTCTTTCTTTCATCTACCTATCTATCATTTATCTACATCTACCTACCTACCTATCTGTCATCTATCATTTATTTATCTCCAATTGGTTCTGATTCTCTGGAGAATCCTGACTAATAAACCACCAGAGCTCAGTTTTATTGTTTCTGGCTTGGCTTCTCCTGAGTTGACTTCATTCTTAAACAACCTCTACCCTAATGATTGAGGGATGTATGTCAGGTAATCCTTATCTATATGCTTCCCTCCTCCCCCAATCCAGCAGGAAAGATAAAATATTCTCAACAGCTATGAACTTCGTATACTCACTTTAATTGGATGTCTAGATTATGTACCCATTCCAGAGCCAATGATGAGGGCTAGAGAAATGTAATGTGATTGGCTTAGGGCTGAAAGAAAATAGCATTGAATCCATTGTCCTGAGTAAAGTGTAGTCACTAGTACACCTAGTGACAAGGGTGTAATCATTTTTAATCAGAAGCACAGGAGTAAAGAGTAGGGAATGTATGGTAATCAAAAAAAAAAAAATCAGTGTAGTATTACTTGTGTTCATTTCCTGAAACTGTTGTAAAAAATTACCACAACTTTGGCCTCACTCTCTCTAAAGAAGAATCTGTTCCAGGCTTTCCTAGCTCCTGGTGGCTCCAAGAGTTCCTTGGCTGGTGGCTATGTCACTCCCTTGTCTGCCTCTGTGGTCACATTGTCTTCTTTTGTTTGTTTCTCTCTAAACCTATTTTGCCTTTTTCTTATAAGGATACCTGTGCTTACTTAAATCCCACCTGGATAATCTTTGTCTCAAAATCTTTAATTTAATTACATCTGCAAAGATCCTTTTCCCAAATATGATAAAATGCATAGATTCTAGAGATTAGGACTAATACCTTTCGGTAACTACTATTATTATTATTATTATTATTATTATTATTGCTACCAAACAATATGAAATCAGAGATGGATGACCAAAAACAGTAAAGGTCCACCCCATTAACTATATCTGTAAACAGAGACAATATAATACAGTATGACAGATGATTGATAACTGGGTTGGAATCTTAGATGTGCCAAGTAGTCATTGTGTCCTGGGCAATTTACCTAATTTCTAATTTCTCTGAGCCTCAGTTGCCTATAACAAAAGTGTTTATCTCATAGTCTTTAGTGGGGAGTAAATAAAATGCATGTAAAAACAGCATACTACACAATATAACAGTGTTGCATAAATATTGGCCAGTAGTATTTGTCTGTTCAATATTTCTGTATTTACATATCAGAAATAAAACACCTTTGATTATTTTACTATTTCAGTGCCATTTGTTTCCATACTTTTTTTTTTTTGCCATAAATAGAAGTAATGTAACAGCATGCAAAGAGTGAACAACTGAGAAGTAGAAGCCCTGACTTCCTGCCATTGATCTGAAAGCAGAGGCATGTTATGTCCTCTCTGGATAGCACTCTATCTATCTACAAATGGAGATAAATTTAGATCAGAGATCAGCCAACTATAGCCCATGGGCCAAATCCAGCCACAACCATTCATTTAGTTTTTGTCTAAAAATTGCTGCCCTGTAAAAGTGAGCTGAGCAGTCTCTAGGGTGGCTAGTCTAGCCCACAAAGCCAAAAATATTTACTATCTGACCCTTTCCAGAAAAAAAAAAAATTACCAATCTCTAGTTTTAGATGCTTACTTAGGACTTTCTGCTTTCAGTTTCTGTCACTCCACAAACTCATCTTTTATCTTCTTTTGGACCAAGTAAACCATCTGATGATGCCAATTTATCTAGAACATACACTGAATTATAGAGCCTGTTGGAGATAATACATTTATTAAATCATCCATTTTCAAACAAATCTGTTGGTACTTGATAATTTAATTGAAGGAAGATAGAATCGAAGCAAACAGGAAACAGTTCCTTCGGTGTAAATGAAAAAAGGCTTCTCAAATGAATAAATAACCAGAATACAGCACTATTTTCTGTTATTATTTTAGTCTAATTAGGACTAATTAGAGATATAAATGTTTTGAAATATAAAGTGTTATTTATTAGAAATACACAAATGGTGACAACATTCTACACTTCTCTAGTTACTTAATAGAAGTCAGTTTTAAGGAATAGATAAGAATAATTAAAATTGGCATATCAAAATATCAATTAAGTAAGATTGGCCTATATTGGTATTGATGTTACAATGGGCTGGATGCTAGATTTCTGTGATTGTCTCTGAGATTCATGCATTGGTAATAACTTTTCCTTAAGATCACCATTCTTTAGTGACTGTGTTAAAGAAATAAAATAAAATAAAACAAAAACACCTTGCATCAAGTTTAATAAGCACTCAATAAAAGATGATCTTTGTACCTGAAAGGGAGTGGTCTGAGTCTAGGGCAGTCAGTTCCCTCTTCTCACTATTTTCCTCATGTGCCAAAAAACACAATTGTTTATCCGTGCCATGATGTGATGACCACAGAGAAGCATTCAATAATATGAATTGGAGAGGGGGATACATTAATGGGTGAAATTGTTACAAGTTTTAGAGCTATGGTGCCACTTGATGATCCATCCACCCCTCCACTTCTAAAATTTCTAACAAATTGCTAAATACACTTCATTAACCAAATGAACCAGAGTTTTCAACATTACTATAAAACAGACTTGGAGAATGTAGCAGAGAAAAATGCAAATTCTATTAGGCATTTGGGAAACCTATTGCTAAAGTTACCTCCTTAGATTGATCAATTTTTGCATGGTAAGGGGGAAATAAGTAGCTGAAGGGAAGAAACTTACATCAAATATTCTTTCCCAAAAAAAAGGAAGTCTCCTCCTTCCTCTAGATACAAAAATAAAAGGGTACAAGCACATCTCTTAACAAATTTACATAGAATGATAACACAACTTTGACCTAAACCCAGCAATTTGGGATACTAGCTCTTTACTAGTGTATTGCTAATTCTAGGATGTGCCTTAACTCCTCTGAACCTCAAGTAGTTCTATTATGTATAAATTAAAATATCTTACATCTTAGAAGTCATTGTACATATTATTTTGTGCATTTCCTTCTCTTCTAAAATCAGTGATAATGTGAAACTGATTAATAGTCAGTTCTTGTGAGAATCATAAACTTTGATTTAATTAGAAGAAATTAACTTCTCTCAAACATCTTATTCTAAGAAAATATAGTGGGAAATGGGATGACATTATACCATCAATAATATACTCTATGTTTTCATGATTCTTTGTTTATAAATGGCGAAATCATTATTGCCTATGAGATTAAAATTGCTTAAAATCTTGTACAGGAAATCTGAGTTTTCTATTGATGAGCAAGTTTATTAGTGGAAAAAACAATATCTTCTAATAGAAAAGACACCCTGGGAGCCAATTAAAAATAAATAGATAAACAATAATCTTGGGTCATGAATTAAAAGATATATTCCCTCTTGAAATCTGCTGGTAATCTTGAGAGAATGCAATAATTGTATTATCATTATACATTTTATCCCAGGAAAATTAGCCCAATAAAAAATAATTTTGATTTTGCAGGAGCTTTTATTATGTAATAATAATACAATCTCTGAGGCACAAAACAACTTCACAAATATATTCATGAACATGTTAAAATGAAATAATCAATTTTCCTTAAATATTTCTCATCTATTTTATAGCCATTTAGGTTAGTAAATATAGTTAAATTATAAAGGATATGAAAAATGATTTGCATAATGAATGTTGAAAGCATTGTACTTTTGACACAGACTTATGTATAAAATTATTTGTCCTGAAAGTAAATTATAATATAAAGCAATATTAATAATTTATTTTGGCTTTATTCCTCCTAAATAATTACATTCATCTCATAATAGAAACTATCTTAAATTTAATGCTAAAAAATCATAACTGGCAGTAGGAAAAAATCAATTTGTGATTTTTCAGAAATGTTTACCAGAAACATAGACACCATCTGCATTAATAGAGTATTTTCTATTTGTACTGTGCTTTTGTTTAATTGGCTGTGCAAAGTTGTCATTTATAGCATCACAGTATTCATCTTATGATCCACAAATTTCAAGATGTTCTAAAAGACATTATTTTCTAATGTATTTTCTTTTGGCAGGAGTAGAGGAGAAAGTTTCGTGCATATAATGAACGAAATTTTGACCCTATAAGGTTAGGATGAGGAATAAATAATATATGCAATTCATCTAGTGGACTATCTGGAACAGTGCAACTGCTCGAATCCTACAATTTTGCCATTGGTGATTAGAACAAAAAACAGATCAATATTAAATTAGAAGCAAAGGCTTCAAGATAGAGCTGGGTGTTTGAGTTCATTCTACCATTCATTTAATCAGCAAAATTTTATCAGTCACCTCTTATATGCCAGACACTGCACTATACAATGGTGAAAAAAAAATGCCCGCCTATAGTTTAGAAACAGGGAAACTAATAATTTAAAAGGACAAAAAGTTTATTCAATCCTATATACTATGTTGATGGAAAGATACAAGAAAATAACAGCCAGAATTGTAATATTCTGTAAATCTATTCTTGTTTAAAAAACATTTTTAAATGTTTATTTTTTTTTTAATTTTTTTTTAAAATTTATTTCTAGGAGAGAGAGAGAGAGACAGCATGAGCAGGGGAGGGTCAGAGAGAGAGGGAATGACAGACTCTGAAACAGGCTCCAGGCTCTGAGCTGGCAGTCAGCACAGAGCCCGATGCGGGGCTCGAACCCACGAACCGCAAGATCATGACCTAAGTGAAAGTCGGACGCTTAGCCGACTAAGCCACCCAGACGCCCCTGTTTATTTTTATTTTTGAGAGAGAAAGACAGAGCCAGAGTGTGAGCAGGGGAGGGGCAGAGAGAAGAGACATAGAATCCAAAGTAGGCTTCAGGCTCCAAGCTGTCAGCACAGAGCCCATTGTGAGGCTTGAACCCACAAACTGTGAAGTCATGACCTGAGCCAAAGTCAGATACTTAACCAACTGAGCCAGCTAGGTGCCCCTATAAATCTCTTCTTAAATTAAATTAGATCAATTATGTGAAATCACCTAATCTAGTAGTTAGCATAATCCAGGCAACAGGAAAATGACATTATGGTTGCAACTGTGCTATAATACAAACTGCTTTTATAACTTAAAATAACAGACATAAGATGTCAGGACCATACATGAGAAATATTCACTGCTCTGATTTCATTATGTACATAGCTAAATATATTTTTTGACACCTGCAATATTGTTTTGAAAACTTTGTATATTTCTTACTAGGTATTTCAATAGCATAGAGAGAGCATTTAAAAAGGAATCAAGGGGTGCTTGAGTCGCTCAGTTGATTGAGCCTCCAACATTTGAATTCTATGCAGGTCGTGATCTCAACAGTCGTGAGATTGAGCACTCTGTCAGTCTTTCTGGGTGGGAAGCCTGCTTGAGATTCACTCTGTCTCTATCTGCTCTTCCCCTACTCATTCTCTCTCTCTCTCTCTCTCTCTCTTTCTCTCTCTGTCTCTGTCTCTGTCTCTCTTTCTCTCAAAAAAAAAATCATGAATCTTTGGCAACAAAATTTAAGTACACAGTTGGACTAATTTGATGTCTTACACCAGTCCAAAATGATTGATATTGTCATTATTAGGAATTTTTAAACTTAAGTTAAAATTCTTAAAATCTTAAATGTTCTGGAAAAGAAATGAATAGTTCTACATTCTAATTCATGTTTTGGCATTAATTAACTCAGTGAGCTGCAATTGTCTCTCTTTTTAATTTATTTTATTTTTATAATTTCACCTTCTATATACAGTAAAAGGAATGAATCTTAAGTGTGCAGTTCTTGAGTTTTGACAAAGAGAATATTCCCAATGTCCCTTAATATTCTCTCCTGCCCTCTTCCAGTCAGTAAACTTCAAAGATAATGGCTGTTGTGCTGTCTTTAATTTCTAATTTGCTACAAGTTTTCACTACAAATGGTCATTGAATTTTATCAAAGTGGGTTTTTTTTTGCATTTATGACAACATGATATTTCTTCTTTATTCTTCTTATGTTATGAATTATGTTGGCTGATTTTAAAAGTTATACCAAGTTTGTGCCCCTCTGATGATAAACCCAAAAATTTAGTTGTAATGTATTATCATTTTCTACATATTATTGGATTTTGTTAATATTTCACTGAAGTGGTCATATTTATGTTTATAAGGGAAACAAACTGAAAATTTTATTTTCTTACTATGTTTATTGTCAGTTTTGGTATCAGAGTTATTATAATGACCTCATAAAACAAGTTAGTGCATATTCCCGCCTCTCCTATCTTTGAAAGTTTTATTTTAACTTGGTGTTATTTGATCCTTAAAATGTTTGATAGAATTCACCAGTGAAGTCCTGAAGTTCTTGTGGAAAGTTTTTAAGTAATTATTTCATTGTTTTAATTGTCATAGGTATTAAATTTTCTTTTTGTGTTAATTCTAGTGAATGGTGGTTTTCAAGGAGTTTATCCATTTCATCTAAGTAGTTGAAGTTTTTAGGCTATTTTTTCATAATTGCCCCTTACCATCCTTTCAATATTTGTAAATGAGGTAGTGATGCTCCCTACTTCTTTCCTGATACCATTAATTTGTGTTTCTTCATGTTTCTCTGCAAGTCTTTGCTATTTCTAATTTTATTATTTTTTCAAAGAAACCGACTTTTAGCTTTGTTAGTTTTCCATATTGTTTGTTCTTTAAATATCTAAAATTCCTATTTTCATTTACTCTATTCTTTTGTTTAATTGCTCATCTTTTTAAAAAAACCTCCTTATTAGCTTATTTCAAATCTTTAATCTTTTCTAAAATATAAATATAAAGCTACGTATTTACCACCTAACAGGATTTTTTTTTTAGGTTTATTTATTTTGAGAGAGAGCATGAGAGGGAGGGACAGAGAAAGGGAGAGACAGAATCCCATGCAAGTTCCACCCTATCAGCACAAAGCCCAAAGTAGGGCTGGAACTCACCAACCAAACCATGAGATCATGACCTGAGTCAAGATGAAGAGCTGGATGCTTAACTGACTGAGTCACCCAGGAGCCCCCGATTAACAGGATTTTTGAATTTATTTATTCATTGTCTTTGAGTCAAAATATTTTCTAATTTTCCTTATGATTTCTTCTTTACTCCATGTACTACTTAGAAATGTGTCACTTAGTTTCAAGTATTTGGATATTTTCTACTTTTCTTGTTATTTATTTCCAATTACATTGCATCATATGAGAATATAATCTGTATATTTTCAACCTTGAATCAATTGATGCTTGATTTATAGTGTAGTATATGGCCATTTTCAGTAAATGCTTTATATACACCTGAAAAGAATATGTATTCTCAAGTTGTTTCAGGTACTAGTCAGCAATGCCAATTTGGTCATGTTGGTTACTCCTGTTGCCCAAATTTTCTACATCCTTACATGATTTTTATCTCTGTGTTCTATTAAATTTTGAGAAAAATAATTTATCATGACAAAATGTTTCTCTTTTGTATCTCTGGTAATATTCATTTATTTTCTTAAAGTCTACTTTGATATTAATATGGCTTTCTTGTGATTAATGTTTGTTTTGTCTCTCTTTTCCCATCCTTTCATTTTCAATCTAAATGCTTATGTATAATTTTAGTGTCAGTCATCAGTAAAACCAGTCTGACAATCTCTTACTTACTTTTAAATGAAGTGTCTATTTAGTCCATATGCAATGAATGCCATTATTGATATGTTGGACTTAAGTGTATCTTCTGGCTCATTGTTTCCTCTATGTCTTGTCCTGTATTTTGTTCCTTTCTTCTTCTTCTACTGAGTACCTCATATTGTTTTATCTTTTTTAATCTACTACCTTCATTACTTTGTTTAGATTCTCAATGGTTGCTTTAAATCATAACTTCTCATTGTCTAACTTAATATTATACTTTAACATGTATAACTTAATCTACCCATTCCACTACTATTATCATATATTTTATTTCTATGAATATAGTTATTGCTTTAACTGTCAATAGACATTCAAAGAAGTTAAGAAAAATATAATTCTTCTTATATACCCATATATTTACCAGTTGTCTTCATCTTTACTTACATGTGGGCTTTCTTGGCAGATAATTTTTCTTCAGCCTGAAATCTTTTATTAGATTTTTTTTATGACAAATTATTTCAAAAAATATCAATTCCTCTTGAATTTATGAAAGATATTTAAGGAGAGGATCCAGAATTCTCATTTCTCTTACAACTCTCACCCCCACCAGTACTTAGGTGATATCTTTCTATTATCTTCTGGCTTTGATTTTTTTTTTCAATAAGTGAATCTTCATTCTTTTTGTTGTTCAGTGGGATACAATGTATTTTTATTCTAGCTTTTTTTTAACATTTTCCCCTCATATTTGGTTTCAACAGCCTAATTATAATGCCCATAGGTATGTTTTTCATGTTTTTTTTTTTTCTTCGTTTGGGTTTTCCTAAGAATTTTGGTACTGTGACTGGATATCTTTTATCAATTTTGACATATTTTTACTATTATTTTGACTGTTATCTCTTTACATATTTGTTTCCATCACTATACTCTTTCTCACCTCTGCTTAAGGGACCAAATTTATATGTTACCATTGGGTATCATGTAGTAATAGGTCTCAAATGCTCTGCTGTGGTTTATATTTTGATATTTTTAATCTTTATTTCAATTTGAATAATTTCTATTGATCTGTCTTTGTATTTTCAATTATCTCCTTCTGCTCTGTCTATACCATCCAAAGATCTTTTGTATATTAGATGTATTTTTCCCTTATAAAATATTCCACTTGATTTTTCTTAAGGTTTTTTCATTTTTCTGCTGTGATTTTTCATCTGTTCACCCATTTTCACCATATTTCTCTGTGTCTTTCAATATGGCTATAATGTTTTTTAATATGTTTACTAAATTTGACTTAAAGAATTTTATTGCTAATTTCAATATCTGAGTCATCTGTGGTTGTATTTCTATTATTTTGCTTTTATTTTTGTATCAAATTTTCCCTTCTCATATCTTATAAATTTGAACTATATACCAGACATTGCAGACATGTTGTAGAAAATATGGATTATGCTATCTTTGAAAGAATGCTGTGGTTCATTCAGTGGGGAATTAGAAAATTGGCAGATTGACTTAAGCTTTGCTTTAAGTGGGCCCCTCAAGAACTTCGGTTTTCCTCTTATGGCTAGGATGTAGTCTTGGATCCTTCTCTTAAGGCATGGGTCTTTTGGAATTTCAGTGGAAATTCTAAGATGTTTTACCAACTTATTGGGAGATGAACCCCAAATGTTTCTCTAAGACTCAGTTGCTCAACACTAATGCTCCCAACTTATTGGGAGATGAACCCCAAATGTTTCTTTAACACTCAGTTGCTAAAATTTCTGCTCGTCTTAATTATCCCAGTGGCAACTTTCTTCTAAGTTATTTTGTATCACCTTGCACACACAGAGTTTAAGCATCAGCTGATATTTGACAACTTGCACCCAAATTGTCTGTTGTATCCACTTTTTGAGAATGTTTCCCCTCAATTTCCAGCCATTCTAGCAGCTCCAAACTCCAACCTCTGTCCCTTCATCCCAATAACACTGATGATTTCCTCTTCAAGTTCTGTTACTTCTTTGCCATCAGACACTAGGGACTTGTGTCCTTGGGGAAAACTTATTTAATTGCTAAACTTGCCTAGTTCATTTCCTTTCCTATTTAAAGATCGTTTTCCTTTTATTTCTACCTAGTTTTGATTCCTTTCCAGAGCTTTAAAACAATTGTTTTGTAAAAGTTGTTTTCATAATTGTCAAAGTTTATCATTGTTGTTAGCAGGTTGATTAGCATAAATCAGGCTGCTCTTAGTTGAAACCAGAACTTTTGAGTATTAATTTTAAAAATTGCTAACATTAGTTGAGTAATTTTTATAAGTTTGTATTTAAATTACAGTTAATTAACATACAGTGTAATTACTTCCAGGTGTACAATTTAGTGGTTCTATCAACATAGTTGTGCACTTTTTATAAAGTCAGGTATCATGTTCTGCATGCATTTTAAAATTTAGTTATCAGTAAAGTCTTGTAAGATATTTATTATTTTCATTCCAATTTATCAGATAAGAAAACTTTAACATGGGAAAATGAAGGTAACCTTCACAAATTACATAACTAGTAGGAGGAAGGGATTTAAAGCTAGGAAATCTGGCTTTGATTGTAATTGATTATTATATATTGCATCTCCAAACTAGTCCTATGCCCTAATACTAGAAAGTGATTGAAATTTTATCTATATTATTATTTCCACATCTCAAACATATATTTTTTCTATAAGATTTTCTATGAGATATTTCCTTTCCTCTAAAAGAAAAAGTATTGTGAAACTAAATTTGTATCACTGGAACCATGTTTCTTTTGCGTCTTGTTCATATCCAGTGATTTACCAGACAGTTGAAATATCTCAAATATAAATTTAATGTCCTGTGAATTGTGCATTTCCCCAAAATATGTTGGCCTAAAGTGGCTATTAGCTGAGTTTAGCCATGAATTGGTATTCTCAAATAACCTCATACTAAAGGTACATTTTCAACCGGTTAAAGTAGACAATATGGTGTCCTAGACTGACTTACCTTCATGTTGATCACATTTCTGATACCTATACACTGCTTCAAAAAATAAGAGATTTTTAGACCCCAAAAAGCATGGTTTAAGTTTTTGCTGTGTATCTAAAAAACACAGGGCCAAGAAAGTAAAGTGGCATCATCTAATGTCACAGCTATTTAGTTGTAGACATAGGACCCAAGTAATACATTCACTTCTCTTTGTAATTAACAGAAACAACAACCATTCTTACATTTAAAAAGAGAAAGTAAGTATAAAAAAGAGCATTTATTTTTAAATTAGTAGAAACCCTTTGTCTTTGACCACTTAACCCCTGAAATAGTGTGATTAATTGATTGGGTTTCCACAAAATAGCTCTCATGGATTGAATCTATAGTCAATATCATTATATCATTCAGTTTTCCCGTTTATACTGTATCTTTAAAATCTATAATTGATTTTCTTTACTATGAAATTTCATATTATTTCAATTGCCCAAGTCAATCATTTTTCTGGCCCATTGTTTTAAAGGCATACATAACCAAATCCAATAACATATGACTGAAGAGTAATAAACAATTATTGCTATATTGAAGAAAATGGGATAAATCACTAAAATTCTCTGGATGGCCCTTTGAGGAGGCCATAGCCCTTCCAAAAAGCTGCACCAACTGTGTTAACCACACCTAACATGTTCTTACCATGTTCTATATTCATAACTTCTTAGGCACTCTATTGTTCATGTTTCATCCTAATAGTATTATAAGCATACATTCTTATTCTCAAATTTGGCAATGATAACATCAAAAAGTCTTAAGGCCTATACCCCACCACTAGAATACAAATCCATTGTTATTTCACTTGTACAATGAAAATAATTTGGCCCAGAAAGGTGAAGTGACTTTCTCACCATTAAACAGATTGTGAAATTAAAACTGAAATCCTGATTATCTTCCAAACTGGACACTATTCTCCTATGAGACATTGTATCTCCATAAATATATATATGTCAGCGTGTGAGAAGACCTTAGAAGCTATACTGAGACATTAAATCTGACATGGTTTATTTTACAGAGGGCTGTCTATTGGTAACTTACACCATTGGATGAAAGAAGACATAAAATTATTTTTCCAGTAAAAAAGCGTGGGAGAGTCTGGACTAAATAAAGTGAAGTATTCTTTTTAGTATTGGACTTATTTGAAGCTTTCTTATGCTAATATGCATGCACTTCCCTAAAGGGAAAATAGAAAAACTTCTCAACATAATTGACTGAAAGATTTTCTTATTTTTCCAAGGACTATCTACTATAATAAATATCTGGTAGAATGATTTAGAAAAATTCTCTAGAGGTTTAGGTGACACAATCTTCAGAATAAGGTGGCCACTTAATAAAATTTTATTGAAAGGAAGAATGGACATTAAAATTGTATGTACATTCAAAATAATTTATACCTAAGGTGTATCCATTATCAAATCCTGTTTCACATAATGTCACTAAGGACCATCCTGTGGGAAAGGAAGGTAGTTTATCTTCATGATAGTGACCTCAGTGGATGGAGAAATATTCTAAAGACTTCTAACTTCACTCTATACCCTGATGGGGAATCATCACTCTTAATCTCATTTAACTGCTATGTCGTTTAAAGTGACTGTCTTTTAAAAAGATTAATAGAATCCATTATTGTTGTGGAATTTTAACTGAGTTTAAACAGCTACGGAAACACCATCCCCTGGGAAAACTGCCATGTTGTTTTCAGAAAGAGAAGTTTGTGAACTGACAGCCCTTTTTAATTCTCCTCCAGCTAGAGAGCGACTCAAAAAAAGAAGTAGGTTAGCCAATTTTAATTTCCCTGGAAATTGATTTTACTTTCCAATGGAATGAAGTATTATATTAAAATGAGTTTGAAAAAGAAGTTCAATTAGTAGCAATGATTTCTCCTAAATTTATTTAAAAGAGGAAAAAAAATCATCCAGAGCACTGCATTGAGGATGGATTTTGTTATATTTGTAATAAATATTACCATATTTATTCATAATATTTAATATTTTTATTTTAGTTACAGCCTTGGAAATGAGAATTAAAACAAGCATTAGTTTACTTGTTCAAATTTTCCAATTGAATAATACTGAATGAATATGCTGCAAAGAATAAAAAATAAAGTTCCTACTCTCAAGAAGATTGAAATCTAATAAGGGAGAATAACAAGTACAAAATAAAAACAACAAACTATAATGACAGTCAGAAAGTGGTAAGCCAATTTTAAACAAGAAAAAGCACTATCAAGTTTCCCAAGTAGGGAGAAACTACATTCCACTGCATGTAACCAGGAAAGATATCACATAGTTGCATATATTTCGCTTCTTAATCTAGCATTTGAAGGATCAATGTAAGGTTTTACATAACCATATTGGATAGAGACTGCCATTTGTCAAGTACTGTTTCTTCCTTGTCTATTCTGAGTCTCTGTAACTGAACAACCTTTGCATTTGAGCAAAGCATAGATTGCATGAGTGGAAATATGGAAGAGAAGAAGTATTGTGCTCAGAACATAAAGTCCTTTGATTGGTAATTTTATTAAGTAATAAAATAATATTGGAATTTTTAAAAAACTAAACAATAGCATAATCAGGGTTGATCTGGAGACATTGTTTGTGAAAGGGAAATGAAGAGAAGATAAACTGCAAGCAAGGAAATAAGTGCAATGATCCAGGCAAACAGTTCTCAACTTACACACTGGAAGTAATAACTAAGCAAAGGAGTTGTACAAGAGGTTTTCCAAATGGGAAATGACAAGATCAAACAATTAGTGTATAGTGGAGGTAGATGGACAACTGAAACAAACAAACAAACAAACAAACAAAACTTTAGTTTTCAAGCCTGAGTGGAAAGAAAATCATCATACCATATACACCAAAATAAGCACTAGAGGGAAGAAAGCCAATTTATGCAGACCAGACAATGAGTTCAGGTTTAGTGATTTGACAGGTTGGTGAGATTTTCAGGTGCAATTTTTGAAAAAGAAGTTGTAAATATGGGACAAGAGCTATTGAAGACAAAGGTAGGAGTTAATGACTAGTATGGCATGGAAAATGAAAAATAAAGTGTATGCATTGGGCAGTCAGAACAGTTGCTGACTGTAAATAGCTGGTATAAGTGAAAACCACTGGAAGATCCACCCTGCATGGATGGATCCACCTAGTGAGAAAGGATATAAAAAAGTAAGTTTGGGAGAAAGCTTTAGGGAACATTTATGTAAGAAGCTTTTGGACGTGTAGCCAAACAAAAGTCCAGAGGAAACTGTTGGAAGAGGAGGAAATAAAATTCAATAGACATATTCAGTGCCTTAAGCTGCTGTGTATATACAGCTTAGAAGATATGATCATTCATTTTATCTTATTCTCTACTTGATTCATGTATGGGACTGGTCTTCAAACTACAGTGAAAGAATATGAAGAAAGATGACCTGTCTTCTATCTAGGTATTTCTTATAGTGTTTTATGTCCTCATGGATATGGATGATCTAAATTTTGAATTAACAAATAAAGTTTGCAAATCACTTGAATACATCATAATATTTGCATTATCCAATAAGTTGGGTTAAGCTAGAAAAATGCAACAGATTCCATTTTACAGATAAAACTCAGAGAGGTTAAGTGATTTGGCCAATGTCTCTGATTTAATTAGTGGAGGGCTTGGGACTTCATCATGGCTTTACTAGTCATTGTTAAGTGTTCTTTTCTGAATGTCTTACTGGTTTACATTCTACTCCTAATCCTTTGAATTCCTCAGATAATCAGAATTTTTTCATAGTACCTAGTTCCCATGGGCATATTCACAGTCTTTCACCAAATATGAGAGAAAACACCCCACCATGCTGCACAGTAGACAATTTATTCCAGGAAGTTAAGCTGCTGCTTCTTCCCTCTAAAATATACTAAGTTCATATAAACTTCTAGGATAATAGATTTCTCTTATGTTTGTTTTTTATTATTATTATATTTGGTTTTGATCATAGTATACATTAAAAGTATCCAACCCCTTTGCTCACTAGTGGATAATAGATGATATATATCAGCATCAAAACCAAATAAACACGCCTGCCAGGACAGTGGAATAATTGCTTCAGCTTGAGCCTCCAAAAAGCCACTGATGATTAAAATTGCCCTCAAACAACCTTTTAATGAATTTAAGGTAGAAGGCCTTTCTGAATCCTCAGATCTTCACTCTGATTACTGTGCTTGGCTCTTCTTTTCTGAAGACTATCAAAAGCATTTGGATCGATCTTGTATTGTAGAAAGCATATCCCTTTTAGCTTAGGTAATGTCATCAAATCATAGCTAAAATGGACTTCACTTTGAGTTCAAGAACCCTAAAAGGACAGCTCTACTGACATTTTCTCACTGCATCTTCAGGAGTCTACTGCTTCTTAAGACACATTTCACAGTTTTTAGTTGAGGTTAGCATTTGTCTGGTAGGCTCAATGAGCTTGAAAGTTAAATATTTTAGAGCCAGACTTAGAAAATAAATATTTAAACATATTTTGCTTTCTTTGTATACCCACAGGCTTATTTATAGGATTATAAATGTCACATATACATATATTTACACCTAAATGGGCATGTTCATGCTGTTAGTTGATGCTTAATGCACATACCCCTATAAAATGCACCACCATAAAATGGAACTATAACACATTTGCTGAATCACCATTTTCATATTCTGATTTAATGTCTGGCTATACTATATATAACAAAATATTTTTTGATGTATCCCTAGACTGGTGAGCAAGAAGGATTATTGTAGAGGACTCTATATGTTATCTTAATTATAGATTTTTTTTTATTTGGAAGGCAATAAAGGTCATTAATGTCATTTTATTGATGAGGAAACTCAAGCCTTTGGAGTAATCTTGAGGTTCACCTGGCAGAACTAAAACTGGGAACTAGTTTCATCCAATCCTGAGACTAATGCTCTATTGATAAAAACTGGTTTTAAAATACAGAGTCCTATGACTGAACCATCCTTAAATCAGATACTAGAGATTTGTTTTCTTGGCAAAATGGGTCTGTGCTAGTCTTTCTCAATAAGAACTTGGTTTTTAAAATATCAAATCACTTTTACTGTCATTTTACTATCAATGATTGAACATTTTTTTTCTACCAAAAATTGCTCCAATGATTTTGCATAGATTGTCTCCTTTCATTGTGGTAAAAATTCTAAGGGTTTATACTATTAAGATAGAGCAGAGGCCCAGAAATCACCCAGGATCACACATCTGGTGTTGGGGATCCAGGATTCAAACAGAAGCTCATCTGTTTTTAAGGTACTCCTTTTAACTACTACATTATCAAAACACTAATAGATATGTCCACTTAAAATTTCTAGATTCCAGTAAATTTGAATGTTTACAAAGAAATGTTCCCACAGAAAAGTTACAGAAATAATATAGACCACAAAATAGCATTGGGGTAAAATTAATTATTGTTTATACAACCATGAGATGGCTTTGTTGTAAGAATTAAATGAGATAATTCCCTATTATTTAAACACATTAGGCCTGTGAGGCACTACTCTTGACCACTCACCTGTAATTAAAATAAAGAAAGAACACAGAGACAAAAATAAGGATTAGACAGGAGAATAAACAACCGAAAATGAGATTTAAAGTCTGGTCATTATTTTAGTTTAGTTGTTGGCACGTTTGCCACATAAAAGCTTTATCTCTTGTCTATGACTGATAGAAAATAATTTTGGGACACCTGGGTGGCTCAGTTGGTTAAACATCCGACTTCAGCTCAGGTCATGTTCTCACAGTCCATGAGTTTGAGTCCCTCGTCAGGCTCTGTACACAGTTGTCAGCACAGAGCCTGAAGCCTGCTTCAGATTCTCTGTCTCCCTCTCTCTCTGCCACCTCATGCTCTGTCTCTCTCTCTCTCAAAAATGAATAAATGTTTTAAAAAATTAAAAATAAAATATTTTTGTTCATTTACTTGAATGTCTCTTCTTCCCTCTGTCTCTTTCACCTTTATTTGTGGTTCAAGGCATGTTCAGACAACTTCTGTGGAGCCTTCCCAAATATCTCCACCTAACCCTAGAACTGACATGTCCCAGACAGAAAAAATAATAAATTTTACCTCTCTATTTTCATATAGCACTTTACTTATACTTCTACTACACAACATATAATGCAGCAAATTTTTATAGGCTTATACATTTGTCTTCCCAGTAGACTATAAACCTCTCAAACTCTGATTTAACTCTATTTAGTCCCTAGCATAGTACTTTCACAGAATATTGTTTATATTCAACTTTTTTGGATGAGTTAATTAAGTAGAATTTTATATGTAATAGAACAAAATTGTTTCTCCACTGTTTCAACTATAATCACTAAATTTCTTTGGTACAACCATTCCATTTTTTTAAAAATATTTTTATTTTATTTATTTCTAGGAGAGAGAGAGACACACACAGCATGAGCAGGGGAGGGTCAGAGAGAGAGGGAGATACAGAATCTGAAACAGGCTCCAGGCTCTGAGCTAGCTGTCAGCACAGAGCCCGACACGGGGCTTGAACCTGCGAACCACGAGATCATCACCTAAGCGAAAGTCGGACGCTTAACCGACTAAGCCACCCAGGCGCCCCTGGTACAACCATTCCTGGTGTTAATCCATTCTGATCAGAACTCCAGATACATGTATACAACCTAAGTCTAAGTCAATATGATAATTTGCAGTGTTGGCTCATACATGGCCACATGACCCAGGTTGGTCCAATCAGACTGCATGTCAGCACTTCCTAAGGAGCTAGCTGGAGAAGGAAGAAATTTCCAATAAAACACTCCATAGTTTTCATTTCCTATCAAAAGAGAAGAAAATAAAGTTGAGAAATAGTAAGAAACATTTTTTTATCAATGTCATTTAAGTTCCTGGACTCAATCATTTTTTAATCCATTACCACAACTCTGAACTTTCTTAATTTTTAAATAAAAGTTTATTTTACTTTAGGTTTAAATTGAATTTTTTATCACTTTAAAAAAATAATATTTATTTTGAGAGAGAGAGAGGGAGAGAGAGAACACAAGCAGGGGAAGGACAGGGAGAAGGACACAGAATCTGAAGCAGGCTCCAGACTCTGAGCTGTTAGCATAGAGCCTGTTGTGGGGCTTGAACTCATGCACTGTGAGATCATGACCTGAGCCAAAGTCGGCCACATAACTGACTAAGCCACCCAGGTGCTCCTTTGTCCATTTTAAAAGAAACCTACACACACACACACATACACACACACACACACACATTTACACACAAAATTCCAAATAACAATTAATTTATTCAGAACATCTCAGTATCGGGCAGGTTAAGGAAAAGAGCAAGAAAAACAGAAAACATAAGGTACTAATTCTTAAATCAAGAGCTAATATTTTCCAAGCCAAAAAAAATTAATGCTAAGAAATGAGTGAGGGAGAAATAGCAGTAAAAGAGAACAGTTTATATCAGGTAGATAAAGTCCAAATACTTAACTCAAGGTCTTTAGTCACTGACAACCATAATCAAACATTACTCAAGGTTTCATTGCAATCTCTTCACGGCCTGGGGGAACCCTTTAGAGACACCATCTTTAATATCTAACAACTAGGTTTGATGGTGACATGTAAAGTACCTATTGCCAGACCCAGGAGTATCAGAGTAGAGATTATCCATATAAACATGTCCATGTGGCATTTCTCATTGGTGAAGTGGCTTGTTGGCAAGATTCAAGACAGATTCAGCCAAATAACTTTTCTCTTATGTGCTATATGTTCTTTTTTTTCTCCCACCTCTGCTCACTTGATAACTGAACCTATTATTGGTCTATGTATCAGTTTCTTAGGGTTGCCATAACAAAATGACACAAAATTCGTAGTTTAAAACAACAGAAATTTATTTTCTCACAGTTATGGAAGCTAGAATCTGAAATCAAGGTGTCAGCAGGGTTGATTTCAATCTGAAGGCTGTAAGAAGAAAAGCTGTTCCATACCTCTCTCTTAACTTCTGGTGGATTTTTGGCAATATTTGGCCTTCTTTGGCTAATATGTACCTTCATGTTACATGATTCCCCCCCACCCTATGTGCATGTCTGAGTCCAAATTGCCCTTTATGAGGGTACCATTCATATTGGAATAGGAGCCCAGACTACTCCACAATGACTTCATCGTAATTATATCTGGAACGACTCTATTTCCAAATAAGGTCTCATTCCGAAAACTTGGGTTAGGACTTCAACACATCAATTTGTAGGTGGTGGAAACAATACATCCTATGACACTCTGGTATCAGCAATGTCCTTAACTTCAAGACAGAAATTTATGGACCACTATATTTAATGCCATAATGTTAAAGAATAAGAATTTTATTAAAACTAACTTAGGAATCTAGGTCTGTTAATATACTTTTAACAACATTTTTTAAAAAATAAGAAAGTTAAATGGATCCAATGACAAGTGAAGTATTAGGAAGGTTACAGCTGACTCATCCTGATGACAACAATATACACACACATACAGAGTTTCAAAAACCTTAAAATTAGAACTTACTGGCTCAGCTAACACTGTCTGAATTTGTTTCACCTGTGGAAATTTTCTAGACCTGATTTTATTTTAATCTACAATTTGAAAGTGCTAAGACTAAAGTATAAAGAATGCTTTATTTCCCTATTTCTAATTAAAGGTGAAACCCAAGTGACTTTTAGAAATGATTTCGGAGAACAGAAGCAGAAACAGAACTAAATGCATAAAATGTGTATCATTCTAGTCAGAAAGGTCATATGACACACACAAAAAGAGCGTTTACATTTAACAGATAAAGAACATGGGGAGAAGATTTATCAGACAGAATATGCAACAAATTAGATCCTATAGTTGGAGTTATTGTAGTTTGAATAAGGAGAAAATTAATATTTGGAGTGAAGGTCTGCAGTTTTTTTTTAATTTATGTTCACTATTTTTTAAATGAATGTTTGATTAAAGCAAGGAAAATTGTGATCCAACCCAGAGACCTTTCTTGACAAGGATGTGGAATGACTTATCTTTCTTGGAGAATTTCCCAAAGAAGAAAATGCCAGGGGAATTTAAAGCAAACAGCTGGGTCAGCCGATTTTTCCTTCCTTCTGTAAGCTTCTTATGATTAGGATTTCTCATAGATGTTTCTATCTACAATTTACTGACTATAAGAAAATTGCTTTATGAAATAAACAGATTCAAATTCCTTCATGAAACTACTACTAGGGTTTATATAGCTACTAAAAGTGATGATTTGTAGGAAACCAGACTGAAATGGTTTTCATTAACAGGTGGAAACCACATCAATGATATTCTGGCATGTGCTTCAGCCTCACAACTCTTATCCTGAGCAGGCTGCAAGTGTTGAAATTGGCCTTACCTTCTTTAAGCTCTGTATTTAAGACACTGTATGTCATATGAACCACACACATATAATGAAAATTAAAACTAACACATGCCTATTAGAATACCTAACAATGGTGTCAATAATTTCACTGATAGTGTAGTTTATAAAAATGTTTAACAAAGAATGAAATGGGAAGAGAGGGTCAAAAATATATGAATGTAACTAACATTTAGTAAGCAGAATATATCTGAGGGTACTCTGCCAGCAATGATGAAAAATCAAAGATGAATGAAACCCATTCCCGAAATATTATAGCATAAAAGACAAACAGCTGGATCCCTTCCTTCCTTTCTGTTATAACGGAGAAGCCACCCTCCTGAAACATACTAATCTTAAGTGGATCATTCAGTAAGTTTTATAAAATAAATATACACATAAAATCTAAACTCCAACAAAATATATGGCATTTTCATCACCTGAGAAGAGTTCCTCATGCTCCTTACTAGTCAGTACCATTTTTGGCACTCTCAGAGACAATCCTTGTTCTGATTATTTTTCACCAAGATTAATTTTGCCTGATTTAGAATTTCAGATAAATGAAATAGTAAGACATGTACTCTTTTGGATAAGTCTTTTACTCAGCATATTATTTTTGAGATTCATCCATGTTTTTGCATATATCAGTTCCTTTCTTTTTTAATGCTGAATAGTATACCATTATATACTTATGCCAGTTTTGAGCAAGCAGGTGCTGTGTGTGTGTGTGTGTGTGTGTGTGTGTGTGTTGATTTACTTATTCCCCTCTTGATGGATGCCTAGATTATTTTCAGGTTTTGGCATTGCGAATAAAGATACTATGAATATTCTTGTACAAGTCTTTTTATGGAAAATATGATCATTTATCTTGGGTAACATCCAGAAGCAGAATTGATGTATACAGTAGGCCTTTGTTTAGTTTTATATGATTACCACACATTTTTCCAAAGTGGTGGTGGAATTTTACTCTCATACTGTAAGGTATGAGAGTTCTAGTTGCTCCAAACTTTCACCAACATTGGGAGTTGTCCATATTTTTTAACTTTAGCCATTCTTGTGGATGTAGCAGCATCTCAGGGGTTTAATTTAAATTTTTCTGATAACAATGTTGAGTAAATTCATGTGCTCACTGGCAATTCATATGTTCATACCTTTTGTCTACTTTTAACTCAGTTATATTTTTATTACTGAGTTTTAGGAGGTCTTTCCATATTCCAGATATAAGTGTTTTGTCAGGTGTATAGTTTGTCACTACTTTCTTCCAATCTGTAGCTTGTTTTTTTATTTTTTTCACTTTCTGGTTTTGCTGAATTTTTGAATATTTAGGGATTACCTGGATTTTTTGTTGTTACTGATTTCTAATTCAATTCCATTATTGTTAGATAATATAGATTATATTAGAATTTCAGTGAAAGCACCATGTACATTTGAAAAGAATGTGTATCTTGAAGTTCTTGGGTTTAGAGTTCTATACATGTTAATTAAATCCAAGTGTTACATAGTGTTCAGAGCTTGTCTTTACTGATTCTTTCAACTCATTATTTTTTAAATTACTGAGCAGGAATGTTATATCTACAAATAGATTTGTCTATCGCTTTTAATTTTGTTAAATTTTCCTTCACATATTTTGATACTTTGTTTTTATGTGCATTCATATTAGGTGTGTTGTGTCTTGCCAATGAATTGATTGACCTTTATGTCACTTAAAAATGTCTTGCTTCATTGATGGTAATACACTGTAATGAAGTCTTCATCTGATATTAATATAGATACTTTTACCCTTTGTGATTAGTATTTGCAAGGTATATCTTTTTCCATTCTTTTACTTTCAACTGACCCGTGTCTTCATATCTACTATGAGATCCTTGTAGAAAACATATAGTGTTGGGTCACCTTGCTGGTGCAACTGGTTAGGTGCCCCACACTTGATCTCAGCTCAGGTCATGAACTCACGGTTTATGAAACCAAGCTCTGTATTGGGCTCTATGCTGATGGTGTGTGACCTGCTTGGGGGGCCTCTGTCTCTCCTTCTCTCTGCCCCTCCGCCACTTGTATGTGTGTGCTCTCATGCACTCTCTCTCTCTCAAAATAAATTAACATAAAAAATAAAGCATAAAGTGTTGTCTTATGTTTTTTTAATTTCAGCCTGATAATCTGTCTTTAATGAGCATGCTCAGTCCATCTACATTTTTTTCCTGCCTATCTTTATTTTCCTCAATCTCATAGGTGTAAAACAGAATCTCATAGCGGTTTTAATTTCTATTTCTTTGATTCATAATGATGATAAGTATCTGTATTAGTTTTGTAGGGCTGCCACAACAAAGTGTCACAGAATAGTGGGCTTAAACAACAGAAATTTATCTACTTACAGAGATTAGAAGTCCAAGATTAAGGTATTGTCAGGGTTGGTTTCTTCTGAGAGTCTCCTTGATTTGTAGATGGCCATCTTTTTTTGATGTCTTCACACGGTCTTCCTCAGTACCTGTTTGTGTCCTAATTTCCTCTTATAAGGACACCAGTTACATTTGGTTCAAGCCCACCCATATGACTTCATTTTACCTTAATAACATTTCAAAAGGTCCTATCTCCAATCACATTCTGAGTTAATAAGGATTAGGACTTCAACATATGAATTTTATGAGGACACAATTCAGCCCATAAGAGCATATTTTATATGGTATAGCTACTTATATATTTTATTCTGTGGGCAGTCCATCTACATTTAATGTAATTATTGATATGGTTGAATTTTCTACTTGTGTTCTGTTTGTGACATCCTTTATTTTTCTCCCTCTTTCCCTCCTTTCATTCCTTCTTTTGGCTTGAATACTTTCTAAAATTCTATCACAATCTTTCTATTGACTTTTCAGCTATTCCTCTTTTAATTATCACTTTTTTTAGTGTTTCCTCTAGATATAACAATGTATATAGTTAACATTTAACAATCTAATTAGACTTAATACTGTACCAGTTTATGTAAAATGAAAGATATATACATCATATAACTTTATTCCCCATTTTTATGATAGCTGTCCTATATATTATGTCTAAATGTGTTATATATCCCACAATACAGTATTATTCTTTCAATTTAAACAACACCTAAATTTTAATCAATTAGGAGAAATATAAAATATAGTGCTTTATACTTACTTAATATTTACAATCATCTTTACTCTTCCAGACATTCAAGTTTAATCTAAGATTATTTATCTTCAACCAGAATTATTTCTCTTTAGCATTTTTTTCTCTTGCAGGTCTACAGTGAACAAATACACACACACATATAAATTATATATACATATATATTATATACAAGTATACATATTTATCTCAATATGCAGTTACTTCTCCTTCATTCTGGAGTGGTATTTTTCTTGGATATAAATGTCTGGGTGATAATTTTTTCTTGCTTTCGGCCCTCTAGGTATGTTGTTTCTCTGTCTTCTTAACATCCTTGTTTCTGATGAGACTTCAGCAATAATTTGTATCATTGATATTCTTGCAGCTCCCGGCTCCTAGTTCCTGGCTTGAACTCATGAATCGGGAGATCATGACCTGAGCTGAAGACAGATGCTCAACTGATTGAGACACTCAGGTGCCCCTATAATGTGTTATTTTTTTCTGTACTTTTAAGATTTTCTCTTTCTCTATGTTTTTCAGTAATTCAACAATGATGTGTCAAATGTGGTTTTTGTTAGTTATCCTTCTTAAAATTTGGCAAGCTTTATGAAACATGTAATTTCNTGTGTCCCTGCTCACACTTTTTCAATGTTTTTTCTCTTCTGTTTTTAAACTTGAATAATGATTATTGCTCTATCTTCACTGACTTCTTCTTTTTTCATCTTAAATAAGTTGTTAAGTGTATCTAGTGATTTTTCACTTCCTACACTGTATTTTTTAGTCTTCAAATTTCCATTTGATTCTTTTTATAGTCTTTGTCTTTCTGCTGAGACTTGCTATGTTTTTATTCTTTATGTTCTTATTTTCCTTTACATATATAGTTATAATATCTGTTTTAAAATGTTTGCTAATTACAGGGTTGCCTGGGTGTCTCAGCCAGTTAAGTGACAGACTATTGATCTTGACTCAGGTCATTATCTCATGGTTCATGAGTTCAAGCCTCACTTAGGGTTCTGCACAGACAGTGTGCAGCCTGCTTGGGATTCTCTGTCTTCCTCTCTCTGCCACTCCCCTGTTTGGTCTGTAGCTCTCTCTCTCTCTCTCTCTCTCAAAGTAAATAAACATTAAAAAATTTTAAATGTTTGCTAATTGCAAATTCTGGGTCATCTTGGGTCTGTCTCCCATGATTCTCTTTTCTGTTGAGTATGGGACATGTTTTCCAGTTTCTTCATATATTGTACATTGGATTATATCCCAAATATTGTCAATGATTTGTTATAGAGACTCTGTATTCTATTATGCTCTTCTCAAAAGTGTTTATTTCTTTTTTTTTAAATGTTTTTATTTATTTCTAGGAGAGAGAGAGAGACAGCGTGAGCAGGGGAGGGTCAGAGAGAGAGTCATAGACTCTGAAACAGGCTCCAGGCTCCGAGCTGGCAGTCAGCACAGAGCCCGGCGCGGGGCTTGAACCCATGAACTGAGAGATCATGACCTAAGTGAAAGTCGGACGCTTAACTGACTAAGCCACCCAGGCGCCCCAAAAGTGTTTATTTCTTTATCAGGCTGCTACATTGCTGAACTCAAGCTCCATGTACTGTCCCTTGTCGCTGAAATCTCTATTCAAATATTTTAGCCTAGATAATAAGCCTGGAGTTTAATCTTGCATGTGTATAGTTCATGGGATGCTAGGTAGTTGGCTGAAGTTTATATGTCATACAGCATAATAGACTAAACCACACACTGGAGTCAAGCAGACCATAATCCAAATTTCACTTCTGCATGTTTTCTGTTATCTGATCTTGAGAAAGTCACTCAATGTCTCTGAATTAGATTTTCTCCACCTTAAAATGAAGAGAATAGTAGTTACTTCCAAAGCTTGAGTTGGAGATTGAGTTAATTCGCTTGTACTTGGCACATCAGCATGTGAAGGCTCTCATTATTTGAAGTGAGAAAAGTTTCATGAGAAGAGTGTATTGTTAAGGGGCTCAAAGAAGGCAGTAATAATTTTCATTTGGAAGAGAAACTTTTGGAGGGCTTTAGTATTTGAGGTAGGCCTTGAGGGATAAAAGTTATTTAATTCAGAGTATTTGGTTCCAGTGATTCACATTTACATATGGTGTCCCTATTCATCTCCAGACATACATACATTTATATTTTCTATAGATGTAGCTACAGATGTCTATATTTCGAAATCTATACAGATCTCTTTATACATGTACATACATATATGTGTACATACAGAACTACCTATATAGATAGCATACGTATAGATGTATATGTATATGCATATGTGTATATACAGAAAGAGCTATAGATAGAAGTGAAGATATGAATATAGATTAGATATATCTATGGATATATAAATATTTATTTCAATATCTAGAAAACACACACATACAAATATAATTTATGTATATAAACAAAGAATCAAAATGTCATTATAAATTAGGTCAAGAACTTTTGCAAAACTAGAGATGAAGAAAATCATGAAATGTATGAGTTCAAAGCACTTACCAGAATTATTGTACTCCCTCTGTCAGAGTTGTGCTAAAATCAGAATTAGCGTCATGTCTGACACTTGAAATCTGGATACAAATTTCCTTATTCAAGACAATTACAAAATGTGTGCCTCAGCGCTGAGTTTTTGTCATCTCTAGAGCTAATCTGGTTGTGGTTTCAGATGACGTTTGAAATTCTTCTAATGTTACAAAAGGAATGATATAAAGTACAGTTGATTGGGGTGTCTCAGTTGGTTAAGTGTCCAACTCTTGATAATGGCTCTGGTCATGACCTCTCAGTCATGAGCTCTGCCTAGGGTTCCACACTGATCACAGAGCCTGCTTGGAATTCTCTCTCTTTCCCTCTCTCTCTGCCCCTCCGGTTTCCCCCACCTCTCTCAAAACAAACAAACATTTAAAAATATATATAGTTGATCATTTTGAGTCAGTGAGACCCAATGATAGGGAAACTACTATCTTAGAGTTCTGAGTTCTGTTCCTGGCTCAGCTACTTGCTGTGCCAACCTACCCAAGCAAGACAACATTCCTTGCTTATTCCTTTCTGGTTAAAAATGAGGAAGGTAGGAGCAGGAAACCTCTAATTTCCCTTCCAGATGGCACTTACAAAAATGAATTTATGAACAGTCAGCAAAATGAATAGGTGCTATCATGCTGAAATTTACCTACAATAATATAGCACTTTCAGACTATTTTTTATTATACCACTTTTAATAACAGAAGGCTAAAAAATAACTGTAACCACATAATTTTTAAAATAGTGTATAATTATAAAAAGAAATATTAAGTCAAAGTTATCCTCAACTAGTGATCAATGACTGTTAAAATAGAACTTTAAAATTATAATCAATAATAAGGAGCAAACTGTAGTTTTGAAGTTGAAAGAAATGTGAACTTGTTCACATGGTAGCCATTATATACTTTCAAAAATACAATTTCTCAAATATACAATGCATTTGCTTTTATACATAGGTCCAATTTTTTTGACTATTTAAATTTGTTTCTTCTTGATAATCTCTTACCTTGGGAAATTTCAAAATGATGCTTAAGGATAATAAGTAAAGTATTTTCATTTGGGTCTAGAGTTGGTTTGAAATACTTTAACTGTGATCATACTGCAATCTAAGCCCAAATTGTATTACTAATTTTATGGCAATATTAATCAGTTCTAAAAATAGACTGATTACAATGAAGAGTGATTGAAAATGTTATCAATGATCCTGATTGCAAAATAAAATTGCAGATTATTTGCAGAGCTGAGTTTAACAACAGGCTTCTCTCTACTGTGCCAGGAATGATCACTACCTCTACAGACCTCCCTCCTGCTGCTGTAGCTGGAGAATAATTCTTGACTCTGGGATTCATATCCCAGAATTTGTCATTACCTACCTATTGGACCTTGAGCATGTCAACTATTAACTTCCCTGTGTCTCAATTTTCTTGCTTGTCTTGCCTAAGTCACAGGTTTACTGTGAATATATAACAAGTTACTATTTATAAAAATACTTTGTAAATCATAAAGTGTTATGGAAAGTATTTTTATTTTCTTGGTTTGGCTTTTAAAAGATATTCCAAAGAAACAGTATCACAAACAAGCCTTTTATAGAACTATTAAGTCTAAGGGAATTCACACAAAAGTTCATATATTGCAAGCACTAATTCAAGTCCATTAAGTAAGTTTAATGGTAAAGAGTTGGGCTCCAAAGTCAGAAAGAATTGTTCAAATCACAGTTCTGTCTTTTATTGAGTTCTTCACCTTGAACAAATTAGAAAATTTACTTGAGCCTTCAACTTATCAGTAAAATGCAGATAATATCTACTTGATAACTTAATAATTACAAAACCTAAAATAGGTTATGTTGTGATAATAAACAATTCCAAAATGTTAGTAGCATATACAACAAAAGGTGGTTGGTTTATTTTCCCTCTCACTTATGCTATATGCCCTTTGCAGGTTGGTTGAGACACTCCATTTCTTCTCACTCTGGAAACTTTACTGTCAGAGTAGCTGCTGTCTAAAATTGTGTTGATCACTAAAGCAGAGGGAAAGTGAGAGCAGTAGTTGTGTGTTGACTTGGCTTTAACTGCTTATATTTGACCAGCCAAAGAAAGTCATATGGCCTCATCCAACTTTAAGGGGGCAGATTATTATAATCCTACCATAGCCTTGGAGGAGAATTGGAACTATTGGAAAGGCAGCCCTAATCTTTGTTACAAACATTGCAAAATTACATAGATATGAACTATATTTACCACAGTGACTGGTAAATATATTAATCTTTCAATAATGTCTTATTATAATTTCTATTAACTTAAGTTTACATGCAGAAATAATTTTGAGATTTCAATCATCTGTACTTATAATGCTTTGACCCATGAAGCAAAAAACTGGACCTATCAGAAATTTGAGGAACTAGGTGATTCTATCATAAGAGATAATGATTACTCCACCCCTCCCCTGCTTGCATACTTACTAAAAAGAATTGCAAAAAGCAATATTGTAACCCTGCAAATGTATTATATGATATCGCAAAGCAATTTGAGCTTTTAAGAAGTAACTGTGTGACATACATTGCATCTATTTTTTACAGAGAGGTACCCCAGGATTATGATTCCTGATGCTTCAAAGAAGGGATAAAACTTACAAATAGATCCTGTTTTTTAAATGACTTTGTGGTTCTTTTCCTGGAAGCCCTCTGACTGTAACTTCCATTCTTCATGGAGACTGTGATTCAGGCTGACTCTCTGTGATCCCAAAAATATCCTAGCTTCTAATCCAGATGACAATTACAAATAAGCAAGTCAGAGGGAGGAAAAAAATGAAAAAACAAAGTTGCTCACAGAGCGACAAGCATAGTTCCTTGGTACATAGTATACACAGTGACAATTTCTTCTAGTTAGATAGTCTGCATATTATCTCTTATTTAGTCCTACAATTGTCCATTTTTCTGAAACCTATGCCAATTATTCAGGCTTTTATCAGTTATATGAGAATAAATATTTGGGCTCTGTATTTTTATGTCTAATGTAAAGTTATCCTGTACAAAATCATGAATGTATAAGTTATTAATATAACATAAAAATAATTAATGTCTCAATTGGGTGGCTCAATTGATTAAGCAACCGACTTCGGCTCAGGTCATGATCTCATGGTTCGTGGGTTTGAGCCCCGCATCTGGCTCTGTGCTGACAGTTAGCTCAGAGCCTGGAGCCTGTTTCAGAGTCTGTGACTCCCTCTCTCTCTCTGCCCCTTCCCCACTCATGCTCTGACTCACTCTGTCTCAAAAATAAATAAAACATTAAAAATAAGAAAATAATAATAATGAATGTCTGAAACTATCAGGTTCATGAGAGAAGAAATGAGTCATACTTGGCAGCAGCCACTGTCACCCTTTCTCTCCCCTGCCCTGTCCCCACAGTTCCAACACAGGCTCAAAAATGTTCACTAAAAAACGAATAATGACGGGCATCTGGGTGGCTTGGTCAGTTATGCTTCTTGCTTCGGCTTAGGTCATGATCCCCAAGCTCATGAGTTTGAGCCCTGCAGCCAGCTCTACACGGACAGCATAGAGCCTGCTTCGGATCCTCTCTTTCTCTTTCTCTGTCTCTGTCTCTCTCAGTCTGTCTCTTTCTATCTCTGTCTCTCTCTCTCTCTCTGTCCCTCCCCTGCTCACTGTCTCTCTCTCAAAAATAAATAAACATGTTTTTAAAAAAATAACGAATAATGGTATTTAATGCCAACTCAAGTATTTGGGTTGTTATATATCAAATTCTAGACAAGCTTCTTGAATATGGTACTTCAGAATGGGGTGGCATGAAGTAGGTAGTATTCTTAACCACTTTAGAAGTTAGAGTTATAAAACAATGGTTGTCTGAGGAGAGGTGGTGGGGGATGGGTTAAACAGATGATGGAGATTAAGGAGTGCATTTGTCATGAGCAGCAGGTGTTGTATGGAAGTGCTGAATCACTATATTGTACATCTGGAACTAATATTACACTGTATGTTAACTAAATGGAATTTGAATAAAAACTAAAAAAAAATCTTTGTTATATTCAGTTCTATTAAGCATTTTCATATTCCTTAGACTTCTGTCCCCTGACTAGAAATGTTTAACTATGAGACCATCTAGACACATGCAATGGTTTTGAGATAGTAACTCTCAGGTGCTTTAAAAAGTACTATTTTGGGGGTGTGGGCACAATTAGATATTCAATTTTATGCAGGTGTTACATTTCTGACAGGCTTTTATTTGCTCTTCTCTCCCTTTTTATCTTTTCTTTTATTTTCCTTTTTGTAAATCTATTTGTTAGAGTAGAATTCTGGCCTGGAGAGCCATAGCATTTGTCAGTGGGAGAAGGTGTGGGTGGGAACAAATATATTTTTCAAGTCACTGCCTGACTTTGCACTCAGAGCAGGGTTCCTCCTGCTGGGTGGACACCTAAGAATGCTCTTCCCTCAGGGGCAAGCTTCGATACTTAATTTATGGATGTGCTTAGCCTGATTTTAGAAACTACCTGGTGATGTAAGACTAAGAATTAAGAAAAAAGATCAAGTTCTCACAGTAGCTGCTTGCTAATTAATCCCGGTGATTAACCACCTGAGAGAATCATCTAAGAATAGCTATATTGGGCAGTATTTCTATTTTTTTCCTCTACCTGTGGCTATCCACAAACAGGATGAAACAGAGGGTATTTGGAAGTGAATATTTTGACAGTTTTAAAACTATACTCAAGGCTGTAATTACTTTAGTAAGTTTTGCTTCAGCAAACTCTCTGAAGAGAAGAAGGTCTGGATTTCTTTCATTTGCAGCCTTGTTTTCCTTTTCAAATAATTCACCTTGGGATATCTTTAGATGTATGCACAAAACTATATAAAAGATTTGAGGCTTTAATAAAACTGAGACTTTGGAGGCAACATGGTCAATTCTAGATAGCATAATGCTTTCACTATAAGATATGTAGCCCTATTAGAACTTAAAAATTTATAATTATACTTTCATCATATAGACAAATCTGAATTAGTCCATTTTAGATTATCTAAAGTATGTAATAATTTATTAAATTGTCAAAAGAATTCTGCTGCAGGTATGTTTTCATACACGCATAAATTACATACAAATCATTCAAAAATGTATTGACACCTATTATATGCCAGGCATTATTTTATATTTATACACAAAATCGGATGTATAATGTATGCTAAGATATTTATCTTAAACCTAATAATGAATGTGTTGGTTAAAATGGTCTTTGAATCAACTTTATTGTTCCATAATTATGAGATGACATAAAATTCTACCACCCAGAGATGTTTGATGGAATTTCATTATAGATCACTCTAGAAAGCTCTCCCTACATAAACATATAGAGAAAATTTTCAGAAATCAGATCTGAAATAGACCATTTGGAAATATAGTATAATTTAAAAATCACAAGAATACATGTTTTCAATTGTATTACCATTTTAAATGATCATTACTATGCAGAAGCTTACTGTTAGTCTAATTTTACCCTCTAACAGATCACATTTATTTCCTTGAAAAGGGACTGCACTGAGTTTCATCATCCAACAGTCCATTAATTCCTTCCAGTCATATCCATGGTACAGTAGGAAGATGGAACAAGCTCAGAAATTCTCCGACTAACTAGACATATGACCTTCAGCAAACTTCACCTGCTCTGGAATTCATTATTTGTATCCATTCAATGAGGGAAAATATAACAAATGACTCCTCAATCTCAGTAACTTCATTTAATCTTTCCAGAGAGGTCAAGACTTCCTCTCAGACCCTCACCCCTCAACCCTGGTCTACTGAGATGAGTCCCAGGGGAAAGAAACTCAAAGGAGCCCACCTTCATTCTTTTATCCAAACAGACTCTACTGAGCTCAGCTTCTGTGTTAGGCATTCAAGAAATAGGGGCAAACTAGAAGATGTGATTCCCCATCTAACAAATTTTATATTCTGGGTACTTAAACTTCCTCAAAGGTAACTCAGCTAGATTTTAGAAATTTTGGATGCTCATCTGGGGACTGCCAGGGCAAGAGATCAAATAAGTAGGATTTGAGGTTAAAGCCTAACTAGTTCTATGCATTGTATCATTCAGTTTCTAATCTATTGTGGTAGTTGCTGATGAATGGCATTCAAGGATTTAGAGATCCTGAATCTGGCCACATACCAACATGGTTCTTTGCAGTTCTACCAGTCTGTCATATTTGGCTAGGCATAGTATACAATCATTAATTTTTGAATATTATTTGTTCAAAATCAGTTATGATACAGTCAGGATTCCCAGCACATGACACATTGTGAGGACTTAATACATGTTTGTTAAATTAATTACTCAGGTTCATCTCTTCTCAAAGTGCTGAATTCACACTGGAATATAAAGGTAATAGTGTGGAATTCATTTTATCTATTTAGGCCTTAGTTACCACATACTGATTGCATCCTGGATCAGCAAAAAGCAAAGTTAAATTTAAAAAAGGAAAAATGGCCCAAAACTACTGATCTTTTGACCTTAATCTGGTGTTTGCTCATCAACCACTGAACTAATCATTCTTGTGCCTTGAGTTGAGAATAGCACAGGGACATTATAGATTTAGAAAGTCTAGCACTAGTTCCTTAATAACACAATCAGTTTTTGTTGAGAGCCTACTATGTCTTGGGGATATTTGACATTCTATAAGTTAAGATGCAAAAAAATGTTTTTCAATATCCACCCAATCAGATCTTCATAAAAAATAATCTCAACAAACAAATCTTAGTTTAGATTGAGGATAGAATAAGAATACTATTCTAAATAATCTTTTCTAGGAAGTTAAATATATTTTTCAAATCACATCATTATTTCCAGTGTTATAATCTACAACCAAAGATCAAAAGATAATCATATTCATAGATTTGAACAAGAAGAGTGTTCTGGTCCTTTGTTTCATTGCTATGTTGGTTTTCAGTGTCCTGTTTTTCTAAAACTAATCCTTGATATGTAAATTCATATATTCTTTTTAGGAAGAAAAAATATCAGTAAGGTGAAATTGCTGCAGTATTTTTCTTCTCGACTGTATGCAATTCGTTTCTTTAGCTGTGTGTCCGTTTCCTAGGAAACTTTAGTGGAGTAATGTTTGATTGGCTGTCATGCTGGACTTATCATGAGAGTTTTGAGCAAAGAGTCAGAATGGCACAGCCCCAGATAAGTTGTTCCAAGGATATAAAAATGCCTCTCTGTGCATGTTTGCAAGCAGACGCAAACCATACTGAGTTTGAGGTGTTATCATGTTGCAGGAGGATCTGTGCATGGAATTTTGAAGACTCTCTCAATAGAAATGATATAGCACAATTTCTCAGTACTACAATCTTGATCTCTTACCAGGTATTTAAAATTTGTTTTCTACCTATAGTCTAAATTTAAGTTTCAAATTTGAAATTCTTAGTGGTAATACCTCCTCAGAAAAATAGAACTGTTTACTAACCTAGCATATTTTACCTGCTCATGGTTGATGACTAAAGTATCCATGTCATATTTTCCAGTGTTACCACACTGCTTACATAATATATTTAATAACAATTTTAATATCTGTAATACACTGCAATTTATGAAATTCTATAAATATTACCTCATTCAATTCTTTCTGTAACCTATGAGTTAGGTAGGCAAAAAGTCCAATTAGCTCACTTTAAAAGATGAGATATTGGAAGCCTCAAATAGATGAAGCAATTCATGTATGATCACACAACTGACAAGTAGCATATGTAAGACTGGTATCTGAGTTTGTTGATAAGCTCTTCCTAAAAATTTCTAGCTGTCCACATCTAATAAAACATCATGTCCTAGTTGCCTCCATTTCTAAAATATATCCCAACTCATCTATTTCTCTCACTTTCTGTTTTATCATTTATTTATCCTCCAGAATTCCACAATAACCTCCTAAATAGTCTCCTTGATACTAATCTTCCTAAAATTCATTCTCTCCACAGTAGCCAAATACTTTAAAAATTTTAGTGTGGGTGTTTTCTGAAGTAAAATTTACATGCCATGAAAGGCACAGATTGTAAAAGAAAGAAAAAAACCACAGAATTTAGTAAGTTTTAATACATATATACTTCATGAAACTATATCACAATTGAAATATAGAACATTTTCAAAACTCCAGAAATTTCTCTCATGTGTTTTTCCAATCCCCATCATTCAGCAGCAACCACTATTTTAATTTCTTTCAGATGGAAGCTTATATAGATGAAATCATAAAGTACCCTTTATTCTGGCTTCTTTCCTCAACAAAATATTTTTGAAATGCATCCATACTGTTGTATGAATGAGAAGTTTGTTATTTTTAGTGCAGTGTAGTATTCTACCAAAAGCAGAGACCTAAATTTGTTTACCTATATTACTGTTGATGGACTCTTGAGTTATTTCCTATTTTTGATTATTATTTCACTGTAGTTTTACAGTAAAATTCTTGTTTTAGAATAGTTTCAGATTTACAGAAAAGTGGTAAGATAGTAAAAATAGTTCCCATAGAGTTCACATATAGTTTACCCTATTATTATCATCTTACATTAGTGTTGTATATTTGTTTCAACTAATAAATCAATGTTGAGACATTATACCTAAATAATAGGTAATATTTGATTCACTTGATTCAGATTTCCTTAGATTTTTATTTTAGTCTTGGGAATTTTATTTTTGTTCAGTTTTATTGAGAAATTTAAATGATGTACCTCACTGAAGTTGAAGGCTGAGAGCATGGTGATTAGAGTTATACATATTGTGAAAAGATTACATAATAGGTTCAGCTAACATCCATCTTCTCTATACATAAAAAAAAGAAAGAAAAACAGGAAAAAAGGGGAAAAATCCCTGTGAGAAGAATTCTTAGAATTTACTCACTTAACAACTTTCCTATATATAAAGCAATGTTAGCTACAGTCATGGTGTTGCACCTTACATCCCTAGTACTCATTTATTTTGTACCTGGAGATATATACCTTTTGACCACCTTCTTCAAATTTTCCCTCTCCCACTCTCATCTCTGGTAACCATAATTCTTTTTCTTCGAGTTTTTGTTTGTTTTTCTGTTTTGTTTTGTTTTTAGATTCCATATATAATGAGATCATGCAGTATTTGTTTTTCTCTAACTTATTTCACTTAGCATAATGGCTTCAATGTCCATTCATGTTCTCACAAATGGCAGGATTTTTTTTAAATGGCTGAATAATGTTTCATTATATATACAAAGCAATTTATTTATCCATTCATCCATTGATGGACATTTAGATTGATTTCATGTCTTGGCCACTGTAAATACTACAGCTGTGAACATGGGGATGCAGATATCTTTTTTGAATTTGTGTTTTTATTACCTTTGGATATATTCCCAGAAATGGAATTGCTGCATCAAACGGTAGTTCTATTCTTAATTTCTTGATATTCTCCTTACTGTTTTCTATAGTGTCTATACTAATTTACAATACTACTAACAGTACACAAGGGTTCCCTTTTCTTCACATCCATACCAATGTTTATCATCTCTTATCTTTTTAATAACACTCATTCTAGTATTTGTGAGGTGACACCACATTGTAGTTTTTATTTGTATTTTCTAAATGACAATCTTTTTATGTACCTATTGGCCTTTCATATATCTTCTTAAAAGAAGTGTCTATTCAGGTCCTTTGCCCATTAAAATTTTTTAAAATTTTTCTCTTTGTTGTTTTTTTTGTTGTTGCTAATGGGTTATATATATTTGTAAGTACTTTTGGATATTAACCCTTTACCAGATATATGGCTTGGAAATATATTTTCCTATTCCTTAGGTTTTCTTTTCAGTTTTTGATGACTTCTTTTGCTGAGCAGAAGCTTTTTAGTTTATGTGTTCCACTTACTAATTTATTTTGTGGCTTGTACTTTAAATGTCATATCCAAAATATCATTAACAAAACACATATAAAAAAAGCTTTATTTCTATGTTTTCTTCTAGAAGTTTAATGGTTCAGATCTTACAGTTAAGTCTTTAATCCATTTTGAATTGGTTTTTGTGAGCAGCATAAGCCCAGTTTCTTTGTTTTACAAGGGAATATCCAGTTTTTTTTTAATGCCATTTATTGAAAAGACTGTTTTCTCCTCCATTAGCTCCCTTGTCAAATATTGTTTTGCCATATATGCTTGGGTTTATTTATGAGCTTCAGTTCTGTTCCATTGGTCTATATTTTTGTTTTTATGCCAGCACTATATTTTTTTGATGACCATAGCTTTATAGTATATCTTGAAATCAGGAGGTATGATAGTCTTTTTCTTCTTTCTTAGGATTTCTTTGGCTATTTGAAATCTTTTCTGGCACTACATACATTTTATTGGTGTCTTTTATACTTCTATGAAGAATGACATTGGAATCATGACAGAGATTATATTGCGTCTAAACGTGGATTTCAGTAGTATTGACATTTTAACAATATTAATTCTTCTAATCCATGAACACAGGGTAAATTTATTTATTTGTTTTTCTTTAATTTCTTTCATCAATGTCTTACAGTTTTCAGAGCAGAGATCTTTCGCCTTAGTTAATTAAGTTTATTACTAAATATTTTATTGATTTTGATGCTATTGTATCTGAGATCAATTTCTTTATTTTACAAACAAAAATGTTCATGCATAGATACACTATTGATTTTTTGTAAATTATTTTTGTATTCTGCAACTTTACTGAATGCATTGATTGGATCTAACAGTTGACTATTTAGGATTTTCTACATATAAAATTATGTCATTTCTTTTTTTAATGCTAATTGATTTATTTAGAGAGAGAGAGAGGAGGGTCAGAGAGAGGGAGTGAGAGAGAACCCCAAACATGCTCCACACTATCAGCACATACCTGATGCTGGGCTTGAACCCACAAACTGTGAAATCATGACCACAGCCAAAATTAAAAGTTGGACACTTAACTGACTGAGCCACCCAGGCACCCCTAAAATTATGTCATTTCCAAATAGAGACAATTTTACTTCTTCCTTTCCAATTCTAACACTTTCATTCATATTTTTCTTGCCTATTTGTTCTAACTAGGACTTCTAGTATTATGTTGAATAAGAAAGGTGAAAGCATGCACCCTTGTTTTGTTCCTGATCTTAAAGGAAAATCTTTCCATCCTTCACCATTAAGTATGTTGTTAGCTGTGGGTGTGTCAAATATGACCTTTATTATGTTGAAATATGTTCCTTTTATGCCTAATTTGTTAAAAGTTTATATTATGATTAAATGCTGAATTTTCTCAGATGCTTTTCCTGTAAGCATTGAGATGATCATATGATTCTTTTATTCTATTAATGTGACTTGTCCATTGATTGATTTGCATATACTGATCATCCTTGAAACCCACAGATAAAATCCCAACTGATAAGGGTGAATGATCCTTTTAATGTATTGTTAAATTTGGTTTACTAACACTTTATTGCATCTATATTCATTAAAGATATTGGTATGAAGATTTCTTTTCTAGTAGCATCCTTTTTTAGGTTTTGGTGTCAGGATAATGCTGGCCTCATAAAATGAGTTTGGGTGTCTCCCATTCTCTTTGATTTTTTGGAAGAGTTTGAGAATCATTGTTGTTAATTTTTCTTTAAATGTTCGGTAAAATTCACCAATGAAGGCATTTGATCCTTTTCTTTGTAGGGAGATTTTAATTACTAATTCAATCTCCTTAGTAATAATTGATTTATTCAGATTTTATTTTCTCTTTCTTTTTTAACCTAATTCAGTACAGGTAAGTTGTATGTTTCTAAGAATTTTCTTCATTTCATCTAGGTTGTTTAGTTTTTGGCATATAGTTCTTTATACTAGCTTCTTATGATCTTTTGAATTCTATGATATCTGTTGTGGTGTTTCCTTTTACATTTACAGTTTTTATTTGGGTCCTTTATCTCTTTTTCCTTGGTTAGCCTAGATAAGGGTCTGTCACTTGTTTATCTTTCCAAAGAAGTAACTTAGTTTGCTTAATATTTTTATTGTCTTTCCATTCTTTATTTCATTTATTTCTGCTCTAGTTTGTAGAGCTAGAAATCCTTTTTTTATGTGAAATCTGGTCTCAGTTTTTCTTTGTTTTACTAACTACTTAAGGTGTAAAGTTAGGTTGTTTATTTTGGATCTTCTTTTCTCTTAATGTAAGTGTTTATTTCTATGAACTTCCCCCTTATGAGTGCTTTTGTGAAATCTCATATTTTCTGATATATTGTATTTCCATTTTAACTTGTTTCAAGAAACTTTTTTATTTCTCCTTTATTCTTTGATCCATTGGTTTTTCAGGAGAATGTTATTTAATTTCCATGTGTTCATGGATTTTCCAGTTTTCCTGTTGTTTCCTGTTGATTTCTAGTTTCATGCCATTGTGGTCAGAGGAGATACTTGGTATAATTTCAATATTGAATTTGCTATGTATGAATTGTTCTGTGGCCTACATGTGGTATATCCTAAAAAGTATGTCTCATGTATACTTGAGAAGAATGTACATTCTGCTATTTAATAGGTCCAATTGGTCTACAGTGTTGTTCAAATCCACTGTTTCATTATTGATTCTCTCTCTGGATGACCTTTCCATTGTTTAGAGTGGACAATTATTGTCCTTAACTATTAGTGTATTATTGTTTATTTCTCCTTTTGATGCTGTTAGTTTTTGCTTGCTATATTTAAGGAGAATATGTTGGGTGTGTAAATATTTACAATTGCTATATCTCCTTCATGTAGTGAACCATTTATAATTATATAATGTCCCTCTTTATCTCTTTTCACTATTTCTAAAGTTTATTTCTGGTATATGTGTAGCTATCTCTGCTTTTATTGTTGTTGTTTTAACCATTTGCTTGAAATATGTATTTCCATCCCTTCATTCTCAGTCTATGTGTGTTTTTAAGGCTAAAGTGTATGTCTTGTAGGCAACACACTGCAGGATCTTTTCTTTCTGTTTTTGTTAAATTCACTCTGCCATTCCATGTCTTTAATTGGAGAATGTAATTCATTTATGTTTAAAGTAATCATTGATAACTAAGAACTTACTATACCTATTTTGCTGTTTTCTAGCTGTTTTGTAGAACTGTTTTGTATCTAGCTGTCTTTTTTAATGTTCTTTTTTTTTTTTAAGTAAACTCTACCCCCAACACGAGGCTCAAACTCATAACCCCAAGATCAAGAGTTGCATGTTCTACTGACTGAACCAGTCAGGTGCTCCATCTTGCTGTTTTTTTGTTTGTTTGTTTGTTTGTTTGTTTTTTGCATGTGTTGTGATGAATTTTGCTTTCATATGCTTTGCTTCTTATCATGTTCTTTTGTGTAATGACTACAAGGTTTTCCCTTTTTACAATGAAGCTTACATAAAATATCTTCAAATTACAACACTCTATTATAAACTGATAATGACTTAACTTCAACAAAATTTGTAAACTTTGCACCTTTACTTCTCCACATTTTAAGTTATTTTTATTACAATTTATATGTTTTTTATGTTGTTAATTAATAACAGATTATTATAGTTCAGGTTATTGTTACTACATTTATTCTTTTATTTTTTTAAGTATTTATTTTTGAGAGAGAGAAAGAGAGTAGGGGAAGGGCAGAGAGAGGGGAAAGACACAGAATCTGAAGCAGGCTCCAGGCTCCCATCTTTCAGCACAGAGCTTGAAATGGGTCTTGAACTCATGAACCATGAAATCATGATGTGAGCTGAAGTTGGGCGCTTAGCCAATTGAGCCACCCAGATGTCCCACTATATTTTTCTTTAAAACAGAGTATTTAAGTGAAATATGCATCACTATAAACATATTGCAAAATCTAACTCCGACTATGTATTTAAAATTACCAAATATACCAGTGAGATTTACACTATCTTCTTATGTTTTTGTGAAGCTAATTGGCATTATTTTATTTCCACTGAAAAAACCCCCTTCAGCATTTCTTATAGGGCAAATATGATGCTAATAGAGCCCTTCATTTTTTTGTCTGTTCATAAAAAATCTTTATTCTTAATTTGTTTCTGAAGGACAGATTTGCCAGGTATAAAATTCTTGACTGACAGGGGTGCCTGGTGGCTCAGTCTGTTAAGTGTCCAACTTCAGCTCAAGTCATGACCTCATGGTTCATGAGTTTGAGACCCACATCATGTTGTGTTCTGACAGCTCAGAGCCTAGAGCCTGCTTTGGATTCTGTCTCCCTCTCTTTCTGCCCCTCCTCTGCTCACACTCTGTATCTCTTTCAAAAATGAACATAAAAAAAAAGAATTCTTGACTGACAGTTATTTTCCTCCATATTTTGAATATAATTTCTCATTCTCTCCTTGAAATTACTGTTGAGAAATCTGTCAATAATCTTATGGAGGCTTGTTTCCTTGTACATAACTTCTCTATTTTCTATTGTCACTCAAAATTATTTATCTTTGACTTTCATAAATTTAATTTTAATGTGTTTTGGTATAGCCATAATTGGATTCAAATATTTGGATCCTTTGGGATTCATGGATCTGGATGTCCATGTCTGTCCCCAGCTTGGGGCATTTTCCAGCCATTATTGATTTAAGTGTACTTTCTGTCCTTTTCTCTGTTTTTCTGGAATTCCAAAATGCAGATATTGTTTCTTTTCTTTGTATCTTATAATTCCCATAGGTTTGCTTCACTCTTTTTCATTCCTGTTTGCTATTCTGTCAGGGTAATATCCAATATCCTATCCTCCTGATGATTGATTCTTTCTTCTGTGTGGTTGAGTCTATTTTTGAAACTTCCTATTGAATTCTTCAATTATTGCATTTTTCAACTCTAAGATTTCCTTCTGTGTCTGTATGTGTTTTGATGGTTGCTATTTCTCTGTCAAACTTCTTGTTTTGTTCTTGCATTTTTTTCCCCAATTTTGTTTAGTTTTCTAATTTTGTTTGTTTTCTTCTAGATCACTATACTTTGTTAAGATTATTCTGAATTCTTTACCTGACAATTCATAGATCTCCATTTCTTTGGGGCCAGTTTATTGGAGATTTATTTGTTTCCTCTGGTGGTGTCATATTTACTTGAGTTTTTGGTGATTTTTGACTACTTACATTGACATCTGCACCTTTGAGTAATTAGGCTCCTCCTCCAGACTTAACACATTTGCTTTGGCAGAAACAGTTTTTCATTAGTTAGCTTAGTTTAGGTTTCTGGGTGCTTCTGATGGTAATGTTCTTAGGCAGGTGGAGCCTGCTATTATGGTCTTTTTTTGGGTGTGGCAACTGTTTGAACTCTGAAGACAGGGATGGGGAGTGTAACACTGGCTGAGAACAGTTGGATAAGACTGCTGGCTTGGTTTCCTACCCAAATGAGGCTGTAGGATAGGTTCTGCACTTGCTTGGATATTCTCTGGTCAGGCTTACTAATTGGCAAGGACTAGGTACTCTATTCTGTAGTAGATGGGGAGATGAATTAGCTTCCTTTCCCTGACAGAGCAACAGGATGGGACCTAGGACCTATATTGTTCATTGTTTGGGATCCAAATCAGGCAAGAGTGTGCATTGAATTCCCTCATCAAGAGAGGCCACCTTATGCTCTGCAGATGGGATAAGCTATGGGTTGTGCTCCCTGTACCGCTGCACATAGGGCTATTGAATATAGTGCCACAGTACTTAGGTGCCACTGTACATAGGTCTGTGAGTGGGCCATGCAGCCTCCTGTGTTCTTTGGTAATGTTCTATGGTTGGACAGGCTTTATTCAGCAATGAGAAGAGCTCTAAATTAGATTCCCTTCTTGGTCACAGTGGGAGAAGCAGCTCTAAGGCTGGTAATGTTGTTTGTTGTCTTAACTCAAGCTGACTCACACTCCTAGTTCCATAATCAAACAGGGCCCCTGGCTTTTCTGTGCAAACTGTTAGTTCTGGCTGCTCTCTTCTCAGCTTGAGGGCCACTAGGCCACACTGCTTCCAGGAATTGTTGCCAACCCTTCTGGTCATATGGGGCTGAAAAAAAGTCTCCACAGTTTATGGGGCTATGTCTCAGCTCCTTGTCTGGGCAGGAGGAGGAAGGGCCTGTCCAGCCTACTCTCAATTTCCAGTCAAGATCTCCAGTTGTGTGGGGCCAGGGACTACCCACAGCCTCAGCTATGAATTAATAACCCTGCCTGTTCATAGCACTGGGACACTCCATGCCTGGTACTGGCTTTGCTCTGGGGGCAATCAGCTCTCCCTGCCCACCTCTCAGCTCAGGTACCCATAGGCCACTCTACTTGTAGGAGCTTTCACCAGCCTTTTTGGTCAGATGGTGCTGGAAGACACTCTCCATAGTGGGTGGGTCTGTAGTTCAGCTACTTGCCTGGGTGTGGATACACTAGGCTCTATGGCCCCAAACTCCTCATTTGAAGATGCAAATCAGGCAGATATGCACTCCATCAAGTTCCCTGGTCAGAGTGTGCCCCAAACACGATTCTACTGTTAAGCAAAACTGCTGGTTGAGATTACTATTTAGGCACTACAGTTATGGACTCAGTCTTCCAAGTTATGTGTGCTGGTTGTCGGAAATGCCTCCTCCCTTCTCTATCACAGTCAGATTCCCAGTGGTTGGGCCTTCAGCAACCCCTGCAATCCCCATGGTTTTGAGATCAGAGTAAGGGCTCCCACAAAGTAAATCACAATGCTGGGGATGAGAGACCGGTTGTCCCCCAACCCAGGTTCTCTTTCCTCACTGGAGGAGTCAGGGGTTCAGGGGAGACCTCTCTGCAGGGTGCTGTGCTGGCCTGGAAGAGAGGCAATGCAGTCAACATGCAGCCACTCCTCTTACCCTTATAATACAGTCTGTCTCGTGTCTGTAGCATAGGGAGGTGCTTCATCCTCACTGTCATGTTTTAGTATTTTCTCAGTGGTGTCCTGTTCTTAAATAGCTGTTAGTTGTTTTTGTGAGGGGGAATGAAATCAGGAACAACTTATGTCACCATCTTGGTGACATCATTCACCCAGATTTCCTTAGATTTTACCTAGTATTACTTCTCTGCTCCCGAATTACGTCTAGGATACCACATTGCATTCAGTTGGCATGTTTCCTTAAGCTTTTCCAGACTGTGACAGTGCTTTAAACTTTCTCTGTTCGTGAGGACTTTGAATGTTTTGAGGAGTACTGAGAAGACATTTTGTAGAATATCTCTGAATTGGGGTTTCTTTTGTTCTTATGATTAAACTGTAGTTAAAGTTTGGAGGACAAAGGCCACATGGGTAAGTTGTCATTCTCATAATTATCATAGCAAGAAATCATGCTATCAACATGACAACATGTGAATTAAACCATGTTCACCTGGCTGAGGTAGTGTTTGTTAGGTTTCTCTACTGTAAGCATACTCTCTTGTCTCCTTTCCATAATGTGCCTTTAAGATGGAAGTTATTATGCACAGGAAGGAGTTATGCCCACTCCCCACATCTTGATGGAGGAGTATCAAAATTCTTCTGCAGAGGGAACTTGGCTATTCTTCATTCATTTATTTACTATAATACTTATTGATGTAAGTATGAGGTCATGGATATTTATTTTATACTTTATGCTATAATCCAATGCTATGTTATCAATTTTGACTCTCAAGTCATTCCATCTTTGGACATTGGGAGCTCTTGCAGTTGGTTTCTGTGCCTTTTGGCATATTCCCACAGTTGTGGATACCATTTTGTTTTGGTAGTTTTCTTTTGTTTTTGGAATTCTTCCTTACTTTCTGGCACTACAATATGCTTCAGGTTCATCTTCCATATACCTGCCCTAGTCTGAGAATCTGGCTTTTTGCCAAAGAGACTTGGTTCCTTTTATTTGGAGAACAGTATTAGTAACCAAGAGCTTCTATGAGCCCAGCTGTATCTTTCATAGCATGAAATGTTTTAATTTTAATAAATGATAGTTTATCATCTCTTTTTCTTTCATGAATTGTGTTTTTAGTGTTGTAGTGTTGTATCTAGAAGGTTGCCGCGAATCCCAGGGTCACATAACTTTTCTCCTATGTTTTCTTCTAGAATTTTTATATTTTACATTTCATTTTACAATTAGGTATATAATCAATTTAGTTTATAATATTTGATTAAGTTCATATTTTTATCTGGATTTCCAATTGCTTTTTTCAGCACCAGTCTGAAAAAAGATGATTCTTTCCAGCACTATTGGTTTAAAAGACTATTCTTTCTGGGGCGCCTGGGTGGCTTAGTCGGTTAAGCGTCCGGCTTTCGCTTAGGTCATGATCTCGCGGTTCGTGGGTTCGAGCCCCGCGTCGGGCTGTGTGCTGACTGCCAGCTCAGAGCCTGGAGCCTGTTTCAGTCTGTGACTCCCTCTCTCTCTGACCCTCCCCTGCTCACGCTGTCTTTCTCTCTCTCTCTCCTATAAATAAATAAAAACATTTAAAAAAAATAAATAAAAGACTATTCTTTCTATATTGAATTGCTTGTGACTTTGATAAAAATAAATTAATTAAATTTATGTGGGTCTGTTTCTAAGTTCTCTATATTGTTATATTGATCTATGTGCCTATTCTTTTACCAAAAGAAAGATGTTGTGATTAATGTAACTTTATAGTAAGTCTTAAAGTAAGGTAGTTAAGTCAACAAATTTTATTTTGCTTCTTAGAATTATGTTGGCTATTCTACGTCCTTCATATTTGCATATAAATGTTAAAATCATTGTGCTTATATCTATAAAATAGCTTGTTAGCATTTTGATTGGGATAGGATTTAATCTATAGATTAATTTGGAAAGAACTGACATCTTAATGACAATGAATCTTCCATTCTATAAACACACAATACTTTCCACTTATTTAGGTCTTCTTTCAACAGTATTCTACAGATCTTGTGCATGTTGTCTTAAGTTTATACCTAAGTACTTACTTCTTGTGGAGGGAGGGTGCTAATATGTAAATAATACCTTTTTTAAATTTCAAATTCCAATTTTTTATAGTTGATACACATAGTAAATTTTGAAACATAAGCATATCATGTTTAATCATTACACTTAAAATGAGAATTCCTTAACTCTGGCCTATAAGACCTGCCAATATTCCAAATTAGGTTAATCTTTAAGTACTAGAGTTTCAAAGTCACTGGTTTTTTTAATGTGTATTTATCTTTGAGAGAGAGACAGAGACAGAGCATGAGTGAGGAAGGGGCAGGAAGAGAAGGAGACACAGAATCCAAAGTAGGCTTCAGGCTCTCAGCTGACAGCTCAGAGCCCAATGCAAAGCTCTAACTCATGAACTGTGAGATCATGACCTGAGCCGAAGTCAGATGCTTAACTAACTGAGTGACTCAGGCACCCCGCAAACTCCCTGTTTTTTTTTTTTTTTAATTTCTTGACTTATTCCAAGTTTTTTACATCCCAGGGCTTTTGCACTTGCCCTTCATTTTGCCTGGATTTGTCTTCACCTAGGTGTTTTCCTCTTTGTTTCTGTTACTTTTCATCTTTCATGTCTCATTTCAAATGCCAAAGTGGCCTTCCCTAATCACTACATCTAAAATAACTAACTTTTCTTCCTTCACTTCTCTTCGTTTATCCTTTATAGCTTTCATAGTACTTATCAACATTTGGCATTATTTTGTTTGTTTGTTATTCTTCCGAAATAGTATTGGTCTTTACCCAAATAGAATATAAATAAAATAGGAGTATAGACTTGGCCTTTTTTATTTACTATTTTATTCCCAATGCATATTACCATGTCTAAAATATAATAGACATTCATTTAAATATCTTTGAATGAATGAATATATATTTTTTAATAAGGAAGACCCAACAAGTTCAAATATCTCAATTTCAGCAAAATCTTCCTTCAGTCCCTAAACTGGAAATGATTATTCTCTGACTCAATTCTCCCTTAAAATGTATCCTTTTTATGCAATATTTATAATACTTGTTTATATGCATCTCTGTCTCCTAGAATCACCATGAACAGGGGATGTAATTTATTCATCTTTGTATTCTCCATAACTTCAAAAAGAGTATCTTACATTTGCATTTTAAAAAATGAATAGACAGTAAATGGGGTAGTTATTAGAAGACCTTAGATCCGACCCAAACATATTTCACCAATTAATTGTATAACTATTTGAGAACCACCTCACCTTAGAAGGTCTTATTTTAAAATAAGGAAATTAGACTAGATTGGTAATTCTTAAACTTTCTGTTTCTTTTGATGGAGTATAGCATACTGTCAGTGCTCCACCTATATCCCTTAGGATGTCTTTACTACTTTCATGAACATCAGATCTCAGTGTGCTTTTATTTTCAAGAGATAGAACATGCCTCCCTTCATTGGAAGCCTGACCTTAGAATTCCTGAGAAAGCTTTCTCTGAAAACAGAGAGAGTCAGAATTACAACCCCCATCCCTATCCCCACCACTAGGAAACCGTGACCCAGCGACTAAAGATGTAGGTTATGAATGTCGCAGCTTCTGAGGCCCCTGATATCCACCACTCTGAGTGGTCTCTAGAGTCCCTGCTGCAAAACAGAAATTCGGTTTGGTATCTCAGCCTTGCTTGTCTTGCTTGCATTCCTAGTCTCACCTCCTCATTTGTCAACCTATTTCTCATGGAAACACTTCCTAATACATCACTTTCACATAAATCCCCATCTTATAAATGCTCCTGGGAAACCCAACGTGAGATGTGAGGTAACAGTTAAGAGACCCCTTTGAGAAAGTGCTGAAAACCATGGCTTATCTTCAGGAACACATACACACACACTTCATGCAAAGACATTTATATAATCTATGGATTTCAATTTAAGAATTACTTGACTAAAAATCTCTAAGGCAATGTTTTCTCAAATTCATTCATGCCTTAAACAATGTTTATTGACTATTTATTTATACTTGCATTATTATAATTCCTAAGGATACTGATAGTGAACAAAGCCACCAGAATCTCGTTTTTGTGGAGTTCATCTTCAAGTGGAGGAAAATGATAATAAAATGCTTACGAAAAAGATAAGGTAATGTTAAGTGTCACACAGATAATTAAATTAGAAAACTACTGACTACCTTATGCATGATGATCAAAGTAGACCTCTGGGAGGATGAGGCATTTAAGCTGAAATTGTAATGACAAGCAGAAGCCAGCCATACAAAGATCAAGGGGTGGCAAAACAAGCAGAAGGAACAGCCAGTGCAAAATTTCTAATTAGGAATGAGCCTGATAAGTCTGAGAATCAAAAATTAGTGACTCAAGCATGGTATGCAAAATAGATAATGGTATGAGATAAAGTTGAAAGAGTTGTCAGGCATTGATGATGAAGGCTAAGTCAGAATAACGAGTTTGTGGGCGCCTGGGTGGCTTAGTCGTTTAAGCGTCCGACTTTGGCTTAGGTCATGATCTCGCGGTTCGTGGGTTCGAGCCCCGCGTCGGGCTCTGTGCTGACTGCCAGCTCAGAGCCTGGAGCCTATTTCAGAGTCTGTGTCTCCCTCTCTCACTAACCCTCCCCTGTTCACGCTGTCTCTCTCTCTCTCTCTCCTAGAAATAAATTAAAAAAAAAAAAAGAATAAGGAGTTTGAATTTTATTCTAGGTAAAATGGGGATAATGATAATCAGTGCCAGCCTTCTACTGGAACATTCCACTGCTAGTGCTAATAATATAGGGTTTGAACTCTAATTGCACTTTGACTAGTTTCATTGACACCAACACTTTTCTTTCCTTACCTATCGCTTCCTTATCACCTAACTATAAGCTTCTTCTCACTAAATCTTCCCTCACTGGAGAAAAAAGGGAAAAATAAGATGCATAATTGTGTGAATTAAAAGTCATTTGTGAATGGCCCTAATTCCATGAATGAGAATTTCTTTGAATACTTCAGTGATAAAATGAACCATTCTTGACCTTTGACTAGACCTAGAGTGAGGCTTCTACAGAGAGAAAGTGGCACTGAGGTGATAAAGTCTTAGAGCATACAGGATATATGTTACTAATATCTTCACTTTTGTTTATGTTGGGTAAGTAGAGATTTGCACTGATGGCCACTGTTAGTATTGATTCTATGTGAGCTTAATATCAAAGAAAAAAGCTATAGAATCTCATTTTTATTGTCCCTAAAATTCAGTGAAAGGTTGTCTAAAAGCACAGTAGATAATATTAGTATCTCAAATTCTAGCAAAACAAACAAAATAAAAAACAGAAACAAAGCCTACAATATGGCTTCTGAAATATTTTTTTCCAACTCTTTCCCCGGCACCATGCTGGTTCTTCTACAACTCATGCCCCCTAACAGGAAAGGAGTCTTTCTGACTAAGCAAGCTTGATAAGACAGCTGGAGCTACTTAGAAAATGTTGACCAAAGTAATTACTGTTTTTCTGATAGCAGCTGTAAAGTTTTGGTTGCTAGGGTAGAATTTAACCCCAAACTAACTGAATTCTAAAGAATTTATTGTTAGAGTTTGCTTACATACACATCAGGATATTACTTTTAAACGTAAGAGCTATTTAATTGGATTAACAGCAATGATTTCTTCCTTAATACCCAAGGTTCAAAAGCTTAGCAGAAATACTTATAAAACAGATGACAAAAAGGAGATTCTCCTTACTGGTCAGCTTGTCGCTGCTGTTGTTTCCATAGTTGCATGTACCCTAACATTCAGCCTGCTTGGCAAACAACAAAACATAGGCTGCTTTTGGATATAATTAAGCTTGAAGCAATACGGAGGTAATATAGAGTAAAATGCAATACTTTCTCTAATCCCAGATTGTCAAATTATATCTAAATTTATGTCTCCTACTCTTTTCCTAAATTATCAAAAGTTATTGTTTTGTAACAACCAGTTGCCTTGTATTTGCTAAGTGTCTACTATTTATAAAATCACTTATGGATTACAAAGAAATGTAAAGTATAATTTCTGTCTTCAGATTTTATGCTACAGGTATGGCACTGAGCTATATGGAAAAATAACAATCTAGAGAAAGTAATAAATTCACAGGCATCATCATGATCAAAAGTTTATTATTTAGTGCCTGGTTCCTGTGCAGGAGGATTCTGAGTAATACTCAAATAAATTACGTGCACAACATTGCTTTAGGAATTTTGAGGATGTCAAACCGTGAAAATAAAATGCCACCTTGATTATAGCAAAAGTGTTTATGGCAGTGATAATAGTAGCAGTAAAGTTAGTAGGTATAAGAGTAGCAAACATTTACTAATCAGACACTGCATGCCACATGCTTTGCATTTATTATTTCTAGACCTCTCAACAACTCTATGAAGTAAGTGCTATGCACCACATTTTTACAAACAGCTTGGGCTCACATACACCCAAATTAGGAATTCAATCAGAAAACCAAAGTCAGGACATCTTGCCTCAGCCATGATTCCCTTAAACACATCAAATCAGGCTTCAAGAAGACTGGATCAGATAGAAGTTTACCACATAGGAAACTTGTCTCAAACATTCAGCCCTAAAGCAAGTATTCATTTGTTTTCTATAAATCAACTTAAACTTTTCTCAGTCTCCCAGTCTGTGGAACATCACATCAGTTTTTTCATTCTCCTGTCAACCATTTGTACCAAGGTTATGAGTTTGTTTAAATATGGGGAAGAATAAGCTTCTTTCCAACAGTAACCAAGATTCTCTACTTTATGTGTAAAACTTGGGGTGCTTGCATCTCTGGCAAGGTTGGGAGCTCTGTCTCTAGGTTCCTGCACCCTTGAAACAGAATGCAGCCATCTCCTTAAGCATTTTGGCTCCTCAGAGCTCCATTCCCCTCTCCTCACTGGCAGGGGATTTTCCTCTGCCACCCCTTCTCAAAGAGCCAGACTCTCTCTTCCTCCCAAAGAAAGCCAACACAATTCCTCCCAATCACTTAAGCTTCAGGAAAACAAAAACCAGACTAGGATGTATCTTGTAAGTCACTTTTTTTTAGCCCCAAAACAGAAATCCCAACTGGGACAAGGAGACACACAAGGTCATGGTATTTCTGTGGATGGATAAAGAATGAGAAAGGACCATGAGGGAAAGAAATCAAATTAATATCTTTGTTAATCACTCTATCACATAAACATTGAAGACAAATAGAAATGAGATAGGCAAAGAGGACAGGATAGGGCATTTGGTTCACCTGAGATTTTATTAGCCCATGTGTAAATGCTTGCTACCTAAGTATGGTTCTAGCACCAACAGGAGTTGTAGAACATGGGGGTTTGTTAGAAATGTAGAACCTCATTGTGCTCCCATGCCCAGCTAGTGAACACTAATAAACATGTTCAGTAATAAATACTAGTAAACATGTACTTTAACAGGATTCCCAGGTGATTTGTATGCATATGAAAGTTTGAAAACCAGTGCTATAGAGGGAAAAAGGTAAAAAGTACATTCAGGGTACAGTAAGTAGATCATTTGGCTAAAACACTTTTTCTTTTCTGCAGAAGAAAAAGTTTGACATTTCTAGAAAAGATGGTTGGTAGTCAAGAGACTTATAATTGGTAGGCTTATAGTCAAGGGACTTGAAAGCCATGTCCCAGGAATTAAAAGTTTTCCTCCAGTCATGGGAAGCCATTGGAAGTTTTTGCACTGAGGAATGACATGATGAGAGATGGCTTAGGAGGTTTGGAAGAAGGGGACCATTTGTGAAAGAACATGATGATCTGTAGTCTCAAATCTTTCTGTGAGATACTCTTTCAAATCCATTAGACACTTTCACAAATACAAAGTCTCTTTCAGGCTGCTGGGAGATTATTAAATGTACTAGCATCTTATGATGCAAAGATGTTCCAACTAATGACTTGAAAGAGTAATTTTAGCTCTTAGTGTCACTGGGTTCTGCAAAGAAGGAATAAGAACTAGGGTCCCAAGGATGAGAGACTGAATATTCACAGCCAGTTAGAAACTAATACCAATCAGAAAATGTAGGACAAAGAGGCCCTGGAAACACAGTATATGGATCTTTCAGGTTCCTTAATGTTGTGTCTGTATCTTCTTTCATCTGCCCTTGGCAATTTCACCACTTATTTGAGTTCTTACTGAGGTAGGTCAGGGTGCAGAGTGGAGTTAGCTGCTGTCATTCTATTGAAATAGCCTTAAGGTCAGTGGTTTGCAACCATCACTGCACATTAGAATCACCTGGAGAGTTTTAAGCACTACAGCTGCCCAGCCATGTCCCCAGACCAATCAAATGATTGTTTCTGGTAGTTCTAAAAATCAGCCAGGTGTGGCTAGAGTCAAATAAATGCCCTCAAACTGAAAATTACAATAAAAAAGAAAATATCCTGCTAGTTCAGTGTGTGGAGTAAAATATAATGGTTACCATTTATTCAGTCCATAAGAGGTAACAAACACTGATATGTGTTTCACATACATTATCTGTTTATCCTCTCCCTAGATAACTTGTGTGTCAAGTAAGATGTTTTTTACCATCATCTCCAGTTTACAGAATAGTACACTAAGGCTCAAAACAAAGAATGCACTTGCCTACTTTCAGGAAGTGGTCAAGCCAGGATTCAACCTAAAGGAGTAAGATTTAGAAGCTGATCCTTGGTCCAAATCATAAATTCTGAGAACTATTTGTGAATCCACTCATCACTTCTACCCTAACCAAAGGCTAATGAATACAAATTTTTTATTATGAAAATAATGTATTCTGTGATTCAGTTTGTAAATGCTCAAATTTGTGTTAGCACAGTGACTCATTTCTAAATGCCACTATTGTATAGGGTGGTGCCTTGTATATTGTAGGCATTCAATAACTGCTTTTTATATGATGAAATCAGTGAATGCACTCATTTATAAATTCATTAATTCATTGCCTTCTTTTACAAGAAGACAAAAGTATGTGACTGAGTCAATCATACCACCAAAAAATACACATGGTAATATGTTTTTAGCAGCCATTGCCAGTAGTTCCATCTTATTTGCTTTATTTACCAAATACGGTCTATTCTCTGTATTTAGGGTCTTCCCTGCTCACTTTACTCCAATCACATTGGAGTTTCTCAACCCAATCAGTCTTTCCTATCTCAAAATGGGGAGATCTTCATGCTTGCTGTTCTCTCCACTAGATTTATCCCCTTCTACTGCCCTCTTCTCTTTCCATCTTGACACCATCACTACCAGTCTATGCCTGGATAATACCTTCAGATTCCAATTTAAAAATAATTTTGTCACATGGCATATACAGTGACTTCTAAATATCTCCTCCTCTGATAATTTTCCCTATTTCCTCATTCTTTCTTAAAATGACTTTAAAACAATTTGTTATTATGTATCTCTTAAGTTTATTTATTCAATAACTTATTCCCTATTCAAATGTGCCTTCCTGGATCAAAGGAATACTGTCTTGTTTACCACTGTGTTTCTAGTGCCTAGAAAGTACCCAGCACACTGTAGATGCTCAGTGAAAGTGTTGAATGTTCAGTGTTTAGGTGATCTAATTTTCATATAATTGTTTTTCCTCATTTTAGTGTTTTCAACTGATGCTTAAAAATAAATAACCAACACAATATGTAGTGTTTTCATTTAGTAACCTATTTTTTTGAAAAGTTGTTTATCTGCAGAAAGTCAAAGAGTCAAGGTAAATTCAAGAAAATTTCCCTGAGGCAGAAAGTAACCAGAAAGTGAGTCCATTTTGAAACAGCAGTTTTGTGATATGGAGTTTTAATCTAGGGAGAAAATATTTTACCTCAAACCTATATCCTGGAATTTCTCAATAAGTTTTGAAAGGATTGGTTAATTTTCACATATAACTACACCATTCTTTTACACTTATTCGCCTTAAAGGATATACAGTGATGACTTTGCCTCCATATTTGTTCGGACAGTCAATTTTATTCAGTGAAGAAGGAGTGTTGCTCTCAAAAACTTTCTAGGAGATTTTCCTTATTTTTATCATGTCCATCCATTTAGTAAATTCAATTCAACAAGTATTGATAATATGTCCTCAATGTGCCATACCCCATGCTTCTAGCTATAGGAATGCAAACGGAATCTATAATAAGGTTCAAAGAACTATTAACCATATCAAGGTTCTAGGATAAAACCCATGACTTGGGGTGGAGGGGAAGGTTAGGATAGAAAAGCATATGAGACAGCAATTACTAAAATGAGATACTTAGCACAACCAAGGACCTCACTTTAATATTGCCATATATGAGAAGCCAATATCACATTCAGTGGTGAATGGTTGAAAACTTTCCCCTAAGATCGAAACAAAACAAGGGTGCCCACTCTTACCACTACTGTATATCATAGTACTGGAAGTCCTAATCAGAGCAATTAGCCAAAAACAAAAAGCATCCACATTGTACAGCAAATAGTTACATAGCTTAATGACAAGACTATTGATCTAAAATCATCTGGCCTTTGTTTGAATTCTGGTTCAGATATTTATTAGCTTTATGTTTTCATAAGTATATTGCTGGTTACCTCACAGATTTGTTATAAGGATTGAAATATGCAAATTGTCTCACAAAATATTCTCAAAAATATTCAACTCTTATACCTGATCAGAGGAAGAAAACAGCAATATTAAGTCAAAGAGGAATGATTCATGGGGAAGGAAAGATTTAAAATTTAGTTATTATTCCTTCAATGAAAATTTTATTTTAGACCTATCATGTGTCAGATCTTTTGGATACTATGTTGAAAAAGATAGACATTATTTCTTGAAGTCTACATTTTAATAGAGGAAGACAAACAATGAACAAGTTAAAAAAAAAACCCCAGCTCAGATGAGAAGATAGTGAAAGGCTGTAGTATGACAGAGAAAGACTTGACTGGAGTTGGAGAAGCATAGGAATGGCCCCTCTGAATAGGTTACCTGTGAGATGAAGAGACTTGGACATGCAGTTAGCCATGTGAAAGGGGGAAGAATATTCCAGGCAGAGGGCCACAGGGTAAAAGCTCAGAGGCAAGAGTCTGGTATGGGTGGCCAGCGTAAATGAAGTGTAGTGAAGGAGGGAGTGAATGAGATAAAGGTCCATAAGTAATTCTGGGCTGAAGAAAGAATGCCTGGAAGGCCATGGAGCAAAACGATCTCTTTAGATCGACCTGCTGCATCCCATGAAGTTGTGAAGGAAACAGAGCAAGTAAACCAGTTTATAAAGAAACCACAGCCTAAGGAATGAGACCAAGGAAGAGGAGCTTGACTGGAATATAAAGTCATGGTTTGTGTTAAGTTCTTAAAAGAGTAGATATAAGCAAAGGAAATTTGATGCCATAGTTATCACCTTTTTTCTTTTTTTATTTCAAGTTTTTATTTAAATTCTAATTAGTTAACATATATGGCAACATTGGTTTCAAGTGTAGAATTCAGTGATTTATCACTCACACATAACATCGAGTGCTCATCACAAGTGTCCTCCTTAATAACCATTGAGCATTTAGCCCATCCCCTGACCACCTCCCTCCATCAACCCTTAGTGAGTAAGTTCTCTATAGTTACTTTTTCTTAAAAGGTATATGTAGATGGCTGACAGAAATTCATCATGGATTTTAATGCCTTCCAGGGCTTGTCTCTTCACTTTGGATTCCATTTCCTTATTGGGTCAAATCTTAGTGAGAAACTTTTGACAAAACAAGTTGTTAAATGCTAAGTACCTTATATTCTTCATACAAAACCCTTCTAAAAATTAAAAGGGAGGCACAATTTATATTTGTAAAAAGCCTGTCTACTTTGAACAGGCTTTTTACTTTCATATTACTCATCAAGAGACCTTATAGCTTTTTCTCCTATTTTCCTTACACTTTTTCAGTCTCAGGAGCAGATTCAGTGATTTACATATTTGAAGTCCACATGCATGGTATTAAAATATGGGTGAAAAATGATCTATATTTATTTGAAAGCAAGTAGAAATTATTTAAATAATGGATATTTTAAAAACCATGATACTCTGTCCCTTTCCTTTCTTTAACTCAATTTTCAAGAAAAAAAAATTTTTTTAAACCCCTAAACTTCGCAATCCCAACAGTACAAGAGGGTTCTCGTTTGTCCACATCATATAATTTCTTGTGTTGTTGATTTTAGCCATTCTGACAGGTGTGAGGTTATATCTCATTGTGAGTTTTATTTGTATTTCTCTGATGATTGGCAATGTTGATTATCTTTTCATGTGTCTGTTGACCATCTGGATATTTGGAGAAATGTCTCTTCATGTCTTCTGCCCATTTTTTAATTAGATTATTCATATTTTGGTACTGAGTGTTATAAGTTCTTTATATATTTTGGATACTAATCCTTTATCAGATATGTAATTTGCAAATATCTTTCCCATTCCATCAGTTACCTTTTAGTTTTGTTCACTGTTTCCTTCACTGTGCAAAAGCTTTTCATTTTGATGTAATTCCAATAGGGTTTTTTTTGCTTTTGTTTCCATGTTAGTCATAAAAAAATGAAATTTTGCCACTTGCAACAATATAGTTGGAGCTAGAGAGTATTATGCTAAGCAAAATAAGTCATAAAAAGATAAGTACCATATGATTTCACTTGTATGTGAAATTTAACAAAACTAATGAGCCAAGAGGTAAAAGAAGAGAGGGAGAAGCAAACCAAGAAAAAGACTTACTTATAGAGAAGAAACAGATGGTTACCAGAGGGAAGGAGGATGAGGAGCTGGATTAAAGTGGTGAGGGAGATTCAAGAGTACACTTGTGATAATTAGTACACGTGTTGTTCAGAAGTCTTGAATCACTATATTGTACACCTAAAACTAATATTACACTGTGTGTTAACTAACTGAGATTTGAATAAAAACTTAAAAAATAAACTTAAATTTATTGAAAAAAAGAAAAAAAACAAAATTCTAGAATGTCCCTAATAATCAGGGCTTTTCTCATCTATAAGCTTACAGTAGTACCACTTCATAATGAAAAATGTTTTCTTAGCTTACAGTGAAATGCCAACATACTTCCCAAGGCTATCCCACATTCATATTCTGCCTTACTACCTGTGTAGTTGTAGAAAAGGTAGTTAACTTCTCTAGTCTCTCCTGTATTTTGGGGAAGAGTAAATAAGCCAAAGTATACAGTCTGTGTACAATATTCAACACAAAATAGATGATGCTCCACAAATGCTGACTTGTTTCCTTAGTTCAGAAAATTTCTGCTTCAAAATCAGGTCCCTTTACATCTTTCATGTTAGTGAAAGATGTTGGAGTTAGTAGGTCTTTCTATGCTGGTTCTGAGTCCTTGTGCTGTTCTGAACATCAGCCACCTACCTGTCCCCTAAACCCTAATCTCTAACAAGTTTCTGGTCCGGATAAATGTTTCTTTAACTACCTTGGTGAATGATATCACCAATCTGACCTTGGTAATACAACTTCTTAACCTTCTCCCTGTCGATCTAGATTCATCACTACTATCTGATCCCTACTTGGCAAGCTGTATCTCTCTCTTTTTAAATTTTATTTTACATTTTTTATTTATTTTTGAGAGACAGAGTGAGACAGAGTGTGAACTGGGGAGGGGCAGACAGAGAAGGAGACACAGAATCCGAAACAGGCTCCAGGCTCTGAGCAAGCATTCAGCACAGAGCGTGACGCGGGGCTAAAATACACAAACTGTGAGATCATGACCTGAGCTGAAGTCGGACGCTCAACCCACAGAGCCACTCAGGCACCCCAACCTGTATCTCTCTTGATTCACATTACTATTTGAGAATTTCTATACTTTACCTGTTTGGGTTCTTGTACAGGATTTAAGGTAACTACTTATAGACCTGAATTGCATCCTAGAGTCTAGTATTTACCAGTTTTGTGACTTTGGGTCAGTCTCTTAACTTTTAACGATCTTTATTTCTTCACCTGAAATTTATAGATAGCAAAACTTGACCTCAGGATTAATGTGAATATTAAGTGAAGTAAAGCATATTAAGCACTTAGCCCAGTGGCTAGCACAATTATATACTCAGGCAATTATTAAATTATGGCAAAGTTAAACATACACACATTTACATATACCCATGCGCGCGCGCATGCACACAGAGAGAGGGAGAGAGAGAGAGAGAGAAAAGTGATTTAATCTTATTGCAGAGGCAGACACTGTTAAAAATGGTCATGCAAGGAAATTCTGACCTAGGCAGAGTAAGGAATGCATCACCCACTTTCTTACATGAGGAAAGGCATTAAATTACAACTATACTGCCCCAAACCAGGTTACTTTAGCCAAGTCCACATGATGCAATTGTCAAATTGTGAGTGACAAAATATTTACCAGAAAAAAAAAAACAACACCTTTTCTTAAAAAAAGAAATAGAAGTTCACATTAGCTACTCCTACTCCTCCATGATTTAAATCCTACCTACCATTCGTTTCAGGAAAATAAGTTGAAAAATGCCTCTCCATCCTTTCTTCTTTGGGATATTTCCTTCTTCCTCCACTTATATCAGTATATTAAATTGCTGTGTAGCAACATGGATGGAACTTGAGGCTGTTATGCTGAGCGAAATAAGCCAGGCAGAGAAGGACAGATACCATATGTTTGCATGTATAGGAGGATTAGGAGGAACTTAATGGACGACCATGGGGGAGAAGAAGAGGAAAAATAGTGGGGAGAGAGAGGGAGGCAAACCATGAGAGACTCTTGAATGCTAAGAACAAACTGAGGGCTGATGGAGGTGGGGGGTGGGGGAAGGAAAGGTGGGTAATGGGCATGGAGGAGGGCACTTGTGGGGATGAGCACTGGGTGTTATATGGAAACCAACTTGACAATAAACTATTTAAAAAATAAAGAAGTAAAGAAAGAGAAGAAAATAAACTTGTTCCATCCAAATGAGTCTTTAACTCAGTGGAAAAGGTTACACAAATATGTGTTGAGGGAATTTATGTCAATGGGCTCTAAAACAAACAAGCAAAAAATATAAAACAGGCTGTGCTGTTGTAGTATAACACTGTGGATTGTCAGAAGTAAAACTGTCTAACCTTGGCATTGTCATCCATCATGTTGCCTAAGCAAAACTGCAATCTCAGAGGAAGCGGGAACGATGAGAAGTGAGAAGTGACTTAAAATGATTAGTTCCGCTCCACAGACGCAGGAGCTGGCGTGCTAAGGACCAAGTCAAGCATCTTAGTTGTGAATTTGTTTGTGAATGTGTCTGTGATTTCCACCATGAGGAAAAATGAAGAGAACATGAAACCACATTTTAGAACTGCAGGTGAGGGTGAAAAAATAAGTAGGCTATATTTTATTCTTGTTATTTCCTAACAACTTTGTGAAACCTGCAGACATTCCCCCCTTCCCTCTCCTTCATTCATGCTTCCACATGTGTTCCTGTTAGTGTTAACCCTGCTACAAAAACAAAAATAAACACAATGTCGTTACTATGAGTCAGCAGGACTTAACATTCATTTTCATTATGACCTTCCCAAATGAGGGAAGTTCAGCACTGTGGTTAAAACAACCAATTCTGGAGGCAGATTGGCTGAATGTGAATCTCAGTTCTGTCATTACTTGTCTTATGGACTTGGGCAAGTTATTTAACCTTACGTTGTCTTAATTTCCTCATCTGACTTAAAATAATGTTGAGGATGATAATAGATCCATGACCTATGCTATTCAATTCTGCAGTTGTGGCATAATAGCAAGCATTGATAGTATCTAAAATAAAGACCTTGGCTATGTTCCTATAAAATAGAGGACAAGCTATATTGGGTTAGTTATCCATAGTTTGTCAACTGCCTGATTTAGGTCACAAAATTTTAGATATAGAAGGAACCTTAGAGATCACTTAATTTGACAGTCTTATATTACATATGAGACAACTGGGAGACAGGAAGAAGCTCTACCTTGTCCAACTCCTCCTCACATCCCCTGCTCCCCCCAAAAAAACACATCATAAAGCTAGTGTGAAAATAATAATAAACTAGTTATTTTTCTTACGTAACTTATGATATCATTCTCATATGCAGAGTTCTAATAATAATGTCTTATTTTCCAGAAACAAAAGTTTTCCTCGGATTGGATCTCATACTTTCCAGGGCTCTTAGGTTCATTCTCCAGAAGTAGACCAAGGAAGAAAAGGTGAATAAGGATGAATAAGACAGGAAGCAGGGGCAAACAAAAAAAGGGTGAAATTTCAAGCAAAAGCCATTCAGCAGACAAGTTTGAGCCTGACTCTATGAGGAAAATCTGGAGTGTAAGTTGCTTAAGGATTGCTCTACTGCCCACCACATAATCATTGGTTAATGGGTACTAAGGAGGCTGCCAATTTCTCCAGTATTTCCCAGTGGTCTAAAGCTGCCCCAGTAGTCCAAAGGGTGGTATATTGAAGAGGGTGAATGCAGGTACTTGCCATCAAAATCACTCCAAAATAATGTGCATGTGTGTGTACGG
>NW_027532679.1:6375987-6387015 GCF_008692635.1 Crocuta crocuta | reverse complement strand
GTGTGGATGGGTGGATGAAAAAATTATCTGAGGGAATTTAGGTAGAACACTAGTCTTCTGTATAACCTTAATAACAGAGGAAAATAAATAAATAAGCTTGTTTGAAGGTATAGACCAGAGATTTCTGCTGCAAACTAGTTATCTATTTGAAGTCTTTTGTTTTATCTATAAAAATTCATATGAATTTTGTACTTTGCCTTCACATCTTGATGATTACTTGAGGGTCTTTCCAAAACTATGAATTTGATTTGCAAGCTTCAAATTTTGTTTTAACTGATACCTGACTTTTTTTTATGTTAAGTGTGTGCGTGTGTGTGTGTGTGTGTGTGTGTGTGTTTTAATCATTACTCTCCTGCTCTACTTTCTTTGTTTCCTTGTGGAACATAGTTTTTATCCAAATAACATCTTAATGGTTTGCTCTTCTCATATCCATTTATACTTCCCTCTCCATATAGAAGGAGGGAAGGGGGCAGCCAATTCCTTGTGTACAACATAACTTCACTCCTTTTCCAAAAGGAAAAAAAGAAAAAGAGTAAGGATTCATTTCACTATGGAGACTTCTTATATTAAATTCTTCAGTGCTTTTTTCACCAAATTTTAAAAGAATCTAAGATATAATGTTTCTTCCCTATGTCAGTTCAACTTCACACTAAGATTAAAATGCTGCTATGCCATTCCTTTCAGATACCTCACACCCCTTTGTACATGGAGGGGACATAAAAGAGCCTCTCAAATTACTAGCACCATTTATATAACATGAAAAGTGTTTTGCTTGTATACTTTGTTTCCTGGTAAAGATCTTACCATATTTTCCCAGTAGTGTTTTTTTTTTTGGTTTGTTTGTTTGTTTTTTCTTTCTCTATTGCTCCTTATTCCCTGACCTCTCTGTATTGTTGAGGTTTATCCATGACTGCTTTTATGGTACTACTGCATGAAAAGTTAGCCTGCAAAGCCTAAAATATTTCCTACCAGAAAAGGGTTGCTGAATAAAATGATGTGGCAACTAAAACATACCTAATAAATGATCAAAGGATGCTTGGATTCCAGATCTTACATCTATCTACATAATGTGGAATCTATCAATGCTTTCCACATCACGGCTGACTTTCCCAGACATTTATTTCTCTAGCCAGACACTGGTTTGGCCATAAACCTACTTCAAACGTTTCCATTACCCATCCTACTAGGTCCATTTCAAATAACATATTTTTTTAAGTTTATTTATTTTTGAGAGAGAGAGAAAGCACAAGTTGGAGAAGGGCAGAGAGAGACAGACATACAGACAGACAGACAGAATGTGAATCAGGCTCCAGGCTTTGAGCTGTCTGTATGGAGCCCAACGTAGGGCTTGAATCCAGAAACAGTGAGATCATGACTCATGCCTAAGTCAGATGCTTAACTGACTGAGCCCAGGCACCCCCAAGTAGCATCTCTTCAGTAAAGGCTTTTCCATTTAATTCTAACCAGTTGTGATCTCTTTTTCCTTCAGTCTTCCTTGGATTAGGTTCTTCTTGGTCTATGCCTTTCTTGTGACATTAATATTCTACTGCTTAATCATTTTTGCTATTCTCCTCACTCTGGTACAACTTAACTCCTTGAAAGGAAGAACCTGTCTAATTCATCTTTTTGTTTACCCCAGAACCAAGAACATTTCCACATGCATAGATGCTCAGGATATTCATTGGATTACTGAATTAGACTTTGACACCCTATGTATAGAGATGACTTTGTTGTTTGATGATGTTTAGTTTCATCTTACATCTCCTAGGTGCTGGTCACTCACACCAGTAACTTCTGATAATTATAGATTCTTAAGAGTTAGAAGACCCTCACTGTAGCCTAAACCATGAGAATTTCTCTTTAAGAACTTTGACAGATTGTTCCTGCCCAAAGTATTTAGTAAGTTTTCCAAATGTTTTTATACCAGAATCTTTATACACCACCAACGTTATTTTTGTCAAATGCATGTGCCACCTGCTCTGCTATTTTTATCAGTATTTCCTTGAATTTACTCACCTTTATCTTGCATAAATATATTTTAAAGAAAGGCAGTATCACTACCTTTTGTGGAAATTTAATATTATTGGTCATAAATGGAATATTACCATATGAAAAATCAATAATTTGGAGCTGAAGATTTATATCTCTCAGTTAAAATGGAGAAGGAACAAATGATAGGGGAATGTTTATGACATGCTGGCATCAAACTGAGACTTTCTTGGCAGTTTAATCATGATGGAAAGATAGCTGATGCATGTTGTGATACTATCTTATTTAAATCTCTGTTCACATAACATCTAGAATCATCTCCTGAACCATCAAGGGTTTATATACAAACTTCTCAATAAAGTGCATTTTTGAAGCATACCAAGTTCCCAAAGTACTCACTGCTTCTTGTTGAATCATCATTGGCTCCAACAGCTAAGTCATTGAACTCTAAACTCTCATTAAGATAAAGTATGTTTAACGAAAAATAAAATAAAATTTAAAAATGGACAAGGAGGGGTGCCTGCGTAGTTTAGTCGGTTAAGCATTGGACTCTTGATTTTGGCTCAGGTGAGGATCTCACAGTTTTGGGGACTGAGCCCCACAGCATGGAGCCTGCTTGGGATTCTCTCTCTCCTCTCTTTTGCCCATCATTCTGCATGCATTCTCTCTCTCAAAATAAATAAATAGACATTTTAAAAAATGGACAAATGACCTGCCTGAACAGACATTTTCAAAAGAAAACATATGAATGGCCTATAGGTACATGAAAAAGCACTCCACATTAGTAATCATTAGGAAAATGCAAACAAAACCACAGTGAGACATCGACTCATACCTGTTAGAATGGCTAGCATCAAAAATACAAAAGCAACAAGTACTGGTAAGGACGTGGTCAAAAGAGTCCTTGTCTACCATTGATGGGATTGTAAATTGGTACAGCCACTTTCTTTTTTTTTTTTAATTTGTTTTTTTTTTAAATTTATTTCTAGGAGAGAGAGAGAGAGACAGCGTGAGCAGGGGAGGGTCAGAGAGAGAGGGAGTCACAGACCAAAACAGGCTCCAGGCTCTGAGCTGGCAGTCAGCACAGAGCCCAACGCGGGGCTTGAACCCACGAACCACGAGATCATGACCTAAGCGAAAGTCGGACGCTTAACCGACTAAGCCACCCAGGCGCCCCGGTACAACCACTTTCTAAAACAGAATGGAGTTTCCTCAAAAAATTAAAAATAGAACTATCATCTCATCCAACAATGCTACTTCTGGGAATATATTCAAAGGAAATAAAATCACTATGTTGAAGATATATCTGCATCCCTATATTCATTCATAGAAGCATTATTTATAAATGCCAAGACATGGAAATAACCTAAGTGTCCCCTGATGGATGATGAATTGATAAAGAACATATACACGATGGAATAAAAGCCAAGGAAATGCTGCCTTTTGTGACAACATGATGGAAATTGAGGGACTTCAATGCTAAGGGAAATCAGACAAAGACAAATACTGTAAGATCTCACATGTGAAATTTAAAAAATAAATCATTTTATAAATGATTTATAAATAAATAAATAAGCAGACTCATAGAAAAAAAGAGATCAGTGTTGTTACCAGAGGAGAAAGGGAGGGGAGGGAGAATTTGAGGCAGTAAAAAGTTACAAACAACTAGTTGTAAGATAAAAAAGTACTAGAGATGTAATATACAACATGTTGACTAGAGTTAACACAGCTGTATGGCATATTTGAAAGTTGTTAATTAAGTAAATGCTAAGAGTTATCATCACAAGAACAAACTTTCCCCCCCCTTTTTTTTGTATCTATATAACAGGTGTCACTAAAGTTATTATGGTAATCATTTCATAATATATGTAAGCCAAATCATTAAGCTATACACATCAAACCGATACAATCCTATATGTCAATGATATCTCAAGAAAACTGGGAATTTTTTAAAAAAGATAAATTATACTTAAAACAATATCATAGATAGATGTTGGCTATTGAGCTTTCTAGCCTGAAAGGCACTGTCTTTATTTTATAGAGCAATGGCTGTGCTCTAGGCTACCACATACCACATCCCTCTGTAGGAACACTTCCTTTATGGCTGTTAATAATTTATTTGAACCTAAAAGCAAATTCATTTTCTCAGGAGCTAGGAACAAAACGTGTCGTCAAGCAGTTTCTAATATGGGGGAATTATATTAAAACATGGAAGGAAACAGTATTTGTTATCACCTACTCTTAAAGTTTCCAATTAAAGAAAATCTTCACTTTGACAGACTTTGACTAGTTCTCCATTCCTCTTTTTCTGCAGAGAAGCTTTTTCAATCACAAAACCTTTGACACTTTCATAATATTGCGAAAGAGAGATAATATTAGAATTTATCACATAGTATTTTGTGAAAATTAATGAGGTGTAGAGAGGTGAGAATACAAGTATCAGGAAGGTCATTTGGTATCAACAATGACTTATGTGTCATGGTTAAATACCAAACAAAGGTATGGTTTTATTATTAAGAAAGATCACATATTAACACTAATTAAGAAGCTATTCTATGATTATTAATATGGGACTATTCTATATAAATGCTTAGACAGAAAAAATGCTGCAGTGGAATTCATTCATTCAACATATACTGATAAGATTTTACTACGTGTGTAAGTAGAGCTAATACAATTATTTGACATTAACATTATAATATGTTTACTAATATGTCTTAGTTACTCAAGTATTAATTTACTTAGGATCTTTTATCTCCATTCTCATTAATAATTTTATTAAGTTTTTGTATCAATTCCTATATGTATTTACTTATGTTTATTCAGTTATACCATGACAATTTTTAAACAGTTTTTGGGGTGATTGTTTCACATATGACTATGTGGGCTGCTAAAATGTAATGTAGCAATCATCCACCCTTGACATAAATCTGAGAGACCAGATGTCCTGGATTGATGTATTCATTCATTCATCTTTATTGGCCAGTTGCAGAGACATTCATACAAGACAGATATGGTGAATCTGGATTCTTTTTCTAGCCACATTCAAGTCCCCATGTCATAATTTCTGTGTCTAAAACATATGGTTACTAATAGTACCTATTCCATCTCTAGTAGACATCCATGACTTTATCTCTTCAGCATCCATTCCTCCTCTTTCTGGTAACAGAACATTAATAATTTTACTTTGGGTCATTATTCCTCAACCATTCAAAGTCCACATGGTTTGGATATGGTTTATCCCAGCTTCAGGATCCAGGGTGAATGCAGGCCCACCAATCAGAGCAAGTCACTGGTTGATGATAGGACTGGGATCCAAGCCCCCACAGAATGTCCTATCATGCAGTTTGGGTGGTATTACTAAACTGCTAATTTTCTCAGTGTTGCTAACCTAAGGCAGTCAATGATTTTTGTTGGAAGCTATCTTTCATAAAACAGAACTTTAAGCCTTCTCAATTTACCTGCACTCAGAGTTGAACACCCTTGACATGACCTAATATTCATTTACTTTATCTAGTTTGAATTTGGTTTCTGTCCCTTTCAACCCCAAGAGCACTGAATAATACATTTCACAGAGTAAAATGAGTAGTCGTTGATGTTCATCACAGAATAAGCAAGCTAGTAATCAAGCACTCAATAAGTATTAACCATGAATAATAATTGGAATTATAATTTATCAATTAATGAGTGTCTCATACAAGTTAGATGAATATAGTGAGTGTGGAGAATAATGAGAATACAAGTCCCTTGTAGAATGAGCAAATGGAGATGTTTCTGAAGAGAATTTAAAGGAAAAAAAAAAAAGCAAGACTCTACAATTGGTTTAGTTTGAAGTAGGGAGAAGATTAACTTTCCTTGAAGCTGGCGATGGCTGGAGGTTTTCATGACCTTCATATGTCCAAATCCTCTAACTTTTATAGGCCCCATGACATATAAAATAAAGCATATTAAAATGTACATTTCCCATATGAAACTTAAGTCTGATAATTATAGACAAAATATTATGTTTTATAGGCATTTAATTAAACATTAATTTCAGCATTTAGTTTGCTTTTCTAATTTGGGGCTAATATGTACATTATTTTTTCAAGATTCCAGTGATTTTTAGAGACCCTCTAAAGGCTTGTAAACCCTAGGTTCTCTAATTCAGGATAAATTCGAGGATAAACAGTCTAGTGGAGAAATAGTCCTGATAGAGGAGCATCAGGAAAGGCCTCAGGGTGGTCTGACACACATCCTGGAAAATGCCATCTGTCATAGTGGATTACCTATCTTTGGCCATCCCTCAAAAGTCATCCCTAAGTAAACAACCAACTTGAGAGAAATAATGAAAAGTTACTCCTTAGGATCTGCAATGTCACTGCTCGCACATCAGTTTTGCTTCTTCACTTGTATTGATGAGATACACCTCTCCTCCTCCTTCAGGTCTGGAGAAGTGGTTGGTAAAAAGATAAGGGATGTGGTGTTTTGTTACTACTGAGACTGTGAATATAATCAGTATCCCTGTGGTGTCAGAGCTTAGGCAATTTCCTCATCTAACAATTTTACCTCCATTTGGAACATCAGTAATTTCATTTTGTACTTTAAGGCACACTTTTTTTGTGCTCTTGAAGATCGATTAATTTGAGGTGCTGCTGAAAGGTAAAAGGACCTGCAGAAAGAATCTAGTAACTCAAGCCCTCAAAATTTCCTGTCGGTCATTTGATTGTTATCAAATCTCTGTTAGATGCAGAGATCCTTTGGGCTAAGATTTTATTTCTGTTATATTACCTCACTAGATGAGACAAGATGAAAACTAACTGTAAAGTAGACAAATTTACTGAAGTTTTATTTATAAAGTCAATACTTATCAGGAGGGGCCTAAGTCCTTCAGTATTTTCTTATGAATGGTATAATCGTAGAGTCACTTAATTTCTGTTTATATTTCCTCATATATGAAAATATTATAATAATAACCTTTCATAGCATATAAGATTAAATATTATTAGATGCAGAGAATTTGAAACAGTATGTGACATATTAATATTATTATTATATGATTATTATTACATGTTAATTTTCAGTTAAATAGTTTAAATTGTTTTTTATGTCATCAGGCTTACTATGGCCAAGAATTTTACAGAAACTCAGGCTTAATTTTAGTTTTAAACTGCTGAAGGAGAAACAGCTAGGACTCAGTGAGCATAGAATTCACATTTCTAATTCTGTACGATAAAACATCATTAAGACATAAGCTCATAATTTGCAATTGATAGTAATTTAGAGGAAATTTTATTTTCCAGTGTCTGTGAAAGCAAGGTTTGCCAGACAAATAAATAAAGGGTATTTTTGACTAGCATAAGAGAAAAACATATTTGATAAAATTTAAATGACTCTAGGATCCTTTAGCATATACAAATAAATAAAGGTGCATTCAGTATAAGATATATGGAGATATATGGAAAAGCTATTTAAAAAATTGTTCTTATTTGCATATTACAGTAGGTCTGGGAAGCCATATACTTGACAAAATTTTATTAGTAATTGGTAAGTTTGTACTATTGTATGTACTGAAAGGAATAAAATTATATTTTCTTCCTACATAGTGTTTCTGACTTTCTCCCTATTCTTCAGTATTACTGAAATTTCTAAATATTTTATAAGACCCAAACTGATATTTAAAGCTAAAAGACCCATTACTCATTTTAAAAAGTAATAGTATTTTTCAAATACTTTTTTTGAAAATTAATCATTTAAAAAGTACTTAAATGATTTGGCAAAATAAGTAACCCATGTTCCATGAAACCTTCCCTCATATAATCATTGCTGATTCTTCACCACGACCAGCAGGTAGGTGAAACTGATGTGGCACTTGTGGGCATACTCCATACTTGTTCTTCATCAGATAGAAGGTTATGGTATAGAACTCCACGTCACCCCTCCCAAAGGAGTTGTGTTAGTTTCTAAGGAGGGAATCAGGGTGGCAGAGGGACAATGTCAATTACCTTTTGTATTTTATACCATAAGGATATAACATCTCTTCCAAAATTAACATACATTTTAAGAATTTAATACAGCTAAACAGTCCTTCTTTATCAGAATATTCTCTTTCCTTGACTTTTATCACCACGGTATCTTCCTCTTACCTTTTGGATCAGTCCTAATTTGACTCTTCTGATGGCTATAACTGTCCTTTACCAGAAGATTCTCTTCTAGACCCTCTAGTATCCTCATTCTGCTCATCCTCCTGAGAAAATCTTGTATGCACCTATGATTTATTTACACCCTCAGTATCTTCAAATATATACCCATTCATTAATACACATGTATTAAGTGTCTAATATGGGCACTAGGTACTGGAATAAAGCAGTGAGTAAATCAGATAAAAATCTTTGTTTTTTGGGGTTCCTGGGCAGCACAGGTCATGATCTCACCTCTTGTGAGTTCCAGCCCCACATCGGGCTCTGTGCTGACAGCTCAGAGCCTGGAGCCTGCTTCGAATTCTGTGTCTCCCTCTCTCTCTGCCCCTCCCCCCTCTCAAAAATAAATAAATGTTAAATTTTTTTAAAAAAATTTTTGTTTCTGTGTGTGAACTTTTATTTCATGCAGCAAGATGAAAATAAAATGTGTAAAATATAATATGATAGTAATATGTTCTAAATACACAATACAAGCAGAAAAGGGGAATAAAAGTGTTGGGATAAAACATGTAAATTTTGTATTGGTCCCACCTCACCCCTCACTTCTAGGCTTCAGGTGCATATATAAAAATATCCAGTGTGGGTGGCTAGCAGGTACCTTAACTTATCATACTTATCATGACCCAAACTGAGTGTATTATTTCCAGCCAATTTCTTCTACCACCACTATTGAGGGGTGGTCAGACCAGAAATGTGTGACTCATATTTGGATACCTCTCTCTCATTCCCCATTTTCCATCTGTCACAAAGTGCCATCAGTTCTATCACATAAGTCAGGCCACTTCTCTACATCTTTACTGTCACTATCCTAATTCAGGTGAACATAAATTCTCCTCTGGATTCCTGCAAAAACAGATCTCACTACAGCTACTACCATCTTCCTCCAATGTCACCAAAACTCATCTTGCCATCCCTCTACCTCAACAGATCAATGGTCCCAAATTGCTACTGCCCAGCTCTCCGACTGCATCACTCTTGGGGCCACTCTTACCCTTCTCCTCTAGTCTTAGGGTCTTTCCTTCATTCTTCAGCTATGCCATACTCTTTGGGTCCAGGATATTTGCACATACTATTTCTTCTTCCTGGAATATTCTTCCCCCAACATTTCATCAGGCTAACCCATCTTTCAAATCTCAAATGAAGCATTAATTTATCCAGCAAGTTTTGTTCAAATCCTCAAACTGATTTATTTGCAGCAATTATGGATTCCATAATATCCTATCTTTCTCACTTTACACTTCTTGCTACACCAGCTATTATTTCTATAATAGCTCTACTCACATGGGAATGCAAACTCCAGGAGGATAATAACCACGTCTGCCTTTCCACATGTCATTCCCAGGGCTTGTCAAATAATGTTTCACATAGAGTAGGATCCCAGTACGTATTTACTGAATAAATGAATATCTATTATAGTAAAGATTAAGGGCAGATGAATGATGACTGCTTTTATCTGGCATTTATATGCTTCATACCCAGAGATGATTTTAAATCATGATCTTTTAATAATACTTACATTATTGCCTTCTCATTGTGTATCTGGGATCAGAGAGGATGCTGTCCAGCAACTGATACATCTCTAGATTCCAGCACATTATTGTTCCAGTTTTCATATTCCTAGGTAGTGCCATCAGTCTTCCAGAGAGAAGTCCTAGTGTTGCTGCTGCTGTACAATAAAGACCCATTTCAGGTATGAGTTAATCTCAGGTTTTATAGCTAGTAGGAATAAGTCTTCCATTATGTTAGTAACATCTATTGGTTAAGAGATATCTTTGAGATGTTACCACAAAGAGAAAGTATCCTTTTTTCTCCTTTTGATTGTTTTCAGTGCATTTCATTCTTAATCTTTTCTTAATTCCTTTGAAATGTCTGTACCTCTCTTCTCAAGCCAGTCTATGATAATTGCATTAAATTTATGTCTACTCAGGCTTTATAGATTAATGCTATTAAACCTTGTTTTACTGTCCACTCATTATGCTTTATTCATTAAAAATTGTTCATCTTTGTTAATGTCCTGCCAAATGCTCCACATATGTCATTCTAAAATCAAATGGGGAAGGTGCGCTTATACAGAAGAGTAAACCAAGGCTTAGAGAGGCTAACTGACCTGTTCAAGTCACAAAGATACTAAGTATACAAACTGGGATTTAAACCCAAAGTTCTGCCTCCAGTTCCTTTGAAACTCGCAGTTTGCGTTGTGCTATTGTTTTACTTGCTGAGACAAAAGTTACTTTTAACTCTTTGACCTCCTCTCCCTTAATTTTCTGTATAAAGTGAGCCTTCAATAAGTACTTGTTTAATTGTTCGCTGAGCTGTTATTATTACTGCTGGATGACAGTATTTGTGGTGTTCTTTCTATTGAATTTTTTCTTTCCCATCCCAAACTGAAGGGAATCTAAGCAGGAGAGGCTGGCAGTGCGGAAAGTGCAACATGGATAACTAAGAGTCGGAAGGAAAACCCTGTCTCAGGGTGCTTTCANTCTTTAAAAAAAAAAAAAAAAAAAGACAAAATTGCTAAGGTTTCCCCCGTTAGTTACTTGGGGGTTCAAACTGCTTTACGAATCCGCTGGACGTAATGCTAGGAGTCTAAAGTTTGTTTTCCTTTCAGGATGTTCGCTTGTGAAAAAGATTCCCATTGTACACAAGTGTAAAAAGAAATAGAGGAAAATTGGCAATTTTGCTCTATCGTGGGTGTATATTGTGATTCTTGTAACTCTCAACCTGAGTCATTACAGATAGAAGAATTACAGATTTCACCCCTCTCTCGGTCTCCTTTATGGCGCTGTTGTTCACCTGTCCCTAACTCAGAAACTCCCTCGCTCCCTTGGAGGCACAGACTCTTCCAGCTCGCGTTCCCCCC
>NW_027532679.1:6173622-6375912 GCF_008692635.1 Crocuta crocuta | reverse complement strand
GCTCCCCGCCTCCAGGCCCTCCCGCCTCCACCCTCCCCTCGGAGTCGTGCCCCCAAGCCGCCCCGGGATGACCCTCTGACCTAGGCTGGGGAGGAGGGAGGTTGTCAAGAGGTAAATGGGTCAGGAGCTGGGCTCGNTTGGCTTTGAATTCCAATTCTGGTTCCACCTCTAGGCTCCTAGGTGACCTTGGGCAAGTTGCTTCGCTTCACTGCGCCAGTTTCACAGCCGATATGGGGAAACTGAGGTGATGGCTAAATCCTAGGATTGTTGTGAGCATCGACAACGCACTCCCGGCAAGTAGCAGACGCTCAGTTAATCCGTAGCAATGGTCAGTAAGTAGTAAGAGTGAGAAGCGAAAACTACTCGGTCCAAGAATGTAGGTTTGCGCTCTGGCTTTTCCAGTTCCTCACCGAGGAGTGGGGGAGGGGCGGCGGGAGCACCTGCCCTGCCCCCGCCCCCCCCGTTCCAAGATAACTCGGGAGTGGCGGGGAGGCTTCCCCCCAGCCTCGGGGTCGGGCTCCTGAACGCGGCCCAGACCCCCAGCCTACTGGCGGCTCCGCGCGCCTGCGGCGCGTCTCTCTTCCTCGAGCAGAGGAAACATTTCTGCCCTGAATTGAGTATCGCCCTCCCTCTCAGACCGCGGAGCTCGCTCGCCGCCTCCTCCGGGTCCCGGCGGCGTGGGGCGTCCGGCAAAGCCTCGGGCAGGAGGGAAGAGGCNCTTTCTCCCCGCCCCTGGCCCCCATCACCCCTCATCCACACCCCACCCTCCCCACTAATAATTTCCCAGCGCAGGATCAGACCCAAACCTGGAGAGACAGCGTTGCCTTTCTGCTCCCCTCGTCCCCCCACCCCCCCGCTTCTTCTATAAATAATCCGGACTAGCGGGTCAGGCACGTCACACGGCAAGAAACCGGGACCCCGAGGTTTTCTTCTCTGGGAATAGGGGGCAAAGGGTGAGGAGGAGGCGAAAGCAACCGCTCGTGAGTAGTGAAGTAAAGCTTGCTCCTTGACTCCAGAAGAGACCAGGCATCATTTCATTCTTCTTTTCTTTCTTTGTCTTNCACGCAGGGGATGCTGTTCTCCAGGAAATAAAGTTCAAACGCCTCTCCTCATAGGCTTGCTGAGACCAGAAGTGGGCTCCCGGGCACCCATCTTCCACTAGCACTCCACACCTGCTATCTATTAAATTCTTAATCTGGTTTTGCATATTTAAGAGGAAACATACATACACGCCCCCAAAACGCACAACCGGTGAGGTGCATAACTGCCTCCCGCAACTACCAAAACTTACCAGACGCTCTAGTTGTTTTTGTCTTCACGAAAGGAAAACAAAGATTTTACTCTGGGCCCTCCAGTGGGGTGATATTCAAATATGTATATGTGGTACACGTATATGTTTTTCCTTTTTCCCCTTTAATTTTTTTTTTTTTTTTTTTTTTCTTTTTAGCAAGAAAATCTGCTCGGTCCCAGGCAGCCGCCGCTGCCCCTTTGATGTTTTGGTACACCGTGCGCATGCGCCTCACATTAGAATTACTGCACTGGGCAGACTAAGTTGGATCTCCTCTCTTCAGTGAAACCCTCAATCCCATCAAAAACTAAAGGGATGTGGAGAGTCCGGAAAAAGGGCTACTTTGGGATTTGGTCATTCCCCTTAATAATCGCCGCTGTCTGTGCGCAGAGGTAAGTGTGGCCAGCATTTCTTTCATTTCACTTTGAAGGGCTCTGTCTGCATACCTCTGTGAGCAGGGATCTGTAGTGAGAATCAGATAGATGCTGAAGACGCTGTGCCTGCTGCCTTACTGATGCCCGTTTATTGTCTTTTTTTTTTTAGTGTCAATGACCCTAGTAATATGTCGCTGGTTAAAGAGACAGTGGATAGACTCCTGAAAGGCTATGACATTCGTCTGAGACCAGATTTTGGAGGTAATGGGGTTGCCTTGGAAATAAGCAGCCTTGCTATACCCTAAGCTGTCTTTTGAGCTTTGTGTGCGCTGTGCCTTCCCTTTCCCTCATTGTTGGCTGCATGTGGCATATTGGATGTATCTCTGTGTTACCATATTGAGAAAGTGATCCAAACTTAAGCCTATTTGTTAGTATCCAGCACTTAGATGGTCCTTCAGTGAGACCCTCTTAGAGTGTATAGGTGACTGCTGGTCTTTAGCTTCACTGCTGAAATCCTTTGCTTCTCCGTCTTTGCTTCATTGAGCTACAAGCCTCTTAAGTTTAGTTAATGGTGTGCCCAGAGAACCTGGCTTACTGGAGGCCATCGTGAACATTTTTGAGAACAAAATGTGCAGGCAATTGGTTGAAAAGTGGCATTAATCCCCTGTGCCCGCCTACTTTGGAAGAGTTCTGGCATGGTTTAAAGTGGCTGGTTTCTGGATATTATCCAGTCCTGGAAGCCCCACTGCTTGGGGCGGTGGGAGGGAGGGGATTCGGGAGCGCTAGAAGCTAGGTGGGGAGGTAGGTGGGAGAAGGGCAAAAAACCCTGCAGGCTTAGACACACTGTTATGCCCATTTAATTTTGCTTTAGACTCTTATGAAGTGCAAAGGGTTAAACCTGCTCCCTGGAGGGTGGTGGGAAACAATGAGGAGGAGGGGGTTTTAGTGCAATATAAAATTCCCTCCGGCTAGACTGATTCCTGTGCTTCTGTGAGTTGTGTGTATTCTCATACTGAGACATCTACATATGTAGACAGAATTGGAATCTCTGCCACAAAGGCACGTGTGTGCATGTTCCATAGAGCGCTTCCTAGAGAAGTGCCTGGCCCTCTTTTTAAAAAGGAGCAGAGAAGTGAACAATATGAGGGCAAGCAGGGGGGAGGGATGTGGGGCAGAATACCCCATGCCCAGGGACAACTCTTGCTGAGAATGAATGAAGTTCTGAGAAATCACGTGGCTGGCAATCTTGGTTTGCAGGTCCCCCTGTGGCCGTGGGAATGAACATTGACATTGCTAGCATCGATATGGTTTCCGAAGTCAATATGGTGAGTACTAAGGTTTATAGTTCTGCCTCTGCAGACCTTCATTTGGGGACAGGAAGTAGGAAGGGGTCAGTCAGTAGGGGTGGCATATGCATGAGTAAGCATATGAAATGCGGGTGGGGGCTAGGAATTTTGCTTTGGAACCCACTGTGTTTGAGGTTTCAGAGCCCTTGCTTTTTAGTCCCTAAGGATTTTTCCAACCTGATTCGGATACTTGAGAATTGGTACAGAGCAAGTAAAATCCACCATAATTCACATGCAAAACTCAACCACATGCACAAGATCCCTTGCAGAAGCCACATTTCCTAAGGTTTAATGGGAAACCAGGTTCATCAAATGATTTTCTAAGTTTGGAGTGGTGTCAGGAAAAGAGGGAAGGGTTTTAATGATATTTTGCAAGGAATATAACCTTACAAACTAAACTGTCGCAAATAGGCTGAATAAATGACGCTGAGATACAGATGTCCACTTGTTGCTTTCAGAGATGGCTTCTTTACAAGCTGATGTCAGTCACCTCCCCCTACAATTGTTCACCTGCTCTTTTAATGTCTCTTCCCCACAAAATAAATAACAAAAATTGGCCACCCTGTTTTCTAAAGGCAGGCTCAGACCCATGTGCCCTATCTAGTCACTTCTGCAATGTTATTCACTGTATGTCCTAAGTTGTACAGTTTATGGACAGCAGCACTCCTTAGTGGCTACCTCCTTGGACTTGGGGCAAATGTTAAGAGTAAAAGCCTCTGTGTTCCGGACCAGAGACACTTGTGGGGGGTTTGTTTCATGCAGGAGCGCCCCCTGCTGCTCATGTGGGGGCACTGCAGACAGACAAAATGACAGGTGTCCTAGATACCCCTGATTACTTGGGCTGCTTCTTTTTCCTGTGACTTTTCTACTTTGTGTTGTTAAAGTTTTCTCCTTTGGAAAAGTCTCTAGAAAGGTCATGTTTGAATGTAAGATGGAAATGTTACTTTCAATCTTGAAAACACACTGCACATTTTAGAAGAGTGTATTGTGGCATGGTTCTTCCTAGAAATGAAATGCACTAAGAAAGAAAAGGGTATAGCATGTACAGTTTTATGTGGAAGACTTCTCAGCCAGCCATCAGGACTTGAAAGTTAGGACATTTATTGATTAATTCAAGAGAGCAAAAGTAGTTGATATACTCTTAACATTATGCAAATTTTCATATTCCCAAAATTTAAATAGAAAGCAAGCTTAAACAACTAATCCTATCCCTATACTATACACTGTCCAAAGACAGGTGATAGTCATGAGGTATTATGACATTATAAAACATAAGTACTCCATGGAGTATTCAGCTGTTTCCATAAAGTCTCCACAAAATTTTAATGTCGTGTATCTCCGTATATTCTAATTTATGGGAAGGTGTGTTTTTTTTTTTCATATAGGCTATAAACACAGACTGAGACAATATTGGGTGATTCAGAACCACAGATTTCCTACATATTTTGAAAATCCCCTATGTGTCTAGAGAATGTATCTTCCTTGGGGAACTCAGATACACAAATAGTCACTTTTGTGGGATTATGGAGATTTTTCATTTGTTTAAATTTTGAGTTTTACCATAAAAATTTTATAATGCCCTAATGTGGGTACTTTCTAAGTTCCAAAGACTTGAAACTAAATTGTGTTTCTAGAAACAAAGTGATATAGAAATCAGGTGTGGTTCTGTGCATCCTACATGTGGTTAAATTAGACTACTTTCTTTTGCTTTTTGATTTATTTATGTTATATGGAAAATTATGAAATAGATTCTAAACAGACAATGAAATGATTAGAAATTGCAGTGATAGGTTAGCTAAGAACTTAGATATATTATACCCCCCAATTGTTTAGAGTAGTGGTGTGTGTATGTGTGTCTGTGTGTGTGTGTGTGTGTGTGTGTTTTAAATTTTGTTCACCTTTTAACTGCATGTAGCATTTCGGAGAGGTATCTGAGCTGGACACAATGCCAACACCTGCTAGTCAAAATATAGACCCAGCTAAGGTGGGGTGACATCTCTTAAAGCTATTTACTGTTGCTGAAAAATCATGGGATGTTGAAAGTGCAAAAACAAATGTCAGGTTGTAAATAGGCCAGTACTGCAGCATTAATGATTAGAACGAAGTGTTAAACATTCCATGCCAGATTCCTTTCTTAGCCTACTGCTACCACATGTGAGCTTGTCCAGACACATTTTTACTTGTTGAAAAATTAACACTTATTTCAGCTAACAATCATAGTGACTTTAAGTTAATCCTTCAAAGAAAAAATTTGTGATGTATGTTATTTTTAAGTATGCTTATTTGATTTGAAGCAACAGATGGGAAACTTCATCACTGGTGTGTAAATAAAGGAAGAAGATGTTAGTGGCATATTATCCCTTGTATACGTCTAAAAGTGTTAGTATCTCTTGATTATTTTTAGTTCTGAAAGAATGGTTGACTGTTTTAAATGAAACCTCAAAATTGATTAACATACATGTTTTTGCCTCATTATCTTTTGTTACCTACAACCTCTGGTAATTTGAACTTTCTTTTACTATGGCAGATTTTTCTTTGAAGGATGGTAGGCACCAGACCACTTAGATTGTCACTGACTCATTTGTTCTGAAGTAAAAGACCCATGTCAGAGTGATGTTCCTGGTAAATGACAATAATAGAAAAATCTGAACCAAATCAGGAGTCTTGAATACTAGTTCTGCTTCTGTTGGTTGGCCAGCCTAGAGAATTCACAGATAGTTGGAACTCAATTTCCTCACCTGTTAAAGGGGAGGAATAGTCCCATTATACCTATCTCAGGTGATTACCAGAATTAATAAAACTATATATGAGAAAGTACTGATGTTCCATCAACATAGCTTATGTGGAAGATTGAATAATAGGTTATCATTCAAGAGAATCCTTGTCTACTCCAGCTCCTTGCCTAAAGACACCATACCAGGTCTCAGTTGTTTTTTTTATTTTTTATGTTTGAATTGAGAGGGGACATATTAATTTGACTTTCAACTCAAAGTTACATGTGTTTCTCGTTTCATTTATTTAATAGCTCTGTTGAGTACAAAGAAGTTCCATGAAAACATGGAAATCTAGCATAAATGTAAGGAAAATGCAGAATTCCTAAATGTCATACAGTTGTGAGTTCTTACTTAGGAAGATGAGGACAGTAGCTTACTCAGGTGACTGTCGGCCCAATGCTAGATCTTTGGAAGAATGTGATTTCAATTAGAATGCTCCTGAGTGGAAAGCTTGGCTCTAGAATGAAATATTTTTAGATGTTGGTTACATTGGCAGGAATCTTTTTGTTAAGGTTCTTTGATGAAAAGTGCATTTTAAGATCCAAAATTGGCTCTGAGAATTATGGACTGAAATAGCTTTCTCTTCATTTAAAGTAGATTCTTCTCCATCTTGAAACAACACATTTGCCAACCAAAGAGTGAAGCAATATTTCACTTTTGAGGAAAGAGTTCTAGTAAACACACACACAAATTACCTTTTTATGGAATGGCGAATGGAGAAAAGTGCTGCCTTTTTTAAAAAACAGATGTTTTCTTGCATCACCAGATGCACAGCTTAAAATTCAATTCAACACAAATGCTTATTTAGCAGCTACTATGATCCAGCCATTTGTTAGGCCTCAGAGACAGAGCAATGAACAAGATTGATTTGTCTCCTGACCTCATGAGACTTAATATCTAGGTGTTCACTATTCTTAATTCTTCAGTAGACTCTTCCTCTGTTTGTGCTTAGCATAAGTCTTGTCTTTTCTCTAAGGGTTTTTTTTTTTTTTTACGAACAGCCAACTGAGTACCTAGTGGTCCATTACTCCCATGAGTTCCTTTGTCACTTGTTGGTTTCACCATTCATTTGTTATTTGCCGTTTCAGATGCTGTGTATGTTACATATTCATTCTGTTTTCATAATCATGTTTATAAACTACATGTAGACATAGTTATAGTATATCTCTCCATGTGGTTTTGTTCTATATACAGTGGTTGGTTGGATCTTAGACTCTGGATGAATGCCACAAATATTGGGTGAACTATTTGTTGTCATAGCAGAAATTTGTTACTATTCACTAGACACTGTACCATATATGTGGAGGAACAGAATATAGAATCATAGTCCTCAAATTCAAGGGCATTCATTGTTTAATAAAGAAAAAAATTACAATACAGGATTATAAGTGCTTTGAAAGAAGAAATACAAAGGGCATATTGGGAATACAAAATACTGAGATATCACATAGAAATTACTAGGTGAAGAAATGACTAGAAATTAGTGGGCTGTGGATAGATGTTCCGTGTAGAAACAATGGCACATAGGAGAAGAAGACACAGAATGATAAACGGGGTTAAAAATTTGCAAGTAACTTTAAATGGCTGGAATTGGGAGCGGGAGTAAGGAGGTGATGAGAGCTGGTGGTGATCAAATTATGGAGACCATTTCTGCAGCTTGAAGAGTTAAATTTTGTTCCAAAGGCTGGGGTTTCTATGAAAGGATCTGAATAGGAGAATTGCATGAACAGATTCACACTTCAGGAAGATGCTTCTGAAATATAAGTTAAGAAAGACTTAAGTTGGGAGATAAAATGAAAACTTATCACAAAAATCCAGGAAAAATTGATGAATTGAGGCAGGGATGTAAAATAGAAGATATAAAACCAGCATATTTACAAGGTAGAAGTAAAAGGACCTGATGAAACTCAAATATCTAGTGGTAGTATTTATTAATATGGAGAACACAAAAGGGGCATCCAAGTTGGAGGTGGAGTGAAGGGTTAGGTGTACAGGTACATGGTAAGCTCAGTTTGGGATATGTTGACTTTTCTACACAATTTCCCAATGGGGATTGGGAAATACAGATCTAGAGATACGTAAGAAGCCGTAACTAGAGAGATGAATTTGGACATTGTCAGCCTGTAAGTAGTAGTTATAGTAGTATGAATGGATAAAATTAAAAAGGAAAAGTGAAAAGACAGCTACAAATGAAGGGCTGGTAAGCATAACAAGTGGAGGAACTCTGAAAAGGAGTCCACAAAGATTAATAAGCAGCTAAGCAACAGAGTTAGGAAGAGAACCTGCAGATAACAGTGTTTTGGAAGTGGAGGTAAAGAGAGTTTTAAAAAGAAGGAAGGTGATCAGTTGTGTCACATGCCACAATGATCAATTGAAATAAGTTGTGAGATTTGTCTATTAAGTATAGTAGTAAGAGCTCACTGGTAAATATAGAGGAGCTTTAGTAGTTGGAAACTATACTTCTGAAAAGTTGGCTCTGAAGTGAAGTGGGGAGAGAGCAATTGCTAAAAGGAGTGATTTGTAATTTGGAGACATTTCCTTTAGAAGGGAGCAGGCTGCAGGTAGAATGCAAGAGATGGATGGGTGGCAAGACAGAAAGCTAAAGGCTTACTTGATTGAAGTCTTCTATATTCTCTCTGACATGGGAAACATTTTCAATTGAGAATAGAGGAGGTTAAAATTGGCCCCTATGGGGAAAGGGTAAGTGAGTGAGGTTACCTAGGACACACAGAAGAATAGCCACGAAGCATGAAGCATGGTGAAGTATATATGAACACTCTCCGACCACAGGCAGGCTTAAACCTAAGTAAATGGTGCTTAAAAGTTCTCCTACCCAGCTTTAGCAAGCTATTATGTTCTCTCCATCTTTTTCTTCTCCTTTCCACCCTTGTAACCCCACCCATCTCATGCATTATCCAACATTTTCCACTGTCCACCATAACACATATAGAATAAAATAATTATAGCTAGTGCTTATTGAGTTCTTAACTCATGTACATATCCTCTTGATTTGCATGATCTCATCCAATCCTCCTATAAAAACAGTGAAATGGCTACATCAACCTACTTACAAAAGAGGAACCTGAGGCCTAGAGAAGTTAAGTAGCTTGTTCAAGGTCACACAGCTAGCAAATGACTGACTTCCTATCCCTTAATCTCAACCATGCTGCAGTTTTAAGTTGCAGCAAGTCCTCATTAAAAAAAAAATCATTTTCATTCTTTCAGAATTCTATTGTGTTGTAGTTTGTTTTTTTTAAGAGTGGATAGATCAGAGAACCTAATCATAAGATGATACTTTTCACTCTCTCCACTGTAAAAAAAAAAATCTTAATTTTATTAAAGTGATTCCAAGTAGGTAGTTTATTCAGTGTATATTAAATAATAAGAAATGGTACCCATCCTTAGGAAACTTATACTTTAAATTACATCTATTAAGCATAATTTAAACCATGTAATAAAGAAGATTTACGTAAGATCCAGGATATTTGTGTGTCATAATTTCTTTCATTATGAATCAGTGCTGTTTGTTAACTTGTCTAATAATTTTCTCTTGCTCCAGAAGAATCTGTCAGATAATCATTAAGGCCAATAATTGCCAGGAAATACTGGCTGCTACATGTTTATGAATCATAAACTCAGTGGTTATGGGCTTTGTGAAAACACCATGCCCTTTCCCCCCTTTGTTTATTATAAAGACCTCATTTTCAATTGAACTTTTTTTTCCATTGAGAACACATTTTTCTGATTTCTGATTAATTGCTCCTGCAGATAATTTTCCTCAAGGTGGTTGGATTTTTTTCCTTTTCTTCCCAGATCTTTCCTTCCTCCATCCCACATAGTATAAATATGACTCATTAGAAAGATTACGTCTCTAGAAGACTTACCTATTTTAAAACATCTATGGCACTTGCTATTGACAGTTTATAAGTCTATTTTTTCTTGGTTAACTCTTAGGGCAAATTTTTTGCAGTTACCTTGTGGGTATCCTGAACAATGCTCTTGCTTCACTATGGCATGAAATAAAGATGTGATGATGGGCTTCCTCTGCAAAGGAAAGTAGGCTAAGAAAGTATCTTAAGTTTCATATTTTAGTGCATCATGTGTGCTTCAGTGTGCTCCTCCAAGTAATTAAATGGTTGTGGGAATTGTTAAAGAATGTAAATCAAAATGTTTCTTCTAATGATGAGGGAGGGGTGTGTATACATGTTAACTTTGGGGAAGGGCACTGATTTGTCTTAAGATCATTCTATAACAAGATTTCTCACCTTTAGCATTTTTGTCACGTTGGACCACATGCATTTTTGTTGTGAGGGTGAGGTCATGTGCATTGTAAGAGATTTTATGGCATTCATTGCCTCTACGCCACTAGCAGTCAGAAGTGCTCCTGGTGTTGTGAAAACCAAAAGTGTCTCCAGAAATTGCTAAATGTGCCATATGGGGTGAGGGAACTGTCCCCAGTTGAGAGCCACTGGTGTATAGAATGGTATTGTGGTTTTGTCTCTAACCAACTAAAGAAAAGAGATCTGTCACTAAGATTTTCTTACTGATTTTGTGCTTGATCACCATTTTCATTAATGTTTGGTGGTACACTGTGACAAAACCAATTTGAAAAGAACAATAAACATTAAAAGCAAAATTTACCCATATTCCTATTATTTCATGAAAACTAATTTTACTGGTCTGTATTACCTTCTAGTTCTTGTCTATTTGTTTATTCATATTTTGTAAGTTGTATTTATTTTGTAGAGACAATTTTATAGTCTGTATTTTCACTTAATACATCATGCATATTTTTACAGATTTATGATTTCTTTTTCAAAAATACACATCTCTACTACCACCAACGTAAACTAGTGTGTATTTTTCCTTGATCTTGCAAACATATAATGAATGTATTGATATTTTATTTTTTATCCATTCCACATTTTTCAAAAAACAATTTTAAAATATATCTTATAGATTATTAGTCATAATTCTATCCATTTTTTAAAAAATAAACATATTTACTTTATCTTTTAATTTTTTTCTTTTAACATTTATTTATTTTTGAGAGAGACAGAACACATGCAGGAGAGAGGCAGAGAGCAAGGGAGACACAGAATCTGAAGCAGGCTTCAGGTTCTGAGCTGTGAGCACAGAGCCTGACATGGGCCCCAAACCCATGAACCATGAGGTCATGACCTGAGCTGAAGTTGGATGCTTAACTGACTGAGCTACCCAGGCACCCCCATGTTTACTTTTACTTATACACCACTAACAATAATATACAAATCCTATAGAAAATAGAGAACTGGATTTAAATAACATATAAATGGAAATTTTAAAAAATGATATATCAAGTTGACTCATTTTATACAGCCACTCTTTACTCTGTTTCTATTCTGATATTTCTCAGTTTTTCCAAAATCAATTTACACTTTTCAGATGACAAAAATACTTAGAAACAGTTAAAAGAGGAATAAGAAGCATGATGGTTATGAGTTTTTAAAACACAAGATATATGCATTTCATTTGCATTATACTATATATAATATACTATATTTAATATATACTATATGTAGTATATACCTTGTGTTTGCTATATATACCTAATATATATACTATATATATTTGCTTTATTCTATACATATATATGTATATAGTATATGTATACAGTATATATAGCATATATAGTATATATAGTGTGTATGTATGTATGTATGTGTATGTGTGTATATGGCATAAGTATATATACAAGGAGAAGGAGAGATGTGGCTTCATATTATCCTGTCCCCATTTATATGGAAGAATATAGGAATGTCTTTAGCCCATTGGCTCTTGCTCATTTTGTTAACATTCTATCAGCATTGTTATTGCCAACTCTGATTTTCCTTGCACTATAATTTGGCTCCTACTGCCCACTTACTTGCCAAGAGGTCTTAACTTAGAAGTAATTGTTTGGCAATTGAAGCTAAAATAACTTCTCTCCTAACACAATAGTGAAAAATTAATGAAGTTTTAAAGGTGAATCTACATGCATCTTAGAAAAGTGATACAAAAGTAAGCCATAGAAGAAAATCGGAGATTTTAAGAGGTACAAATGCATAGACAGTGCCCAGCACCATGCCTCACAATTAGTAGATGCTCAACAAACATGGATCGGGAGAATTTGTTGAAGGGGTGGTTGAAGGATTGCGGTACATCAAGCTACCAGGAAGTGCTTATCAAGTACAAACTTAAGCAGCACTCTACCAGTTCAGCTGGATTGTGGAAGGATGTGAAATGGGGCTAAGTTACTTTCTAGAGTAAAGAAAGATTAATAATATTGCCTGAAGAGGGAGGTGGGGGTTGATGGAGAGAAGAGTGTTTCAGATGGTAGAAGAGGAGAGTGGTATGTCTCTCAGGTAGAAGAATCAAAATAAAAAATTGGGAATTAAGTTTGACAGTGATTGTCAGATTTTTATGTGCAGTAGAATCCCTGGGTCTAGTGTTAATATTCATATTTTTAAGGCCCGTATTCAGAGTCTGACTCTTCAGTCTAGGATGGCGACCAGGGGTCTTCATGTGTAAAAATTTTCTACGTGACTGACATGGGTAAGATCTGAAAGGCACTGTTTGAGGAACATGAATTTTATAATGAAGTTGGAAGCTAATATAATTACTTATAAAGGGATTTGACGACTACTGACTGGCCTCTAGTTATAATATGGGTTTTTACAATAAAGTGGTCAGAGTGGGTGGGGTTTGCAGAAGGAGACTTCATGGCAAAGAGAGTTGAACTGAACAAATAGAATCAGTGCAATTTGAATAGATGGAAAATAAGAACAGTCCTGTAGGAGAGCGCAGTAGGGTATAGACAGCATGAGGAAAGCCATTGCATATTAGCAATAGTAATATTGCAAAAATATAAATTTAGTTTGTGTATGACTATCTTACTTAATGCTCACAAAAATCCAATAGATTTTTTAACTAGATAATAGTATTATCAACTTTTAGAAATGGAGAAACTTAAGAACTGGGTAGATTATATAATTTCTAAGATTTCACAGCTAATGTAAGTGTATCAGAATGGTAGGGTGCATATGCAGGGTATGAATAGGTAGACTGAAGCTTAATTGCATACGATCTTGATAGCTATGCAGAAGAGATCTTGGGATTTCTTGGGTGGATGCTCTGACAAGATGAGAGAGCCTTAAGCATCTTCACAAAGAACAAAATTAAAGGCAGGGAACACTTACTAAAGAAAGTATGAGGACATTAAAAAACATTTTCCAGGTCTGATTTCTATTTTTATAAAATATCCTTTGGAACTTCCGCACTAATTTTATTGACATACATGATGAAAATGATCACAATTCTATATTTAAAAAGAACAAAGGTTGAACAATGGTTGTGAAATGGGGGAGGGATGAGCACCTAGCACAGTGTTTGATACTATGAAAAAATTAGTAATAGCTGCATTGATTATTTAGTTTTAAGATGTCTGAAAAATATGAGAAATACTGATATTTTAATATACATTTCAGGGTAGTATGATTTGGCTATTCTTGTTTACAAAGGTAGCTGTGTAATTGGTGGTTAGTAATAGTAGCATTACACATTTACATGTTGGGACAATGGCACTGAATAGCTTCTTATTAATTATTTATGGCTGCCTAATTATAATTCTTGAAGTATATGCTTAAACTTTAGGCCTCAATGATTAAACATCTTGAGATTGCTCCTCTAAAGATCAATAATTCAGTGTCTAATTGGTGTAAGACCAGTACAGACTTTTAGATACAGTTTATTAAATAAAATAGTTAATTTTTAAAAGCCACTTTTCACTCAAATATTTTCTTTTTTATTTTAGATAGAAATGATTGTTGCATCATGAGAATTTAATAAATGTGTATTTATTTAGCTATACACAAATATATAACATTCACTATCAAACATATTCGAAGTAGAAGTTTAAAGAGGATTCAAGGGGTGCCTGAGTGGCTCAGTTGGTTGAGCATCCAAGTCTTGATTTGAGCTCAGATCATGATCTCATGGTTGTGGGATCAAGCCTCACATTGGGCTCTATTCTGACAACATGGAGCTTGCTTGGGATTCTTTCTCCCCCTCTTCCTCTGCACCCCGCCCCCATTTCTTTCTGTGTCTTTCAGAACTTAAAAAAAGAGAATTTTATAAAATATATATAAAATTACATATTCATCTCAGGCTCATCTTGACATTGGCTTAGGTTTTTGCATTTTCTATGAAAATAGGGATTCAGTGAATAATAATGGAAATTAAAGGCTGTTTATTTCTTCATTATTCTGCTAAGGGGAAATATCAGATAGTATGGCTTGTAATATGGATAATTTAAAGGTGATTTTTTCCCCTGTAGAAACAGTCCCATTTATTCCTACCTTCCAATTTTTAAAGCATCAACATAGAGCAAGTAATATTTTAGAGAATGTGGTGTTCCTCTCTTCCAAGAGGGAACATTTGTTTTAAAGTAATTATTGAATCTTCCTGCTTCTTAGGTCTAACATTTAAATGGATTTTACAGGGACTGTATAATCAGACAGGTAGCTCTTAAACAGTCATGCAAAGATCATTGTTAAAAATTGTCCTGTTTTGTGAGGGTGTTGACATTTCATCAACTGTAGATGTCTCAAGAAATATTTTTAACATTAATCTCGAAAGTGATTTATAGGCCATTTCAAGGAATATCATAAAATAAGAAGCAAAGTTGTCAACAGCTTTAAATATAGGTGAGTAGGTGCCCATTATTAGGTTGTAAACCTAATCACTGTTCTGTATACTTACCATTGTTGCAGATAATGTGCTCCAAAAAATGAAATTTAAGTACTTTTTCTGTTTGCTATCTTTGACCTACAAAGGAACTTCAACACTTATTTTGTAAATACATGTTTCTATTCTTTTTCCAAATGAGTGTTTGAGTTAATAGACTGAATATCTCTTGAAGCATTCTCCCATCAATCAGTTGTGTAAACCTTTCCTCTTTCAAGCACTGTTAAGCCAACACTTTCTTTTGACCCTGGTGGGGCTGATCTGCTAGGCTGCGTAAATTTGCATCTGGCTTATGTGTTGGAAGAATGCGTTTAAGTGTTTACTTGCATCACATTAGCATGTCGGTGTGACAAACCATTTTTCTAACTGAATTCATTAGAGAATGATACATTTGTTATTCTAAAAGTCATAATATTTTAAGTACTTGCCAGATTTACAGGTGAAAGATGTGTAAAATTACAGTGCATATGAAAAACATAGTTTCTTCATTTTCTTCAGTTTTTTTGGATGCTTTATTTTAGACTGCTTGTTAGAGGATAAGTTCTGTTCTATAAGAAATCTGAATAAAATCATTTTGGCAATTGCTTTTTTAACACTAGAGAGTAGTATTTTCTGACAAATATATATATATTATCCTCTGGTTATTCAGAAAGATCAACTCTCATATTCTTATCTTAATTACATATTTCTAACAGACCAGAAAACTCTATCGACTTAATGAACCAACTTTTAGAGCCACATTTTAAAATGGCTTTATTTCATTAATTTACCAAACTGACTCTGGTCATCATCCCCATGATTTAGGTGGAAGTTTGTTGTTTAATGGAACTTTCTTTACTTAGGATACTTTAGTCAAAGTGGCAGTGCCATAGATATATTCTGATTTTAAAATTCCCAGATTTGGACAAAATACCTCTTAAGTTGTTTATGTTCTCATTAAAAAAAATCACAATCTTGGAGCTCTGTCTCCCATTTTGTTGTTTTAGTGCCTAGTGCAATCATGGCAGGAACAAAACCTGATTAAATCAAGTGTTGTTCATGGCTTTGAGCTTTAAAGAGAGAGGGGGACAAAGATAGATCTAGAGCAAGAGAGGCAAAGAGGGATAGACATATGTATTTCTGTTCTTGAAGAGTATAGAATATGTTTTCAATAGTTAAGAAATAGCAGAAGGCTTTCTTACATAGTTGCTGGCTCCTGTTTAGTATAAATGAATATGTATATATGTAAAATATGCAACAAAGATTTACCATGCAAGATGTATATATAATCAGGGACTGTCTTTTTGAATTATATGATATGGAATCAACAATATCAAAACGCATGTAGATTCTTTCTGTACTTTTAAACATTTGCTAGTTAATAAATATTTTAATTTAAGGTAAAATGAAAACAGGATTTGAAAAGCTGCAATATGCCTTTGACACACAACTGGGATAGATTTTATTTTGATTAATGGCACTACTAAAAGTCACTACCATTTTTTGAGAAACCTTAGTTTTTAAATGTTTTCACCTTTAATTCTCAAAAACTCTATGAAATAAGTATTACATATTTTACAGATGGAAAAAATGTGGGTTAGATTTTTGTGATTTAGGACCTATTAGAACCAAGATAATACAACCCTTCTGATGTTATAGCTAGAAAGTGCTGGAACTGGAATTTGAGCCTGATTTGTCCCCTATCCTATTTATTATGTGTTTTTCTGAAGCAAAAGAAAAAGGAAGTTGAAAAAAGTTGAATGGACTTGCCTCCATCATAATCTCCCAGGATGATTGTTAACAGTGCACATTCCAGATTCCCAGATGACTTTTGGAAAACCTACAAAACTAACATAAATAGAACATAAGGAAGTAAGCAGTCTAATTCATTGAGAGATCAATTAAATTAGTAATTATCAGTATGTCAGCATTATTAGAGTTTGCAAATTGAAGATTATGATTTACTTTTTTTCTTGGCTATTATAAATCCTCTTTCATCACTGGGGAATGAATTCAATTCTTGCTTAAAACAAAAATCTGCTCTGCAAAAAGGATAGGGTAATCTTGAGAATTAAGAACAAAATTAGATCTTGGTTGAGTTTTATGACTTTCAGAACCAAGAAAACATCACCCCTTGATATCTTACTTGTTATTTTAATGAGGTGGTACCTATCTTAGTATCAGAGCATCTCAAAATATTCAGTAAAATTATGATTAGCATTTATGTGAAATAATAATTGTGATGTATTTCAAGGTCAGTCTAAAAGACTTTAGTTTGAATACAGTTGTGTTCTTCAGGGTTGAGAAAAATATGTTGCTTAAGCAAAATGTTTCTAATTCCTTTTTTTTCTGCTTTATCAAATATACAATTGGGTTGATTAAAGTTAAGAATAAAATTAGGGTATGTATATTTTATATATCTAATACTATATATATACACATATAATTATTAAGTTCTGTATTTCTTTTGAAAACAAGCAGTGCTTGGGCTAAATGTATGCCATTGCATTTTTTAGAGATTATTTCTATAATTATTGTGAAAAAGTCAGTATTCATATCAAAAGCAGGGACTGGGATGTTCTGGATTTGTCCTGAATTTGTCACTGATGGTAAAACCTTGTACAAAACTCTTGTTCAGTGTTTCTATATTTGGAAATTAAGGAAATTAAATGAAAGATATGAGGTAACTTCTAGCTTTTTGTTTTATTTGTTTTGTAAAATGGGTAAAATTATCTGTTATGTAATTTTCTTAATATTCTTCCATTTAAAAAATATTTTCTGTTTTTATCTTGAGTTTTCATTAGTTATTTCTGTCCCTTATATAAAAAATAAGTAATTTATATATGTAAACTATAATTAAAAGTGAAGATGCCTATTAATATCATCACCCACATATAAATACTGTTAGTGAAATGATCGATAAACCTCTAGTCTTCTTGGGACGTACATGAAATATTATCAGATAGTATCAGACATCATGTTTTGTGATTTTTGCTCTTAATATTTTGTGAACATCTTTTGATGACATCTAAAATTTTTCTACAACATACTATCCAAGGGTTACATAGAATTTCATTGATTTTATTAAATCCTTTTTTGATAGACATTTTTATTATTTGGGGGATTTTTAGTATCATGAATGAAACTATATAAAACAAGCATGTGTTGTCATATTTGACAGGTAGATAAATGGCAGATAGTTGTGGCAGTAAAATTTAATGAAATAATCTGTTGTTTCCCTATAATTTGAAATCTTGTCTTTATCATATAGGAAATTTCATCTGTCCTCATTAATATAAATATGTATATACAATATAGATATGTATATATAATATAATATACATATATATCTGTATATGTACATATATACATATCTGTATAAATGAGGCAAATGGCAGAGTAAAAACACAGACCGAAGGACAGATGAAATTTCCTATAATTTTATACATATATATGTATATTTCATATGCATCAGATGGTTTTAATTATTCTAGCCTTAAATATCAAGGCAAAGCTCCCCTCATTATGTTTCTATTTATTTATACTTGACCATTATGAGATAGTTACACTTTCATACAATCTTTAAATTTTGGCAAGTTAAAAAAAATGCTGTCGTCATTTGGTTGTAATTGCTTTGGAATTTGGAAGAAAATATGCTTCTCAACAGTATTTCCTCTTTCTATTGAAGAAACTACTATTTCTCACCATTTATACATATTCTGTTATGTTCTTCAATAAAATTATAGTTTTCTATGTGGAACTCTTGCATATTTCTTATTAAATTTATTCCCATAGGATTTACATAGTTCTTGTTAAATTAATTCTTCAATACTTTACAGTTTTTATGGTTTTGGTGAATAGAATTTTTATACCCAATGATTATTTTTGATTCTTGGCCAAAAGAACAAATGCCATATAACCATCTGAGAAGGGTATTTTTTACCTTTACAACTCCCAGTACCATTTCCCCTTCAATTTATGAATGAAATGCCTTCGGTGTCAATAACCTGTTTGAATAGATGGATAGATAGATAGATATAGATATTGTGGACTTTTTCACAGTTTATTATTCCTAACCAACTTAAACATTTAAAATAGTTGTTTTATTTCCATTTCAAAATCCAACATAGGATTGGCTTACTTGGCCCCATAAAACCAACATGAATTACTACTGAAGGCATGGTCTTAAAGATTCCTTCCATTCCTTTAACCCAATAAGGTTTGTAAAATTTAGATTTAAAGCTAAAGTCTCTTTTTAATATATCCCATTTTTATCTTGCACATTATAAACCTTTTGAAAATAATAAATCTTTTGTTTTTTCTTTTTTTGATGTAAGCCAAATGATCATCACATTCTACATTTAAACTCGGGTACCTATTACTTGATATGTGTATGGATGATTTAATTACAGACAATTGAAGAGGGTATGTTTTATGATGAGGGAAGTTACAACTGGAGAATAAAACAATGTAACTGACACAGCTACAAATACCTTTTTTCAGAGTGAAGACTTGCTTGGATTTAATACTAAACCAAATTATGACCTTTATTCATACTTAATCACCAAATATTGAAAACTGTAAAGGCTAGGCTCTCCCATTATGGTAGTCTAAATGCATAAGTGATTTGACCATCTTAAATGCATTGACCTATCAATTGGCTTTACTGAACAGTTTTAGTTTTCATGTTGAATCCTTTAGCTAAGGTTTAGTTGTGCATGAAGTTTGAGATTTCTAGAAAATATCCCAATATATGTTAAGGTTTAGGGAAAGCATAGAATACCATATACATTTTAGGGGATTTTAGTGTCTCCTTAGTTGAGTTGTAACTGTTGTATTGGTTAAGTCAGAAGTGTCTTAAGATAAAGCAAACACACAGATGGAGGAGAAAAGACTTTCTACAAACTTGTCCAGCATTGTCAATAGCATATAGTATTTGGCTTTCACATACATAGATACACACACATACATATATAAAATTGAGTATAGCTTTTTTATGTTTAAAAAAGAACTTATAACCTTCAGGTTGAATTATTTAATACTGGTAAATTTAAGTTAGCTGCATTAGTACATAGAGATATAACATGAAATAGCAATGCCACCTGTATCAGTTTGAAAAGACTATACATCCTTGGACGGAAAATGTGTTTCTTATAATTAAATATTGGCAAACTAAATGAGGGTAGAGTTCCATGCTATTTTGCATGGATTTAAATACATATAATTTTTTACTTGCAAAATATCTATATTAGATTAATGTTTTTAATATTAAAGTATTGATATGCTACACATCAATGAATTTAGGCTTCTGACTGATGTATCAAGGAAGGCTTGATATTTTGACAACTGTGTTTTGGCTCAGTTTATTTTCATAAAAAATACAGGTACAGTACTCATATAAATAGAAAACTTACTAGCAAAATGGAAAGGTAATTTGATTTTTGTCTATAGATTTATTGTCCATTCTAAAAGATAATTATAAAATTTATCTTCAAAGATATATTGTAGAATATTTTATTTTTTAAACTGGACTTTAGTGAGACATGCTTTGATAATCATGCTCATCTTTATTCAGCTAGTTTTGGCCAAAAGATGATTGATATTTTAGAGGAAGGGACTTTAATTACCTATTTTTATAAATAAACTTTTATTGGAATGCATCCATGCCTATTTGGTTAGATATTTTCCATATATCTTTTGCACTTTATTTGTTTTTAGTGTTTATTTATTTTGAGAGAGAGAGAAGGAGAGAGAGAGAATGAATCCCAAACAGGCTCCATACTCAGTATGGAGCCTGATGCAGGCATTCATCCCATGACAGTGAGATCATGGCCTGAGTGCTCAACCAGCTGAGCCTCCCAGGTGCCCCTCCTTTTGCATTTTAAAGACCATATGGCCCACAAAGTCAAAAATATTTACTCTTTGGTCATTACAAAAAATTTTTTCTGACTCCTGTTTTAGAACAATAAGTATGGTATGAGTATAAGTTCTCTGGATATAAACCAATAGAAGATGGAGCATGTGAAATTGCATATCATTAGTTTTGCTTATATGTATCTGTTTCAACTAGAGTGAGAGATCATTCAAATTAAATGAGTGTATTAAAAATGTGATTTCAGGGGCGCCTGGGTGGCTCAGTTGGTTAAGCGTCCGACTTCGGCTCAAGTCATGATCTCATGACTTGTGGGTTTGAGCCCCTCGTTGGGCTCTGTGCTGACAGCCAGCTCAGAGCCTGGAGCCTGCCTTGGATTCTGTGTCTCCCTCTCTCTCTGACCCTCCCCTGCTCACGCTGTATCTATCTCTGTCTCTCAAAAATAAAACATTAAAAAAAATTTTTAATGTGATTTCATGAAGAAGTACCTTTTTGTTCATTAAGATATGGAAAGCATAAAAAGGAAAATATTTTGAGGCTCCTGGTGGCTCAGTCAGAATAAGCAAAAGACTTCTGCTCAGGTCATGATCTGATGGTTTGTGAGTTTGAGCCCCACATTTGGCTGTCTGCTGTGAGAGCCTCTGTCCCCTGCCCCCCGCACCTCCTCAGTCCCTGTGTGAGCAGGGACTTGCTTTCTCATAAATAATTTGTAACTATAAATTTACTTATAATTATGATAATTTATAATAATTGATATTTATTATTAATTAAATAATAATTTATAATTTATTTTTGAGAGAGCAAGAGAGTGAGAGACTGAGAACTGGAGAAGGGGTAGAGAAAGGTGGAAAGAGAGAGAGAATCCCAAATAGGCTCTGCACTATCAGTGCAGGGCTTGAACTTACAAACTAGGAAATCATGACCTGAACTGAAATCAGGAGTCGGATGCTTAACTGAGTGAGCCACCCAGGATCCCCAAAATAAATAAACATTTTTTTAAAAGAAGGAAAACATCTTTTGTATTGAAATTGGGAGAATTATTGGAAATAATGTGAATCTCTTTATCTCATATTAATTAATTATTCTTAGATTTGCTCTTTGATGTCATTACTTATTTAAAAAAGTGATAGTAACTTATGTTTAGGTTTTCTTGTAGAAAATTATGAATTTGTATGGCCTAAAATGTATGAATGCTTCTTAGAAGATTAATATATTAATTAATATAAGAATTAGAATCAAGAAAATCTTTTCTACTCATAGTCCGTAACAGTTTCTCTCTACTGAGAAATAATACCATAACCCATTAGACTACGCTTCATGAGGTCAGGACCATGTCTGGTTTTTATGACTATTTTAACTACTGCTAGATCTAGCTCAAAAAAGGTCTAACTCATGGAAATTACATAAGAAATGAGTTAAGCTAATGGTAGAATAACACATAACCTCTTTTATTAGTGGTTCTTTCTCTTAAATTATAGTACAACCGAACCATAGTTTGGTTCAGAAGGCTTTATCATTACTTACCTTCAATCTGTAATTTTTATTAAAGGCTGTTTTGGTTGATTTTCAGAATTTGTTCTGGAAGTCATTGTACAAAGCTCTCACAGTGGTCCTACAGTTATGTATGGGTCTACATTTCAATGTTGGTGACAATTGAGTACACAGAATTTAAGGAATCGTTCCCAACTTGACATCTTTAGGCAGTCCCTATTCTTTTCTGAAGTTTGTGCACCAGAAAAATGGCTAGGATTAAAAAACTAAACCTGCAAGCAGAGCTAAGCAGGAGTATCAGATTGTACATAAAATGAGGTGTAATTGTTGTGACTTAACGGTTAATAAATATGCAAAATATTTCAGATGTAAGAGTAGTGGGAAAGTCAACAGTGAATGAAGTTAGCCTACCAGATAAATAAAATTTTAACCTCAGTCCTTAAAAGTCTTTATTAATGTTGAATGTCTTTGAAATTGGCTGAAATGTATTTAAAGAACAGAATGAGAAAATCTGTTTTTTATATACATTTGGTAGTTATGTCTCCACCTACAAGATGTTTTCTTAAAACTGGTGAAGGCAAGTTTGCTTATGAAAATTTCTGAGGGTGTATGTTTTTTCTTTGACAGTTTTATAAACATTGGTAGAATTTAATAGTAGTTGAAGTTCTGGGCCATGGAATCTTGGCTCTTCTTATTAGCAGTGTAATATGGTCTAAATAACCTAATTCCTTAAATCGTCACTTTTCTCATCTATAGAATAGGAATAGTAATAGTACCAGCCTCAAAAGAGTATTCTAAAAATTAAATGATTTAATATATACATAAGGCTTAGTAAAGTTCATTGCACATGATAAATCTCAAATTGTATCTATTAATAACATTACATACAAATTTAATTTTGATTAATGTCACAAGCTCTCTGACACTTTCATGATTTCAGTTTATACAGAATAGACACCATATCAAGGGTAATGGTATCTTGAAGAGTACATGATCATTTGATGGTCAAAGAAGCTATATGCTAGAAAAGAATCCTAGGACATTAGGCTAGTATTCGGGAGACCTAAATTCTCACTCCGATTCACCTACACACTAGTTGTGTCATCTCAAATATGTCATTTTTTCTCCTCTCTGGACCATAGTTATATTTTTGTGTGTGGTGTGGGGATAGGGGTAGGGATGAAGGTAATGAAAAAAATGAGTAGATTGATATGACCTTCCAGTTCTGAAATCCTGAAAATCTTTGATTCAAAAACAAACAGTTTTTTTTAAAATTTCTGAATTGTTAAATTTGCAACCAAAGTTGGAAAGAACTATAAAAACAAAAAAGACAGCTTTGCTTATTAGGCCAGAAAAAAAGCTGACAAACAGTAGTTGTGTTGTTTATCAGAAAGTGTGCTTTTTCCAATGGAATATTTTGCAGTTGTTTTGCAGAATAAGTACTTTGCTTATTCTGTAGAGCTTTAGGGGTATAATCCTCTCAAGGTGTTCTGTCTGCAGGGATCTGCTATGAAATTGTTAAATGCTTATACTTCTAGATGCTAATATCTGTTCATACTTGTGAAAAGAATCTTATTGAGAAGTTAAAATGAAAGAAAGATACAACTTTGCTTTCTTTCTGAAGGTAGTTTTCTTTCTGAATCAAATTGTCTCATCTTAAATGTGTGATAAATCCTAGGGGGGCTATTAAATATATGAGACTAACCAGAACTTTATGTTCAACAGATAAAGATACAAGATTCATATGTGGTAAATGACACCCTTCTTATTTTAAATAGCATGAGATTTCATCTTGGGAAGTGCAAATACCCTACAACATAGTTTTATAGCTACTATTTGCTTTCTGTGGTGGAAGAAAATAAATGAACTGATTGTACAGCTTAGTAAGGCTAGAAGGATACCTCTGTCTTCTCTGATTCACTTGGATGTCATTGCCAAGGTCATTCTCAGAGCATGAAAACTATTAAAAAGAAATACTAATGTTCAGAATATATGTCCCTTCCTACCTTCAAAGTTTGATTTACTGCTTTGCCGAGACAGAAAGCTAATTTGTCATCACAGGGTTGCTCAAATCTCAACCACCATAGTTTGGTTAAGAGATGCTCTTTCAACATCAATCATGGCCCATTAGTTTAGTTTAGTTTTGTTTTGTTTTTAATTTTATTATGTGCTACCAAGGCTATTTCCTAGTTGAAGGTAAATACTTCCAACAATGATAATACCAATATTAACACATTTATCACATTGGAGTATTTTAAAAGTACTTTAGTATCATCTATTTCATTTTATTCACCCACCATTCCTGGGAGATAACATAACAAGTTGTTAATATTTTTTTCTCCTTTCCTGCCTTCCTTCTTCCCTTCTTGTCTTCCTCTCTTCTGCCTCCCTCTCTTTCTTTGTTTTTTTTCAAAAATAAACTCCAGAGACAGTAAGCAACTTATTAATACTTAGTCATTTGATTAACTAAATGGTAGAATTTGACTAGAATCTTGATTTTATGAACTCAAATCTAATATTCTATTTACTAATTCAGGAAGCAAATTAACAGAAATGTGATTGAGGGAAAGATTTTTTTTTTTAATCTTAAGAAAGAGTGATAGAGGTTTTGGTGACCATGGATAAAGTATTTGGAACGAGCACCAAATACATTCCTTTAAAGAGCCAATAAACCTAATAGTTAATCCAAAAGGCTGGCTTGGGTTTGCTAAGCATCATTTCATTTTAATGCCTTGGGAAATCCCAGGAAACCACTAAAACGAATTTTCCTTCAGCTTTTCTGTCCCCATGAGATTTGTCTACATTTGAAAGATTGGTGCACTTAATTAAGCATCATGAATCATGGATGTTCCAAGTTACAGTCAACAAAGTAGACCTCCTGCAGACAACCCCCCCTAAAATCAATAAATATGATTTGCTATACCTGTTTTCTGAAGCAGTGTATTACAGCAGCAATTGATTGTTTGGAGAGCTTTACTGATCATTGAGATCTAATGTGGCAAGCTGTGATGAGAAGTTTAGTCGTACTCCTTTTTTGCTCATTTGAGAGAAGCAGATATGCTTTTCTGTGGTCTAGGGCCCATATCCAAACAACAGGGCTTCTGAGCTGAGATAGCCAGGGTACCAACAGTCATACCATGCATTCTTGTAAACTGGTTTCATGGTACACAGTCTGGAAACAGACAGACTGCATTAACATATCAAACACGTGTGAATTCAGGCATGTCGCTTAATTTCTGAACCTCAATTTTTTCATCTGTACAATGAAGTAAATCTCCTCTTAGAGTTTACTGAAGATGAAATATGATACTTTCTTTAATGTTTTTTAGTATACTTCCTGTGAAAAGAAGGCATTCATTAAAAATTGACTTTGATGCATATGGATGCTGGCTATTGCATTATGTCAAAAGGGACACTATCCCCAAAGAAATTATGTAGGAGAGATGAAATAATGGGCAGCCAGGGACTGAATATGAAGAATTTGACTAGATTAACATAAGTAAAAGAATTTTTCATTTTGTAAACCATAGTTGCATAACGATTTGTTATTTGACAAATTCAATCATAAAAATAAAAATTAGCAAAGCAAAATGACATCTTGCAATTCATCAAACTCAAATCTCTATTTTATGATGACAGAGCTGAGTATCAAGTAAATATTCAAGGTTATAGATGACATAAGACAAGGACTCTGACATCTAGAGACCTTTTTATGCCACTTTTCCTTACATGGTAGAGGCAGCCCGAGCAATATTTCCTTTTTATACCACTCACATAACCTCATGGACAGGTAGAAGGTATGGTTATTTTTTTTTTAAGTTTCTAAGAACTTCTTTTACCTTTAATGCTTTTATAATTCACTTGGTGGTAAATGATCCTAAAAGCAAGTAGCTATGGTTCATTTTATGCTCCATTTTAATGCAAAATCTAATATCAACACTGACTAAAAAGGGGAATACAACACTGGAAAAGAGAGCTATAAAAGAAAATATGATCATGGTGTTAGATGCCATTTAAATAATCAAATGTATTTTCTATTATACTTGACCTTGCTTTGCTTATTGAAGAGATTTCTTAGACTTAAATTTTAAATCACAATATTTAAAGATTTAAAAACAAAAACTGCAGAATGACTTGTAAAATTTCATCTTTCCTCACCTTCGTTCACTTGAAATTATATTTTGTCTCATTAAATTGAGATATTATTGTATTTTAGTTTCTTTCTGCATTTTCTTTATAATTTCAAACCATGTATTGATAGTCTTTTTCTTTATTTCATTAATGTGTCCATCTCTGATGAGACTTACATGTAACAAGATTCTTTAACTACAGTCAATTTCTCTAATATGAAAACTTTTTTTTATTGCAACTACTTTGTTGAATCCTAAAGGTTTCATCATGAGGCTTCACTGATTTTTTTCCTTTGTTAGTACAGACTGAGTGGCTACCTTTAGTGGTAGAATTATTATCAGAACGGTAGGTACATAGAAGATAGTTCCATAAGCTTTCCATATAAATTAATGACGTGTGTTTCTGGAAAAACTACTCCTGTTCAAAAAAGGGTGATGCCTTAGTGTAGGCCAAATATTATCACTGTATTTGAAGAAAAGTAGTTTTGGATTGCAAGGGAATTGACATGAGCATGTGGTGAACATACTCTCTGAGTCTATATGTGAGCATGGATCAATTTCTAGTCTCTTTTTTACAGTGTTATCAGTTCTGCTATGGCTCATGGTCTCTAGAAGGGAACCTCTGACCTGCCTATTCATCTCTTTTCTGGTATGTGTTAAAGGGCATAGTGGTTTTCAAAATAACTTAACATCCAAACTTAACCTTGTTTTACAGTCTCCGAATGGCCGTCTGAACATGTTCATTACCACTTCATAAATTCTGCCCTGAAGCTACATACTGTTCTTTGTTAACCTTATAAAATTCAAAGGTAGTTGTTTTTAGGTTGATGCCTAAGAAGCCGCCACTGCTGCTTTCCACAGTGATTTGTTTCAAGTGTTAGTTAATTCCTTTACAAACTAAAATTTGATCATGGAGTTTAGGTCAATAGATTGTGTTATAGGTATGGCACAGATAATTCTGATTTCATTTATAAATTGTGATTGTAATATGTCTTTTTTTTAGATTTGAAAATAATGTGTATGCTTTAAGATGTCTTCTCAAAATACCCAGTGGCTTTATCAGTATCTTTTATTATTACCCTGCATGAATCAGAGCTTCTCTCTGTTATGTGGGTTTATTTCAAGCAATTGTTAGAAATCTTTGGCTTCTGTAGGATGCAGGGTTTATGAATGTTGTGCTTTTCAATAATCAAGAAGAATTTTATAGTCAAGTAGCATCAATTATAAAGGACTTTTATGGTAGGATCATAGATAGTAATAAATATAATTTCACTTTTTAAAATCAAATGTACTTTTTACTATAAACTATTGGAAAAGTTAGGGAAACCCGTAAGACTTTAATGGACCATTAAAGAATGTGAAGTCTATCCCAGCTGCCTGTTTTTCAGCTAAGTTTTGGCAATGGTATGGTAATTTCTACTATTACAGATGTCTTTAGGCAACCTCCTTTCTAGAATGGAGTAAAGCTTTGTCTTCATTTTCCTTTTAATTCGTTGTTTACATCATTGAAGTTTTTCCAGATCAGAAACTTCTTTTTTTCAAAGGAATTCTTTCTGTTCATACTTTTTATATGATAGGGAATAATTAGAAAATAATAAGCTTTTCCCATGTGGTGCAGAAGGAAGGAATGGCTAAGCTCTTTACTTCAAATGTACCTCAAGTGTTCTCTCATGAACAAATCAGAAACTTTCAGTTTTATTTTGTCATTTGTGAGTTATTTCAGTTACACTTCCCTCCTTCTCACCAAAATTTAGGGAGGGTGTATTCATTAGATTCAGCTGTTTAAACAGTGTTTGTGGCACTAAGGCACCATTCTACAACTTACTATGACCCATTTTGTGCAGCCTGAGTATAGAGAGTACCGCAGTTAGTGGGTCATTGCAACCATTTTAACATCCAGCCAAATTATGCCAGGTACCTGGAGAGGTGGCTTACGTTAGTTTGCCCTCCAAGTTTTCCTCCAGGCCACAATGAGGATGAGTATTAGCAGCATACAAATGTGTCTGCGGCAACCATATATTTGCCCCAAGTCGCTAGGAAAAACAGTGGTTATCCACCATATTTATAAGTCAAGATGGAGGTTAACCCTTTTAAATCTAACTCATATTCTTTCTTTAATGACCTCACCCTTTGTTGCAAAAATTTATTCTCAGAAACTCAAATCTGAATTAAAATCCCAGCCATAAAGATCGAGTGTTATATATCAGGTTAAGGTCTTTTGTATTGCCTTTGTCAGGCATGACCATATTACTTCGCCCAGAATGATGTGAAGTCTTTCATCATGATCAATAATCTAACTCTAGGAAAGATGGAAGAAGGAAGCTTTAATTCCTCTCAAGGACACCATAATGATAACTGCACGTACCTGATATTATTTTTCTTGTCCCAATTCTACCTCCATCACAGCTGTATTCGTGAAAAGTTCGGAACGAACATCTAATAACATTTCATATAATATCTCCCAACATGCCAGTTTCTGTCCTGTTAATTTATATATTCATATCAGGAATTGTCGGACCTGCCATAATCAGTCTCAGAGAAGAGCCCAGCAAAATATCTGAAAAAAAAAAAGGGTGCTGTATTATACACACAAAAAAAGATGAGACAAAAGCCTAAGTGAGATGAGGTGAAATGTTCCTTTATGTCAAGTGTACATTATTGCTAGAAACAAAAGTAGAGACATGTCAAAGACTGGGAAATAATAGAGTTGAATATAATATTTGTCAGTTCCCTGCACCAGAGCTTCATTTTTATCTTTGTTGCCTAGCCTATTGGTAATAGTCCGTTTTGCCTTTTGTTTTGATGTTTTGAACATGGATTGAGCAAAAAGAAAATATGGAAGGTTGTAATTTCTTAGTAAGAATATTCTGTTCTGGGCATTACATAAAGTCCATTATATTTAAATCTTCCTCAAAGACAAGAATCAGGTCTTTCTTACTTTGCACACCGTGAAGAACATATACATTTTTTAATGTTTATTTATTTTTGAGAGAGCATGAGTGGGGAAGGGGCAGAGAAGGAAAGAGACACAGAATCTGAAGCAGCCTCCAGCACAGAGCCTGACATGGGTCTTGAGCCCACTAACCGTGAGATCATGACCTGAGCTGGAGTCAGTCACTTAACCAATTGAGCTGCCCAGGTGCCCCCACCCTGAAGCACATATAAAAGAAGTGTGTAGCATATCAGAAATAGCATTGCTCTTAAATATAAATAAAATAATTGAGTTCAAGTTTAGTTGGTCTCTTATTAATTATATGTGAGGAGGCTTCATGGTATCTTCACTTTCCTCCTCCATAATTGGGATACAGAAATGATTACCTCTGGTTGCTGTGATGAAATAATATGTCTTTTGTGGAAACTATGGTATCCATTGTGGTTAAAAAGAGGAGTTTGGAAGTCATGCAAAACAGGGATAATAATATTTACTTCATACAGTTGTGAGGATTAAGTAAAAGACTCTGATAAAGCCCTTAGTACAGTTTCTGGCATACACTAAACACTCAATAAATATTAGTGAAAGTATTAAACAATATAAATGGCAAAAGGAGTTAAGATTGGTCAACAACAGTAAAATGTGTTAAACGTATTTAAGTCTTATTATATGCATATTATGCTAATGAGTATTTTTTTTTTTTTGCAGATGAGGAAAATAAGAATGAAAGATAAATATAATACACTTGATTATTCAAGTAGCAAATGCTAGGGTCAAGACTCAAAGTCTTACAAATGATAATCCAAAGTCTGTGCTTGTTTTCTATAGCAGCTGCCTCTTGACAAACCTCCATGATGTAGCAGGCAGAAAAGCTACCATGGAATAGGGCAAATGCCAGGTTAGTCTATACAGACTTCCTCATATACCTTTCTAGTGTGGCATGCTGTTCATTCCTTTGTTCTACCTGAATTATAATGGCCATTTTTGGTACTTTTTGATGAGTCCATAAACTGAAGCTAAACGTGTTTTGTTACCTATATAACAAACATGCTGATGGTTTTTTAAAACTAATTGAGAATTACATTTCTAGTATATTGGAAATAATCTTAAAGAATTACAGTTGCAGAGTAGAAACTCATTATTTTGTTGTTGTTGACAGAAAAGCAGAGAATTCCTTTATCAGCTCTCTAGCATGTGCTTCTAACCTTTAACTCTAAGAAGCTTAGTTAATGCATTTGCATGGTAATTAAAAATCAGTGACGTTTAAAGGAACTTAAACCTAGTGTGGAATTAATGGGATATGTGAAGCATACCAGAACTTAAATATTTTGTTTAGGTAATTAAGCTGCTTAGAAAAAATAAAAACAGGAAAATCTCTAGTAAAATTGAGTTTCTCATAGCTATACTTGTATGCAATTCATTCATTTTCCAAATTCAAAAGATATATTTTGCAAATTGTCTCCTGGGTAGAGTGGTACATATTTTCCAATAATAGACTCATATTGCTGAAGACAATATTTTCTTTTACTTTTGATTTTTTTTGCATTTTAATTTCTTTTCCATGCATATCTAGTCAAAAAGTTAAATACAGTTTCAGAGAAATCTGTTGAAGGTTTTCATGTAGAACTGATTATAGAGATATTTTTAATGACAAAAAAGTGAGACACTCAAAGAAGAAGTTGACTTCATTGACTGAGTTTATTTTGCCTAACATGGTCCTTTTTCTTAGTAAATCATATTTCAAGTGATCTCAGGAGCAGTTGAAATTAACTGATCTAAATGAATAGAATATTATTACATATAGCAGCATTGACAAATGTAGATCAGTAGTATTGTGATAGTTAATTTTATGTGTCAACTTGACCCTGACTAATACAGTTATTAGAGCTACCCTTTAATGAGGACTTGCTTTGGTAAGGCTTTAAGTTAATATACATTTTCTTAATTAAAAGAAATCAACAATTATAAGACTAAGGTATATTTAATATGAAGAAGCTAGAGATTAGAAAAAGTAAGCAGTCTTCTAAACTCACACATCTTCAAAGTGAAGAAGACCAATTTGGCTCAAAATTCAAGGTGTAAGGTATGAGATGAGTGGAACTCAGAGTGGTGTGTGGGGCATCAGTCTTGGCTGGGGTATCTGGAAGACCTCAGCACTGTAGAATTGTCCAAGGGCCATTAATCTACTGTGACTGGATCCACTTTGAATGATGTTCATAATCCATGCACATTATTTCTCATGCCCACTGAGGACCATCCTGGGACAGTATAGCTTGTAAGAATGACTCCATTAGAAATGTATATACTTTAACGATAAAGAAAAGGCAAGAGAATTTACTTTCTCTTTCTTGTTGTCATTTATTTATTCAAATATTCAGTAAGCATTCACTCTAGAATAGACACTCTTCTATAAGTATTTCATATTAAGGAGATAAAAAGATGAATGAAACAGACCAGATCTTTCATCTCATGTGCTTCTTCTATAGGGATAAACAGTAATCAAGTGAACATACAGTTAAGAATATTACACATTCTGGGGGCACCTGGATGGCTCAGTTGTTTGGGCATCTGACTTTGCCTCAGGTCATGATCTCGTGATTCATGAGTTTGAGCCCCGCTTTGGGCTCTGTGCTGACAGCTCAGAGCCTGGAGCCTGCTTCAGATTCTGTGTCTTCCTCTCTCTCTCTCTGCCCCTCCCTTGCTTGTACTCTGTCTCTCTCTTTCTCTCAAAAATAAATAAATAAATAAATAAATAAATAAATAAATAAATAAATAAACAAACAAACAAACATTAAAAAAAGAATATTACACATTCTGAGCATGAAATAAATAGCATATGGATATGATAGGTTTGATTGGAGAGTACGTTAGTGATGGAGGGACAGTTTTAGAAAAAGAGATGGGACTTTTAAAGAAGTTGCATTTAAGCTTGTGGTGAAGGATGAGAGGAAGCCACCTTTGGGAAGAGTTGAGGAAAGAGTATCCAAAACTCTTGTTAGATAATCAGCAAACACATTTGCAACCGTTTAAGCAAAAGTGTCAGATGATGAGCACATCACTGTGCTGTGGGAACTGTGATTATAAAGTTCTGGAATGAAATCCCTCTTGGCTAATATTTTTGGCATGGGAAGAGTATAACTGTATGAAAAATATTTACTTTCTTGCTCCAGATGAAATAGAGCCAAAATTGTGTGACTTAAAAATGAATTTGTCTTTGAAAGAGCAGTCAAATGATGAAGAAACCAAATTTTGGTAATGTATGGGTCATGTCCAGCTTTACTGTACTTTGCATTTCCACTGTGTTTTTGTTGTTGCAATTTCTTTCCGTTGATAGTCAGTTTTAGTTGGGATCTGTGGATAAATGCTACAGATGAGACTAGTAGAGATTTATCTAAACCCCAGTATGTTACTATAAAATCCTGTTTGAAATTTAATTTGTTTGGTTTGGTGATGTTAATCATCAATTTTTCAAAATAAATATGTAAAAAAGGTATGCTAAAAATAGTGTTTGGACATATTTCTTATGCTAAAATATTACTTTGCATTTGTGGCTTTGTTTGAATCTATCACTTTTCTTTTTAACTGAGGTAATAGCTGGTTTGTTGGTTTTGTTTTAATTAGTAGCTTAGTAACAATAGCTTGTGTAATACATACCTGGATGGTTGGGATTATGAATGTTTCAATTTTGTATACTTCTTCATATTTTAAAGCTTTTTCAAAGACTGTATAGTCTGAAAAGGGTGTACTTTGGTATGTAAAATAAAATTGTTTCATATACTATATAATTATTTTTATATAAGAAAAGAGCAAGATTTTCCCAACCTATTGATCTGTGTCTTTAAGTTCCCTCAACCTTCCTTTTTGATGTAGAATAGTACAGAAACCTCTGTCATCAGACCAAATTTATTCCAAAGAAATAGCCCTATAATCATGTATTTAATATGAATGTGAGGTTGCTACTTTCTCAATCATTGTGGACAAGCTCTTTTGTTTTACTACAAAGGTAACTATAGTATGGTAAGATATCTGTATGATTACACACAGTCAAAATACTGATAACAACATGCTTGTTACCATAACCCGATTATTGTTCTGACTACTGTGGTATGGAAAGAATATGGTTGTGAGCCTCTAACAATTATGGATATGCCTTTAAAGACCAAAGAAGTATTATGGAAGTTGAAAAATAAATCTTCCGGATATTCAAATTATCATAAAAATNGTGTTATATGGAAACCAACTTGACAATAAACTATTAAAAAATAAATAAAATAAAATAAAATGAAGTCTAAGTGATAGACATATCACTAAGTTATTTGCATACACTGATAGATATGCAAAAAAATAAATAAATAAACCCTCCACATTATCCTCTAGGCTAGAATAGAAATCCAGGATTCAATTACTAAAATTCACAAATACTATATAATAAAATAAAAGTTTTTAAAAAGCTAGTGGGAAAATTTTATCCTTTCAATTTATGTTAAAAAGAATTTTCTGAGAAGGTGAAGGTCGAGCCAGATCTTAAGGAGGAATAATAAAATAGCTTTAAAAGAAAGATCATGCTGGTTAATATGCGAAGACAGGATTAAAGGGAATGAAACCAGAGGCTGGAAGGTCTTTAGGAAGTAATGCAAAATGCTAAGCAAAAGTGATGGCAGTCTTCCTAAGGACAGTGGCAGTGGGATATAGAGGAGGGCTTTATACTCATCCATTAGAGCTGATCTGATTGCATAATGTCAGTGTTTGTCTTGATTGCTTTGTTTGCATACTGTACTAGGTGTGATATCTTGACTGTGAGGTGTGGAAGGAGGTAGAAATAGGAGGCAGAGTCAAAAGGGTAGATATGTAAACAAATGATGCAATCCAGTGCTATGAATGCAGTAATCTATGTTTAAGATAGAGCAGATTCTGAGAGAGTGATTCACTCTCTAAGGATGTCAGGGAAGACTTTGTTTTTAATGTTTTTTATTAGAGAGAGAAGAACGTGAGCAGGGAAGGATGAGAGAGGAGTGAGAGAGGCAGAGAGAGAATCCTCAGCGCATTCCCATGCTGTCAGGGTGGAGCGCAACACAGGGCTCAATCCCACTAACCATGAGATCATGACCTGAGCTGAAACCAAAAGTTAGACCCTTAACCCACTGAGCCACCCAGGAACCCCGTCAGAGAAGACTTTTTAGAGAATGTGATGCCCGAGCTGATTTTCCTCATGAAAAAAAAATGGGACAAAGGCTTTTCAGGCAAAAGAAACAGCCTATGCCAAATTTGCAAAGCAATAAAACTCAGTGTGATATTCAGGGACATATACATCAATTGATATTGCTAGATGGTAGTGTGCAAAATGAGAAAGCATGGTAGAAATATTACTGGAAAGCTATTTTATCCTGCAAAACATTGAAATGGATGGAAATCATTGAAGTTCACTCAGCGAATCACTTTTAATGTATGCTTTGTATCTGATATTGCATTGGTTGTTGAGGCCCTTTCATCAAAGAATGAATTGAACATGCTTTGTTTTACTTCTCTTGTTTTGAGACTAATGCAGAGTGAATGAAATAAGAGAGATCTAGAACTCCATTTATGTAGTGTTGCCTCATTTCTTTATATAGCTATCTGTAATGGAGTGAAGTATTGCTAGTTTTAAAAGGAGCCACAAAGCCTCTCCAAAGAGAATAGCTTAGAAGAAATTAGGTTGTTCTGGCAAATTAATTTTACCTTACTTATACAGTGGTGGTTTACAGATTTCCATGCCTTATTTTTATATTAGCATAAAAATTGGTGATTCTGTGGTCATGTACAAAGATGATCATCAATATGAAGTGTGAAGCCAATTAAGAATAAGAGAATAATTCAGTCTACACTGTTATGAATAGGTGTCAGGACAAGATACTGTATGTTTATTCTTTTATGTACTAAGTACATCTTTAAGGTTTCTGCATAATTGTCTCCTTCTCATTGAAACCATAGCCTCAGTCTTATTTTCTCTTTAGAAACCTGGACAGTTTATTTTCTTTATTATAAATTTAATTAAAATTACTTATTATAGTTTGTTTTAATGTCCCTCTACTTGCTAAAGTGACGACTTGAAAGGAGGGGCATTTTCTGAAGAAATATGAAATGCGGTATGCTTTTTGGCATGATGCTACAGTAGTCAGAGATTCTGCATTTGGGGTCAGAGAAAATGGTTTCAGATCCCAGCCACCATCTCTCAAGCCTCATCTATAAAATGGGGACAGTACTGTTACCCATGTTAGTAGAGTCTATTTATCAGCTATCTCCCTGTGTAGAGTGCAAGCTTTAAGAGAACTAAGAATTTGACGTCTAGTTTGTATGTCTTCAGTCCCCAGAACATCTTTGCAAATATAGGCTCTTAATGAATGTTTGTGGAATATATGTATTAATAGACAACATATGTAGCTACATAGAGTTTTTTGAAGGTTCATCAGTTTGTATCTTTAAATTTTTAGCATAGCGCCTCTCACAGAATAGGTATTTAGTAATATAAAGTTTTAAACTTAATAGCCAGTGTTTTTAAAGTTGATTTATTTATTTTGAGACAAACGGAGACAGCAAAGTGGGGGAGAGGCAGAGACAGAGGGAGAGAGAGAGAAAATCCCAAGCAGGCTCAGCGCTGCCAGCACAGAGCCCCATGTGGGGCTCGAACTCATGAAACTGCCAGTTCATGACCTGAGCAGAAAACCAGGAGTTGGATGCTCAATTGACTGAACCACCTAGGTGCCCCTAATTTAATAGCTAGTATTAAAAGACTGTTTATCTTAAAACAGTATTTGAATATTATTATTAAAATCTTTTTGTATGTGTATGTTTCCATTTTTTGGTATAAATATCCAATTAAGTGGGATTAGTGGGTCTTGTGTAGATAGATGTTGAACTTGATAAGAAACTGCCCAACTCTTTTCCAAAGTGGTTATTTCATTTTACACTTCCACCGGCAGTATATGAAAATTTGGGTTGCTGTATATCCTTGCCAATCGTTGGTGTTGTTCTTTATAAATTTAGCCATTCTAGTGGGGGTGTAGTGGTATCTCATTGTGGTTTTAATTTGCATTTTCTCTATGACTAATGCTGTTGAGCAATTTTTCATATGCTTATTGGCCAGTTTGCATATCTTCTTCTGTAAAATGTCTGTTTTAATCTTGTTCATTTTTAGTTAGGTTGTTTGTCATTTTATTATTGAGTTGTAGCACTTATGTACACATTCTGGGTCCCTTACTAGATATTCTCTCTCTCTCTCTCTCTCTCTCTCAGTCTCTCTGTTATCTCTATCTCTATCTCTATCTCTGTATATGTTTTTTTTTTATTCTGGTCTGTGGTTTGCCTATTCATTTTCATAACAACCTTTTCCCCCTCAGTAATTTTATTTCAAAATAATTTTAGATTTACAGAGGAGTTGCAAAGATAGTACAGAGAGTTCCCAAATACCCTCCCCCTAGCTTCTCTATTGTTAACATCTTACATAACATTTATCAAAACTATGAAATTAAAATTGGTACAATACTATTAAATAACCTACAGACTATTCAAATTTTCCTAGTGTTTCCACTCATGTCCTTTTTCTAGTCCAGAATCCCATCCAGGGTACCATATACATTTAGTTTTCATTTTTTCTTCAATCTGTGACAGTTTCCTGGGCTTTTTCTGTCTTCTACAACTTCAATTCTTTTTAAGTCCAGGCATTTATGTTTTTAGAATATGCCTCAGTTTGGGTTTAACAAATTTTTGATGAGCAGAACTTTTAACATCTTCTATGGAGTTCAATGTATCAATGTTTTCTTACCTAGTTTACGCTTTCTATATTCTGTTCAAAAAATCTCTGAGTATCCAGAGGTTAAAGAGATATTCTCCTTTGTATCGGCATTTTTCGATCCTTTGGATAAATACCTAATAGTGCAACTGCTGGTTAGTAGGTTTGATCTATATTTAATTTTTTGAGGAACCTCCGTACTGTTTTCCAGAGTGGCTGCACCAGTTTGCATTCCCACCAATAGTACTAAAGTATTTCTCTTTCTCTGCATCCTTGCCAACATCTGTTGTTTCCTGAGTTGTTCATGTTAGCGATTCTGACATGTGTGAGGTGGCATGTATTTCATAGTTGTTTTGATTTGTGTTTGATGATGAGTGTTGCTGAGTATCTTTTCTTGTGTCTGTTAGCCATCTGGATATCTTCTTTGGAAAAGTGTCTATTCATGTCTTTGGCCCATTTCTTCACAGGATTACTTGTTTTTTGGGTGTTGAGTTTGGTAAGTTCTTTATAGATTTTGGATACTGACCTTTTATCCAATTTGTCATTTGTATATATCTTCCCTCGTTTTGTTGGTTCCCTTTTAGTTTTGTTGATTGTTTCATTTGCTGTGTAGAATCTTTTAATCTTGATGAGGCCCCAATTGTTCATTTTTGCTTTTGCTTCCTTTGACTCTGGAGACATATAAGAAGTTGCTGCGGATGAGGTCAAAGTGCTTACTGCCTGTTTTTTCCTTTAGGATTTTGATGGTTTCCTATCTTTCTTTCATTTTGAATGTATGTTTGTGTATGGTATACATAGTTTCATTCTTCTGCATATTGCTGTCCAGTTTTCCCAACACCATTTGCTGAAGAGATTTTTTCCCATCATATATTCTTTTTTATTTAAAATTTTTTACATTTATTTATTTTTGAGAGTCCGAGTACAAGTGGAGGAGAGGCAGAGAGAGAAGGAGACACAGAATCTAAAGCAGACTCCAGGCTCTGAGCAAATGTTTAGCACAGAGCCTGATACGGGGCTTGAACCCACAAACTGTGAGATCATGACCTGAGCCGAAGTCAGGATCTCAACTGACTGAGCCACTCAGGCACCCCTCCATTAAATAGTCTGCTGCTTTGTCGAAGATTAGTTGGTCATACATTTGTGGGTCCATTTCTGGGTTTTGTATTCTGTTCCACTGATCTGTGTGTCTGTTTCTGTGTCAGTACCATACTGTCTTGATTTGACAGCTTACAGTCTGGAATTGTGATGTTTCCAGCTTTGAATTTCTTTTTCAATGCTACTTTGGCCATTTGGAGTCTTTTCTGGTTCCATACAAATTTTCAGATCATTTGTTCTATCTCTGTGAAGAATGCTGGCATTATTTTGATTGAGATTGCATTAAATGTGTAGATTGCCTTTATGTAGCATAGACATTTTAACACTATTTGTTTTTCCAATCCATGAACATGGAATATTTCTCCATTTCCTTGTGTCTTCTAAAATTTCTGTCATAAGCTTTCTATGGTTTTCAGCTTAAAGATCTTTTATCTCTTTGGTTGGGTTCATTTCTAGGTACCTTATTATTTTTGGTGCAATTGTAAATAGGATTGATTCCTCGCTTCTTTTTCTGCTGCTTCATTATTAGTATATAGAAATGCATCTGATTTCTGCATGTTGACTTTATATCCTGGGACTTTGTTGAATTCATGTACAGTTCTAGCAGTTTTCCAAAAGACACAAAAATGCTGATTCAAAGGGGCACATAAATCCCAATGTTTATAATTTTGCTGTCAACAATAGTCAAATTATGGAAAGAGCCCAATATCCATTGACTGTTGAATGGATAAAGAAGATGTGGAGATATATCTATATATCTATGTATACACACACACACACACACACACACACACACACACCTCATATATGGAAGGCAAACCATTAGAGACTCTTAAATACAGAGAACAAACTGAGGGTTGCTGGATGGGATGGGAGGTAGGTGGGAAGGTGGACTAAATGAGTGATGGGCATTAAGTAGGGCACTTGTTAGGATGAACACTGTTCTAGGTAAGTGATGAATCACTGGGTTCTTATCCTGAAACCAGTGCTACACGGTATGTTACCTAACTTGAATTTAAATAAATAAATTATTAAAAAATTATATTCTCCTGTGTTTTATTTTTAGAAGCAGTGTAGTTGTTGCTTTTGTGTTAGGTCCAACTTGAGTTAGTTTTAATCTCTATGGATTGAGATAAGAAATCAAAGGTTTTGTTTTTTTTTTTTTAATCGATAATTAGTTTTCCAACATGTCCTATTTCAAAGATTGACTTTGTTTTCATTTTATTGTTTTGGTGCCATTGTCAAAAATTAAAATATCCATGTATGGATCTGTTGCTAGAGTCTAGCCTGTTCCATTACTCTGCTCATTTCTTATGTCTATACCACCATTTTGATTACTGTAGCTTTAGATCGGGGGTAGAGAAATTTTTCGTTAAGGGGCAGGTAGTATTTTATATTTGCAGGGCATAAGGTCTCTCTTATAATTGCTTAGCTCTGTTGTAGCATAGATAATATGCAAGTAAATTGCTGTGGCTATGTTTCACTAAAATTTTATTTATAAAAACAAGCAGCCAGCCTATAGACAGTGGTTTGCTGAGTAAGACTATGAAATATGATGAACAACTTTATGTGCATATTTTTTCTAAATTAGATGAAAGGGGACAAATTCATTGACAGAAACAACTCACAAAAATGATACAAGAAATAGTAAATATAAATTTCAGAGTAAGACTCAAAATCAGGTAATGTTAAGTCTTCCCACTTGGTTTTTCTTTTCCTTAATTGTTGTGGTTATTCTACATCTTTTGTAGGTTTATGTAATTTGTGAAGTAAGCAATTAATTTTGAAAACAATACCTGCTGAAAGATTTATTTTGACTGCATTGAATTTATAGATCAATTTGGGGAGAATCATTGCCTTAACAATATTTTGTCTCCCAGTCCATGAGCATGATACAGTTATCCTTTTATTTAGGTCTTCTCTGATTTATCTCATAAATGTTTGTGTGGAGGTATTGTTCACAATTTGTTAAAATGTTTCCTAAGTATTTTGTGGTTTGGATATTTTTGTAAATCATATGAATTAATTCATTTTCCAGTTGCATTATTGTTAACCTTACATTCTGTGATCTCCCTAAATCCTAGTACTTTTGTTTGTAGTTTCCTTAGGATTTTCTATATACATAATCATCTCATCTATGGAAAGAGACAGTTTTATGTCTTACTTTCTAATCTTTATGATCTTATTTACTTTACTTATTTATTACAGTGGTTTTGATTTCCAACAAATTATTGAATAAAATTAGAAGTAATGATAGCAGGGAATCTAGCTTTGATTCTGATCTTAGGAAGAAATAAGCAGGTTTCTTAATAATAAGAATGATACTATCTGCAAATTCTTCAGAGGTGTTTTTATTGGAATAAGAATATTCCCTTCTATTTCCAATTGCTGTGGATTTAAAAATAATAAAAAATGAGTACTAAATTTTGCCATACTTTTTCTGAATTTAATATGATCATATTATTTTTCTTTTATATCATGTTAATGAGTAGTATAAATATGTTGATTTATTTAAAAATATAAATAAATTTATTTATTTATTAATGCATGTTGACATGCCTAAGATAAACTCCATTTAATAAGCTGTATTATCCTTTTAGCTTATTACTAGATTTTATTCGGTAATTTTTTTTAAGGATTTTGGTGTCTATGTTCATGTAGAGTGGAAAATAGGTATATACTTTTCTTTTCTTGTAATATCTTTTCTTGTTTCAGTCTCAAGGTTATGTTGGCCTCAGGACAAGATGTGGGAATGTTGACTCTTCATCATTTTTTGGAAGATATTTATGTAAAATTAATTTTTTTAATGTTTATTTTGAGAGAGAGAGAAAGAGAAAGAGAGCGCATGTGCACATGAGCAGGTTAGGAACAGAGAGAGAGGGAGAGAGAGAATTCCAATCAGGTTCCCACTGTCATCACATAGCCCGACCCTAGGCTCAATCCCGTGAACCATGAGATCATGACCTGTGCTGAATTTGTAGGCTTAACTGACTGAGCCACCCAGGTGCCCCTGTTTATGTAAAATTAGTAATATTTCTTCTTTAAATTTGACAGCACTCACTAGTGAAGCTATCTGGAGTTATAGGGCTTCTTTAGATTTAAACCTTTTCATTAAGAATTGTTTTTATATTACAGTGTTTGGGCAACTTATATTTACTATTTCTTGTATTATTTTTGTGAGTTGTCTGTGTCAATGAATTTGTCCCCCTTAATCTAACTTGGAAAATGTATGCACATAAAGTTGTTCATCATATTTCATTTTTTTAATGCCTTGAGGCTTTGTACTGATATTACCTTTTGCATTTTGGATATTGATTTGTATTCTCTCTTTCTCTTTTTTCTCTCTCCCCTCATTAATGTGATGAAAAGTTTATCAATTTAATTGATATTTTAAAAAGCTGCTTTTGGTCTAATTGCTTTTTTTTATATTTATTAATTTCTTCTTTCTACTTTGTGCTTGAGTTGTACTAATTTTTATAATTCCTTATGGTAAACCTTAGGTTACTAAATTTAACTTTTCTTCTTTTTAAATCCAGGCATATAAAAAGCTATTAATTTCTCTATAAACATTGCTTAGGCAGCATCCTACAAATTTTTAAATGTTGTGTTTTTGTTATTCAATTCAAAATATTTTAACATTCCTTATGATTGTCTAAGTCATTCATGAATTACTTAAAAGCATATTGTTTAATTTCTAAATATTGTGTGAGTTCTTTGCTGTCATTGTTCTTAAAATCTATATTGATTTTGGTGTTGTCAGAGAACATATACATGACCCCAGTCCTTATAAATTATTGACCTGTTGAATGTCCTGGAATATGGTTTATCTTAGTGAATATTCGCTGTGCACTAGAAAATTATGCATATTCTTCTGTATGGGTGTATAAATAATAATTCTTTTTGGTTTACTTTATCCATCAAATAGTGAGGGAGAGTTGTTAAAATTTCCAACCATAGTTACGGTTCAGTCTATTTCTCCCTTTAGAACATCAGTTTTTGCTTCATGTTTTCAAAGCGCTGTAGTGGGGTGTATATGCATTTCATATTATGTCTTTTGATAAATTGGTGCTTTTATTGTGACATTCCCTCTTGATATTTGGTCATGATCCTTGTCTAGAAGTGTTATTTGTCAATTTTTAATGTTTCCACTCTAGTTTTCCAATGATTAGTATTAGAATTGTATGTGTTTGTATATTCATATATGTATATATGAATATATATATTGTATATGAATCTATACATAAAAATATATATGTATTTCATTTTTTGTACTTTTCTGTATCTTCCTATTTAAAATGTATCTCTCATGGACAGCATATAATTGAATTTTTTTTTCTTATCCAGTTTGATAGTGAGTCTCCTAAAGAGTCTACTCCATTTATATCTTCATTTAATATGCCTACTGAAATATTTTAAGACTCAAATAAACTGTATTGCTATTTCTATTCCATTTGTTCCATTTGCTTTTTTGTTCATTTTTCATTCTTTCTTGCCACATTTTGGGTTTATTCAAGATTTTACTTACATTTTTTTTCTTCTCTTTTTAAATTCTGGGATCTTTATTTGATTTAAAAAACAACAACAGTTTCTATACCTCTGCTGAGACTTTCCATCTGTTTCCTTATTATACACAGCTTTATTTTTGAATCCATGAGACTGTTTATAAAAGCTTTTTATTGGGGTGCCCGGGTGGCTTAGTCGGTTAAGCGTCCGACTTTTGCTCAGGTCATGATCTCGCGGTTCGTGGGTTCGAGTTCTGCGTCAGGCTCTGTGCTGACTGCCAGCTCAGAGCCTGGAGCCTGTTTCAGAGTCTGTGACTCCCTCTCTCTCTGACCCTCCCCTGCTCACGCTGTCTCTCTCTCTCTCTCTCCTAGAAATAAATTTAAAAAACATTAAAAAATTAAAAAAAAAAAGCTTTTTATTAATGTCCCTATCTAAGAATGCCAAAATACTCCCCTCACCAAACAACAACAACAACAACAACAGCAATAACAACAATAATAGCAACTGAAAACAGCCTTTGGTCTTCTTTTATTGACAGTTTTCTCTCTTATTTATGAGTCACATTTTCTTTATTTTAGCCTGGTAATTTTTCAATGTATGCTGAACTTTTTTAATGCTATGTTATAAATAGTTTGGTGTTTTCTTCATTTAAAAGTTATTGAGTGTTCTGATAATTTGTTACTTTACTGGTAGCTTAATTTGATCTTGTTAAGACTTGCTTTTAGGTTGTGTTTGTTTTGCTACATAGTGTGACTACTAAGAAATGGCCTCTTTGAGTCTCAGAGTGTTTCTCTGAAGTCTTTATGCTCTGACTCGTTGGAAGTCCAGCGTCTGCAATAACTCTGTGACCCATAGAATTCTCATTCAGCTCCCACAATCACAGATCTCCAGAAATTATTTTCTTCAGGACCTTACAGAGATTTTAGCTTTATTCTTGTACTGCTTAGCATTTGGCCAACTCTCCCTGGAAAGCTCCTATGGGGATTGCTGGAGTTTCTTCTGTTGTAACTCTCTCCTCTCCAGTATTCTACTTAGTAGTGCCTTAACCCACAGATTCCAGCTGCCTCACTAGCCCCAAATCTTGATATCTATTTCTTCTACTTACCAGGCTCCCTACTTAGGACATATGTCCTCCGGCTGTGCTTTGAACATTGCTTCCAGGCAGGAGGTTGTAGTCCTTGTGAACCTCACTACCTGTGTTCCCAAGGATCACAGCCTTGTGCTGTATTATGTTCAGTATTTGAACACAGTTGACATGGTTGATTTATATATTTTTTCTGGTTTTACTTTTGTTTACTTACAATAGGCATGAGGGAAGGGACATGAGAGGGGAGACATGAGAGGAGGGACATGAGATGTGGAAATGTAAGTCTAATGTCCATTAGTCTTCAGAGCCAGAACCAAAAGTTAGAAATAAGTTTTAATCTCATGTTGCTTATCCAAGATAACTTTTGATTTGTAGATCATTCAGTTCATTTGGACATACATGTATGCATTTCATATCTGTTTTAATAAGCAACTTGTCCTTTTCATGGTGACTTTATTAAATAATGAAAATACTGATATTTTAAACTATCTGTATACTTTTGTTTATAATCATTTGCACTGAAATATATGTAATTCTGTAGTGAAGTGAAATTTACTGTCCCAAATTATATTTTATTTTTTTCTTCATTTTATATTCTTATTTAGGTCATATTTTTTCCATCAATACAGTGAAGATATCCTTAGGTTTTCATAACACAACAGAAATATAAGTAATTTCATCAATTATTTAAAATATATATTAAATATGGAAGCATATTTATATACAATAATAAAATAACATAAAATATAAGTATAAAATAATTATAAGAGTATTTGTATATAATCATCTATTATATATATGCATTTTATGTGTGTATCTAAAATAAGTTTAATAGTAATATAATAGTTAATTAAGATATTTTATATAGTCATTTATTTAATGTGTCACTCCAGCTTTCTTTTTAGTTGGTAGAGAAGAAGAAATAGATAAATATCCAAATTTGAATACAGGTACATGCACAGAACACCTACAAGAAAATCAGGATCAATGTCAAAGAAATTTTACTAGAATACTCTAGATATCTGCATAATGTTAAGTAAGTATAGCAGTAACTTAAGATAGAACACTTGAGCCAGTACGTCTCCACGACTGAGCCATTAGGATTGAAAAAAGCATAGTTAGGTCACTGTCTTTTAAATTGTCAAAAGGGAAGTGGAACAGTAAAATATTGTCTAAAATAAAGCATTCAAAGGGCTACTGTGATTTAAAATGCAGTAATGGAAAAACAGAACTGTCTATTTAAAGATCTGTGGTTGAAAGGTAATTAACTCCACCTTGCTAAAGGCACATTATTTTTTCATTCTTTGAATACCACTCGGCACTTTAAGTGATAAATACTTGGCACAATTTTTTTTTAAAGAAACTTAGAATTCTTCTGGAGGGTAAATCTCGTACATGTGCATAGCTTCATTTCAAGATAGTTTTATGTTTGTTAATGAGCTTTCAATGTATATTTTCACAGGACCACATATTCAAGAACTTTTTTTTCATTAAAGCAACTTTTATTATTTTTTTTAACGTTTATTTACTTATTTTGAGAGAGACAGCACAAGCGGGGGGAGGGACAGAGAGAGAGCAGAAGGGAGAGAATCCCAAGCAGACCCCACACCTTCAATGCAGAGCCCAATGCAGAGCCAAACTATGAGATCATGGCCTGAGCCAGAACCAAGAGTGGGCTACATAATGACTGAGCCACCCAGGCACACCTGTTCAAGAACTTTTAAGGGGTTTCACTGAGCACTGAAAATTTATTTATTATTTAAAACGTTCCATGTACTGGATGATACATACCTATTTTGTAATAGAAACTATTTCAGGAAAAACTTGATTAAAAATAATAATTTGTGATTACAAGATTTGGAGAAAGTATATCACCTTGCCTGATATGTTTGGAGACATTTTTAAATGACATAAAGCCTGAAGTAGAAATCACTGATCAGTAATTTCCTTTGAATTAAATGGATTTTTACTTTCACAATATGAGTCTGTAATTATTGAAGGCTTAAGGGAGATCCATGCTAATAGTTTGATATCATTCAAAAAAGGGTTGTAAAGTAAGAGTAGGGAGGGGAAAACAAATCAAGGACAACAGTAACAACAGCAACAAAAATCAAGGAAACCAAAAAATCCATTCACTAATGCCATTTAAGGATTACCCAAAATAATAGTGTCTTTTTATACATTTACCAGTTAATCCTCACAACAATCCTAGGATATCCATTTTATAATTAGAGCCCCATTTACCAGATCCGTAAATCCATGTTCTTTCCATTACTTCACATTATCTTCAAGGTAATTTATTCTAGCCACTTTATTTTATAGATGGTGGAGGGGGTGGTGAAAAAGAACCAACCAAACACACAGAAAACAGAAACTGAGTCCCAGAAAGACACTTAGTTTACTTAATTAAAGATAGACAGCAAGTAGTAGTCTGGATATTCAATCTCTAATCTCCCTAGTGCTTGCATCTGTAGCAGACTCAACAGTATTATCCTCAGAGTGATAAAACCCATCTTAGGAAATGAACCTTGTGAGAGTCTATATATTTAAATTTTATAAATCTGCAGTTTTGCATCCACAAGATTCTCAGATCTGTCTGCTTGTGGATTTGCACCACTTACCTTGTTTTATTGTTTCCAAATTACTTCTTTTTTTTTCATTGCTGTCCTAGCTTAGGATATGAACCATGAAGTCAGTTTTCTTCATCATAGAGTATGAAGAGCTACAGGATATAGTACTTTATTTAAAAAAAAAATTATAGAGGTAAGCAAAGCAATTAGTGAGCTTTCGTGTTCATGTGGTTTGTATTCCTTCCCTCTCTCCTACCCCAGAAGAAAGACAAAATACTTGGTCTGTTCACGCTTCTCTTTTATCCCACCTATCCAGTAATCATTATGATAAATGGATTGAAAATATTCGTCAGGTGGTTCTCATATTAGAAAAAATATTTTTGTTATATTTTAATATTTGTCTAGTTGATTGATGCAACATAGTCATTAAAAAGCATGATATCAACAATGCCTGGAGGGGACTGATAATTCCATTATTTAGAGATAATTGAATTCTATGTATTTTACTAATTTCAACTACTATTGAAATCTTGAACTCTTAAATATTGGCCAAGAAGTTTCAATGCTTAGAAGGGCCCATAGAAGATTAAGCAGTCTAGTATATTTCCTTTATTTTACAGCTGGAGAAATGCTGCATACTTTGTAGGCTCCTAACATAATTCAATTTCAGAAAGAAAACAAAATACTAATCTTTTTCCCTGTTTTCAATATGAGATTTTGTTCTCACATTTGGCCACCTTCTATTGCTGGTAGTGTGGGCCTTGGGAAGTAGTACATGTTTTCTCTCTCAGATACAGAACTGATGCTTATTTTCTTATTTTTGAAATTATTCTTAAATATTATTTTTGAATACCTTGAATGGTTTTTGAATAACATTTGAATTATTTTTGAAATATATTGATTGATAAGGTATTTTGGAAGAAAGTTTAATGCATAAACTTTGAAAAAAGGGTGCCTGCAAGAAAGCTTTAATAGACTCCTGTGTTTGATTTGGTGAGCAGAATTTAATAGTTTTTCACCCAAATCTATTGTATAAATCTATTGTAACTCCAGGATATCAGAGCCAATAGAAATACAGGAACATGATATTTTTGGTTCTTAACTTATTTTTTTAATGCAGTGGCATTGGTACTATTCAAGTATGGCTAACAGAAATGATATCAAACTAGATAATTTTAATCTGTCCTGTTTATTAAAGGAAGAATAATAAGGATAACAGGCAGAGTCCCTGACACCAAATAGAATTAACTTAATATACTTATGTAATAGACACTCTTTGCTATATGAATATTTAACAGGATCAATTATGATGTATTTTAAGGCATCCATTTCAGTCAGTCTTCTTTTTCTATATTTGTATCTTTTGGGTCTGACTCATGGTGAAAACATGCTCAAAGATCCAGGCAAAGTCTTCTAAATTTCGTAGTTAAATTAGTATTCCCCATATGCAATAAAGTAGTATTTTCATGACTGCACCACTTTGCAGTAACTTTTCAAAGAATATTAGGGTTGAAGCTATATTTACTCTTTTATTTCCAAAAGTTGATTATTATTTCCAAATGTTTATTTATGAAACATCTCTAAATATCCCATATATAAACATCTCAATATCTCATATTGCAGTCAGGAAATCTTTAAATAATCTTGAATTTTACCAAGAGACCCAAGTAAAGCAATATAGGCAAGGGATACCTGAACTGCCAGAACCGAGGGAGAATCACTGGGAGTTTCTCTGACCCATGCTCACTTTGAGGACAGACTAGCAGCCCATTGTAGAGGGAATAAAATAAATGGTCTCTAGAAAGTAACTTGAAAGGTAGTAACAAATTAGTTTATTTGATGGGTAGAAGAAATTGAGCTGTCAGGGGATAAAGAGATTTTGTAAAGAGAATACTATGTTGGTATTACTATTTTGATTATGCTATTGCATAAACCAGGCTTCATAGGTCCTTTTCACAGTCACAGACTGGTAGTCTTGCAGGCTCACTGGGAAATTCTAGTTACTGTTCAAAAAATAAGGCAGTACATTTAAACTTGAGTTCCTACGAGATCATGTGATTATGCCTTGCTGAGTTCCGATTACAGTCTGCCATTTATTTTATTTTATTTTATTTTACAAATAGTTTATTGTCAAATTAGTTTCCACATAACACTCTGCTCATCCCCACAAGTGTCCTCCTCCTTGCCCATCCCTCCTCCCCCCCACATCCATCAGTCCTCAGTTTTTGTCAGCATTCAAGAGTCTCTCATGGTTTGCCTCTCTCCCTTTCCCCCACCATTTCCGCCCTTCTTCTCCCCCTTGTTCCTCCGTCAAGTTCCTCCTAATCCTCCTATACGTGCAAACATATGATATTTGTCCTTCTCTGCCTGACTTATTTCGCTCAGCATAACACCCTCAAGGTCCATCCATGTTGCTACACATGGCCAGATTTCATTGTTTCTCATTGCCATGTAGTATTCCATGGTATAGATAAACCACATCTTCTTGATCCATTCATCTGTTGATGGACACTTAGGCTCTTTCCATGTTTTAGCTATTGTGGAGAGTGCTGCTATGAACATTGGGGTACATGTGCTCCTATGCCTCAGCATTTCTGTATCCCTTGGGTAAATTCCTAGCAGTGCTATTGCTGGGTCCTAGGGGAGTTCTATTGTTAGTTTCCTGAGGAACCTCCACACTGTCTGCCATTTAGATGTAACACTTAAGCAATCGTAATGCCTCAGGACTCACTGGTGCTTTCTTTCTGGGCAGTGCTAATGACCTCACCTAAAGCTGTGTCCTTCAGATTTAGTCCTCTAGCAAGACTTGAAGATCCAGGATTGGGAGAGGTTTGCCAGATGCTGAGTGAATTATTGCTAAGATTCTCTGCTGCCTTCTGTTCTTAAAGAAGTAATCATATTGAAAATCATTTTTGAGTTTGAAGGAATTTTTCTAATCTAAAGCATAATACAGAGACTCATTGAATTAGAACTCATCTTGAGAGACTCAACTTTGAGTTCAGTTTCTAAGCATTCCATATATAAGATTAATAACTTCTGTCTTAGGGGGTATCTCCCCTCAAATGTTGGACATTATTGGGTTATTTACCTTTTGAATGGGAAAAGAGCCTAAAGGCACCTGAGGAGGCATGAATGAGTCTTATGGAGAATATAGCATTTATTATGTAATGATTATATCAAATAATAATAACAGCTATAAACTATTCCCTAAGAAAATATCTTGCCAAATGTATAAAAATACAATATTTAAGAACATCCTTGCAAATGTATCAATTATAGTAGAAAATAGTCATACATATTTTTAAAAACACAAATTAATCAATAAGAGAGTATTGGTGGTATTTAAAGTTGAAGGGAGTCCCCCGTAGACAACTGAAGTTATGATGTAGATGACATTTAAGATATAGACATGTTGAAAAGTGAGTACAAAATAGCATGTATAATATGGCTATATAATTGTTTATATTTGTTTTCTGGAATGTTATATGACAGCCTTTTAATAGTGGCTCTTTCTAGGTGATAGGTTATGGTTGATTACTTTCTCCTTTATTCATTCTTATGTTTTCTAGTTTTTCTGCAATTACAATATATTATTTTTGTAAGAAAAAAATCCCTTTCTCTTTTGAGGAAAATAATCTTATCTGGATACAAAATAAATTGGAAAATTATTATCTAATGAGCAGTCACTATATAACTTAAACTTGTTTGGGAATTTTGAGTGATAATTTTACTTAATCTTTCCTTAATACCTCTAACAGAGGTATTATAGTCACTATTTTATAGGTAGGAAAAAAAGAACCAGAGAGGTTACATAACTTGTTTAACGTCAAATTACATAGCTAGTAAGGAAAAGAATCAGGGATTCTCTGAATCTTTCTGCTGTGCCCACGTTGCCTTATTAAGGCAGTTTGATGGTGTGTTGTCAATGGCTTATCAGTCTCAGGAAGGAAAGAGTGGTATGTGCTTGTCATCATTGCTAATAGTCCTCCTTATTGCTTCTGTTTTCCAGTATCAGTTGTAGCACTATTTACGGTGCTCAGTTAGGAATGGAAATGTGAGAAGACCTACTTCGTTCCAGAAAATCTAATGTGAAGGTTTACAGTAGTGGATCAAAGGAGGCACACACAGCTTATCTGCTTCAACTTAGTTATTATTTATTTACTTATTTTTTATTTTTTCATGTTTATTTATTTATTATGAATAGAATTTATTGTCAAATTGGCTTATATACAACACCCAGTGCTTATCCCAACAAGTGCCCTCCTCAATGCCCATCACCCATTTTTCCCTCCCCCCAATCCCCATCCACCCTCAGTTTGTTCTCTGTATTTAAGAGTCTCTTGTGACTTGCCTCCCTCCCTCTCTGTTTGTAACTATTTTTTCCCCTTTCCTTCCCCTGTGATCTTCTGTTAAGCTTCTCAAATTCCACATATGAGTGAAAACATATGATATTTGTCCTTCTCTGACTGGAAGATATTCTGCTTCAGTTTAATTTTTTCAATTCATTGTAGAAAACAGGGAATAGAACTATGAAATCCATTTCTTGTGTGCTCCCAGCTCTGGAGGAGGTCTCACTCTGTCTGTCCTCTGTTTTAGAGTAGCATATTCCCTGTGGTTAGTGTCCCTAACCTTATTTCTGGTTCAGGAATTAGCATGGATGAGACCCCACTAATAATAGCAGAGAGATTTTCCATTTATGGCCACAATTTTAATCATTGAGCCTTGAATACCATTCAGCCTCCAGAGTATAGAATCTACTCTTTGAGAGTTGACATTTAATTTCTCAAGGGTACCTTGATAGAGTGCAAATTCAGGGTGATGCAGGGAAACCATCTTCAAATTTTTCCATGGGAGAATAAACTGTGAAAACAAAATCTTTGAAATGAGTGAAATAGAAACAAAGGAAAAAAAGTCTGATGGCATTAAACCACTTATTTACTTTAAATTATTCTCTATGAATCAGTTTGCCCTTATTCTATAATATTTTGTTATGGATCATAATTTATCTTTTCTGTGTTATTTATCAAACTTGTAGAATTCAAACACAATGAGTATCATTTGTAATAGATAACTCTCAGAAGCATATAAGGAAGGGTGTAGTTAAGAACTTTTTCCCTATAGTAACAGTATTTAATCAATCTAATATTAAATCATACATGACAGAGTAATCCTTGTGAATTAAATTTTAAAGTATTCAAAACATGAGTATTATAACTTCAGTAGTAGCTGGATATTAATTTGTGACTTAAGATGATTTTTTACTTTAAATGCAAAAAGCAACAACAAACACTTTAAGCATAAAAGCAAACACTTTAAGCATAGTATATTTTATAAGCCAACTAAGATTATAAAGACCAAACTACTGGGAATGTTAGAGTTCGGGAGCTAGAACCTATGATGAGGACTTCGTATACACTAGTTTTCTAAGTTTCCACTCTTCATATACACGGAGAGTTCCTGACTAATGAAATATACTCTCTGTCTTTGAAGGGGCATTATGATAAATAACCATGAGATTTTTTTTTACTGTTTTGAATTTTTCTTTAAATAGAATTTTAGAAGAAACCAAGACACCAAGGAGCATTTCAGATTTGAAAATGCGCAATATTCCAGTAACTCTGAACATTACGAGGAAGAAAAAAATATGAATTTGAATAATTTTATAAACACACATAGTGTTATAGACCTCAGTCCTCTGAAATTGAGCTGAAAATGCAATAGAATTTTCATCAGAATCTCAATTTTTTAAGAGAGAAGGAGAATCGTTCATCTCAAAGGGTAAATTTGTGGATTAAATAGATCAATGGAAGTTAGTATGTGAAAAAGTGACATTTTAAATCAATAGGGAGAGGGTGAAATATCTAAAATGATAAAAGATTATATGATAAAACATGGGATTAGTAAAATCAGGTGTTTTCTCTTCCTATTTTCCAGAATCAAGAGAAGGAAAACCACTTAGAACAGTGTTATTATCTGTAATATGTAAGCATCTCATTTGTATCAATAAAAATATAGAAAAATGAAAAGAGACATTAACCATAGATTAATATGTGAAATATTCCTCAGCCTCAGTAATAACTGAAGAAATAATAAGATAATAAAGAGATACCATCTTGTTTTTGAAAGATGTTAAAATATCATTAGTATTCTCAATAATTCAAGACATTGTTGCTGGCTATTTGACAATATCTATCAAAATTTTAAAAATGCAACTTGAAGCAACTTTCTTTTACTTTATATATGTTACTGGATGCAGCTAACTTTATTTTAAGAATTTATAATTGAAAAATGCTTACATTGGATCAAAAGTATACATTTGCAATCATATTTGTTTCAGAATTATTTGTAATAGAAAAACAAACATTGAAAACAACATAAGAGTGCCTAAATGAGGAAAAGAATGTATCAGTTTTTGTAAACCCATACAGTAAAACACTAGGTAGAAGTAAAAGTAATAGATTTACTTATACTTATTTCAAAAATGTCTGGGATGTATCATGAGATGAAAATGCCTGTTGGATATAAATATGACTAGTATGAGCCCATTAGAACTATACCAAGCTGTTTGCAATGGCTATCTTTAAGTTGTGGGTGCAAAATGATGAGGAAAAAACATGTATTTAGTCTTCACATTTTATATTTTGTTTGAATATATTACACGTATTTGTTACTTTTTAATTAAAGAAGTGAACGACCTCTAAAAAAGGGGAAAAAAAGAAAAAAAGAAAGAAAGAAAGAAAGAAAGAAAGAAAGAAAGAAAGGAAGGAAGGAAGGAAGGAAGGAAGGAAGAAAGAAAGAAAGAAAGAAAGAAAGAAAGAAAAAGAAAGAAAGAAAGAAAGAAAGAAAGAAAGAAAGAAAGAAAGAAAGAAAGAAAGAAAGAAAGAAAGAAAAAATGCAACATTATAAACCCTGATAGCCATGTGGGACATGCATGAATTCCAGGGAAATTGGATGAGTAGCAGGAATATCTCTTAGGAGCTCCTTGCATTAATCCAGGGAGTGGATGGACATTTAAGGGTAGATACTCTGATGAGTAGAAGGGATTAGGTTATATCTATATTTACTAGGTAGGATCAACATATAGAGAAGAATTGACAGAGAAATGGTAACAATAACATCTAATATCACCTTGAGGCTAATGCTTTTAATTAATTAAGACTCTCTGACTGGATTATAGGTATGATGAAAGATATTTGTTGAATCTAGCTACCTGATGTTAAAATTAAGAATAATCAGGGGCACTTGTGTGGCTCAATTGGTTAGGCATCCAACTCTTGATTTAGGCTTCAAGTCATGATGACAGTGAGTTGGGGCCCCCATGTAGGCTCCCTGTCTCTCTGGCCCTCTGCCAGAATAAAATCTCAAAAATAAAATCTTTAAAAATATTAAGAATAATCAAATTTCTCTTTTTTAAAGTTCTAAAAATACTAGTGACTCATGTCTTCTGAGGTCTTGTAGTGAAGACATAGGTTGTTAATAAGCAAAATTGAAATATGGGCCTGTAATCAGATAGAACTCATAAATATACCACACTTTTTTCTATTGGGAACACAAATTTAGTTTAATCTATTTTTGCTTCTAAGTTATAGGAAGTTACCCTCCCTAACTCACCACTTCCTTTATTTACTATTTCACATGATGCTGTTACATCATCAAAATCTGATATGTCACTGCATTTTGATACTCCTAGATCTGTTGATGATGCTGAACATATACCAAAAAGTAAAACAGCGGCTCTTTTATAGACAGAATACAATGTTTATGCCATCACAATGTCAATTTATTAATTTGCTCTAAGGCATAATCTCTGGTAATATATGGAAAGAGTCTTCAAGTTGAGAATTTTGTAGGCAAACATATTTTACCTTTACAGTGAACTTCTGGAAGACTAGTCACTTTTCTTGGTTTTGAAGATTCTATACTTTAGGTGTGAAATTGAAAGACTCCTCATCAGAGAGAGTAAGTATAGCTAAGTGACTTAAGTGGGTACACAGTGAACACATTTCAGCTTAGATAATCATATCCCCCTCCTCCCCAAACCACTGAAAGCATTTATTTGTGGAGTGATTTTCTTTTTTTCTCCTAAAGTCTAGCAATCATCTTCCATGTTTAAAGCACACACATTGGATTTTCTGACCTCCTACAAAAATATGTTCCGAGCCACTGTCCCAAAATCCATAATTTGAGTCACATAGCATGCTTCAGGGAAATATTTGATGAGTTTAGAATGTAAGCCTATAAAAGTTGTTCAACCTCAGTAAGAGAAGGAGCTTTCATCAAGAAAAGAGCTTTTAATAAACCTAACGTGAAACATTTTGGGCTAGCATTATTATTAATTATTAGCTTTTCAAAAGATTGCTTCCTGTTTACATAAATCCTTCAGATCCTTCAGTACAGCTTATTTAACTTGATACGGAGAAAAAATAAACTTATGTGGCAACTTGAATATTGCCCAATCATATGGCCTGACACATTTTTCTCAGTGTAGTCTGTCAGCAATTTCACTCTAAGATGCTGTATTGCTGAAATGCAGCCTGGATTTGAGTTCAGGTTGTCTCATTTACTATCTGTGTGAGCCTGACACATTTACTTATCCTATACCTTCTTGAGTTTTCTCATAGGTAAGAAAGGAAGATGGTAGTAATACGTACCTTGTATACTTGATATTTAATTAACTGAGATAACTATGGAAATTGGCTAGCCCAACATATGTACTTCATAAGTGCCGCCTATTACTATCTGTCTCATTTATGTTGTCTTTTTCATGGGCTTATAAAAATATTTATACATAATTTTGAGGATGATTTTGCCTTCTACTGTATTAATATAAGATATAGTTTACTATAAAACTAGGCTGATCATCTTCAGGGAAGACACAGATTGGAAAGCTTATTTGCACCTTGGTTACTCAGCAGCCATCTATCTTCAACACCAATCATCTGTTCATTTGAAGAATGATGGCTGTTTCATTAGAGTTTGTGGTTCCAACCCTCAAGTGATGAGCAGCATGAATTTCAGTATGCCTTGAATTTCTTTACAAGGAATTTCTAATCCTTAATCATATGTTAACCTCTTGACACATAATCGAAGTATAAGCACTTAACAAAATGTAAAACATAATTATCCTTTGCAACACAACCATGAAGAGATTTCTGATGCATGAATCTGCTAAGTGCTTTTGTCCTAACTGCGAATAATATCTATCGCTTACTGTACAGCCATGATATCAACCTATATACCTTTTGTAAATATTTTCTTCTGAAGAGATACTGCACAAAATTTGTAACAAAGTAACAGGTAAGCATGTTTTGCTTTCGGCCAGAAAAAAAGCTTTTTTTGGTGCTATGCGTACTGAATGGATTAGACAAGAATTTAGAAGAGAAATTAATTTTATCACTTGGGGATAATAAAAAAAATAACTATAGTGTAAAAAAAATCAGCTATTTAACAACTGAGAGATTTCCTTAAAACATTCTGTAATCAAAAGCCAATAATCGTAAAATAGTAAAAGGCAATAACTTTTTTCTCACTCTAAGGGTTTCATAAGTATCTCTTCAGCCATAAAACCATATGTATACAGTCATTTCTTACCAAAACTGCATAAAGTGAGATAATGAGCCCCAGGTAAAGAAGAATAAAGACCAGGATGAGCTAAGTAGTATATCCTTCCTCAAGAGTGCCTGGGAAACAAAGCTCCCTGGGCCTGGAATCTTGCCCTAACACTGAACCTCAATGTTTACATCAGCATGTGACTTGAAGCATCCCTTGAAACCATTGGAATCTTTAAGTCTTAAAGTCCTCAGAAGAAAAAGTGAAACACCAAAACTTAAAAAAAAAAATCCAAACCATTTGTGCCAAGCCAGAGTTTTTTGTTTCACTTTCTCTAAGGCTCTCTACTTTTCATCCAAACCATTTCGACCCTTGAAGCATTATTTATATTAATAGAAAAAGCCATTGAGGAGGAACAATGATTAATTTGTTCCTTTTTCTAAACTGCTCAATTATTCTTGTGCATGAAAGTGTATGGAAAATATTCATATGCATTTTAATGAAGGTGGGCATACTCTGTACTTTTCTAGCTCTTATGGGTTTTTTTATCCCCTGCTACTAGATTATCTGGCTCCAGTCAATAGTTTTACAAAGTTAGTCATAATCAAACTTTCCTTTCAAATTTTGGGAATTAAAACCAATAGAACATAGGAATTTAGGAATATAGCTATAAGGAAATGCTCTTTACCTATTTGTAATCCCCATCACTCTACCTACTATTTATCCAGTGGTTACTATATATTAGGCACTAGTATAAATGCTTGTTACATGTTATTTTGTTTAATCTTTATGGCTACTCTGAATTAGGCCTTCATATTACAGATAAGGAAAGTGAGAAAAGGTTAAATGATCAGCCAAATTATCACAGCTGAAAAGGAGTAGAGCCAGGCCTGTATATGCTACATATCTCACTATGGAGCTTTCAACAATGGTCTATAGTCAAGGGATAGGAAACATTTTCGTTACACTTAAGACCTTTTTCCAAATCTTTCTCTTTTCCTCTTTAAGTTCAAATCCAAAAATTCAAGTCCAACAGCTTTCAACCCAAATAGTAATTTATTTACAATTTCACATGCATGGCTTTTTTTCTTTCATTATTTTTGTGACTCTCCCCTCAAATCTCTCACATTACCAGCCTAAGTCCAATTTTTATCATTGTCTACCAGTTTGGGGCAGGGAAAAAGCACGTGGAAGACCTCTGTGATTATTTATCTGGGAAACAACATTATTTTTCTATAATGAAGTAGAAACATCAAACCTTGAATTAATTTTTCAGACTAGCTTGTCACTCAGAAGAAAACCAGGGGCAAAGGACTAATGGTTTTCACCAGGAAAATTGGAAGAGGAACAGTTTTCAAAATCTGTGCTGCTACTGAGTGAGACCTAGGAAAAATATCTTTTAGATATTTTAAACAGCATGAGGACAGGTACAGAATGAGGTACTTAGCATCTTGAATGTTACTTAGGGACTATGTGATCTTTTGCTGAATTGAAAAAAAAATTTATTCTTTTTGATACATTTGGTAACATTCCTTGTCCGTTGGAAACCAAAGCATATAGAAAAGCTCAGGCACATGGACTCTGTTCAATGATGTCCAAAATCTCTTGTATGATGCAGTTCAAGATAGTGACCTCTCTAGCATCCGGAAGTAGATGGACAGTGTTGAGCTGAAGCCTTTCTGAAATGAATATTAATTTTCTTCAGCTCTGGAGGAGGAGACTTAGAAAGATAAGACTGTGTGGGAGGAAAAAGCATATCACTCTTTTTCAGGATGACATTAAAAAGGTCACTCAGTTAATCTATAAATTTATGCATTACATGGCTGACTAAACATGTCACAAACTAATGCACTTAAAACTGATGCACCATGTTTCCAGCCTAACCTGTTGTGTGCTCAGTCTGAGATATTGTGGTGTGCCTGCAAAAGCCAGGCTGCGGCAGATCAGAGATGGATCAACATCTTTCAGTGATATGTGTACAAGATTAAAATGTAATCCATCATTGTTGACAAAGAGGCTTCATGTGTGTATTTTCCTGGGAGTTAGAATCAATGGGCAATATATTTAGTTCTAGAGATTATTCAGTTATGATAGATGAAATGTACACACCAAACTCTGAGAACCTTGAGGGCAAGGAGAGTGCCTTATTAGTTTTCTAATGCCTATTTCCAAACAGGTGGTATAGGGTTGGCATTTAATAATTTTTGTGTAGCTAAAGAGAAAGACCTTTCTGCTTCTCATTCATCACTTTCCTGCAAATTCTTCCTATTTTTTGAAGCTAACTGTGAACGTATGTGGCTGTGATTTCCCTAGCCATATGTACGTGTACCATATATTAGGCATGGTTCCCCTAAATGGCCAATGACAGAGACAAAACACAAACAGGTTTAAACAAAGAGGGAATGTATTATCTCAGTGGTTACAATGACCAGGAATTGCTTTAGTTTTAAGTATAGCTGAATCTAGGTCCTCATGTAATATGATCAGGAAGTAGCCTTTCTCCAACTCAAGGTTGTACTTTTCTTTAATCCCAGGGAAGTGCTTTTAAAATGGTGACCATGAAAGTTCCAGAGCACAAAGGCAAATAGCTCCTTTTTTTCCCCCCAAATTGCTGAAACAGAAGTCATGGATTAAGTCTCACTGATTTAAGTCACATGACCCTCTATAAACCAACAAAATGAAATAATCTAGCCAGATGTATCTCATCTCAAGAGTGGGAAGTCAATATTATACAAATTTCATGGACACAGTGGGGAGAGGGTTTGTTCCTCGAAGGAGAGGCTTAGGTCACAATAACCAAAAATTGAGGAAATGTAATTTGGGCAGACAGAAGCAACAGATTGCAATTACTCTTTCCTAAACTCCAGTGTTGGACATTTCAGTCTCTGGACCTTAGTTTGTAGTTATGGTGGCCTTGGAAATAGATAGTCCTGAGTTTAGCTCTGGTCTTTCCATAAGACCATAAATTCTTGGTCTTAATATTGAAAAAAAAATGAGAATAAATTATACTTTAAAGTTATTGTGAAGTTATAAATAATTTATATAAAACATAAAACAGTGTTGTTTGCACATTTTAGGTCCTTAATAATGAGTGGTGGCGGCAGCAGCAACAGCAGCAGCAGTAGTAGTAGTGGTAATAGTAGTAGTAGCAGTGGTATAGTAGTAGTGATTCCCCACTCTAACTATAATTATCATGAGCTATTTAAAGTCTTTTTCTGATATTTGTCTTCTCTACATTATTGATACCTACAATGACCTTCTGACAAGTGATTTTTTAAATCTTATGTCTGCATTGTACTCATGCATGGCAGGCTTTTTCCTTTGTTTAATAGCAGACATGTATGTTTTGATAGCTACGATTTTCAGATAATTAAGTCTTTTGTTAAGACATATTTTTCTTCTTAAACTTCAACCTATTAGCAATGGTTTCTAGCTCCAGAGTTACACATAAGTGGTCTCTTCTTCTTCTAGGTAATGGCTTTGTTACTATATGACCAAGTGAGCCTATGTGAACATCACTTACTCCCTTTCCCAATTATCTTCAAACTACCTCCTCTATTCCTCATGTTGCAGGGTTTGGGGTCATTTTGTCTTATTGTTCGTGTATTTGGAAGTGCCTTATTCACCCGTCCATGTATTCAATGTTTTTGCCTTAGTACTCTGTGCTAGTCATCACCAGTGCAAAGGATACAGTAATAAGTACAATGCTCAGGACAGTGACAAGTTTGGGGGTAAGTTCAGGGTTTTATGTGTACAGGGATAGAGGACTGGAGTAGAGGTGAGGAGTCAATCATTATAAAGGGCTTTGTGTAGGAAGTGATGTATATTTTAGGACCTAAAGAATTCATAGAAATGCTGAAATGAAGAGGAGATGGTTAGATAGGAGGGAAAGGGAAACATAATATAGCCAGAACAAACAGCTTGTGCAAAGGTCTGGCTGTTGGGTAGCCTAGCAGATCCAGGGCATTAGATAAGATCAGTGTTCTGAACAGGATAGCTTGGACGTTTCTGGAGATGAGGCTGGGAACATATGCAGATCCTTTTATGCTACAATGAGGAGTTTGAGCTCTATACTGAGGGTGACAGATCATTATTAAAAAACATATAAGCAGGGTAATGACAAGATCAGAAATGCATTTCAGGCAGAATGGAGAGAATAGTTTGAAGGAAAGAGATTGCACGCAGGAAGACTAGTTAATAAACAGGTGAGACAAAGTGGTAGTCTAAATATAGTTGGGAGTTGAGGGATGGAGATAAGTGAATACATTATGTAAACTACATTTACATAAAGTAAATTCCTTCCTATGGAATTAAGATCTTCTTTAAGGTGTTTAGTTTTATATGTAGCCTAGTGTTACTATTATATGAACAACAGAAACAGTGAGCAGCACTTTTGGTTTCCTTTCAGCAGAAATGGGGTGGGAGAGGGAATTCATGGACCAGGAGATAATTCCTATAGGTCCTTCTTCCCAAGATGACACTTTTTTTTTTTTTCAGTATAACTGCCTCATCTCTGCTTCTCTGTTGTACTTTGAAAGATGAGCCATTTAGCAGTGGAGAACTGTCCACTTAGCCACATGGTGGGGGATGTAAAGCATACCAGAGAAGGGAGACTTAGTAAGAGAGTTCATGAAAAATAAGAAATGAATACAAGTTGATCACTTATTTTTAACTCAAGAGTGGATGGTTGATATGTATGGATATCTTTAGGAAATAAATATATCTCTCTAGATATATTGTGGGCTGATGTTTTTAATCTAGGAATAGTTGTAAAGAAACCATCCATGCAAAAAACTGAATCAAATAAGATGGGCATAGTGATAACAAAGTGAGCATGGAACATGCTTAAATGAAATAAAGCTATGCTTTTTTCCTTCTGTAATTTCCTTGTCTTTGAGCCATAGTTTGTAACAATTTCTCAAGCTACATATTAGTTACGTTTTAAAAGATAGAATCAGTTTTAGTATACTGTATGGGTGAAAGTCATAAGAAAGCACATTTCTTATAATTTTCATTATCCAAGAATGCAATACCAGCCTTGCCAGGTAGAGGTTTTTGTTACTGGACAAGCAGAATTTGGGTTACCATCTGTCGGGGATTTGTGAGACAGGCTTCTTTCATTAAAGAGGAAGGTTGGAATCAGAAAATAAAATCACAATAATCCCACAACTTTTAACACCTTACTGTATTTTCATCCAGATTTTTTTTAGTCTAAGTCACAAATTATATGTGTTTATACTCTTTTATGCCACATTTTATACTAGCAGCTACCTCTACCTTTCTATTTTATTATGTTTGCTCCTATAACATACCATATTAAGATTTTTTTCCCAAGTTTTCCTTAGCAGTGGACTTCCTTGAAGCAGAATTCTGAATCCAGGATTACAACATGTATCTGAGGGTGTTTATCTTAAATCATTTTAATCTACTTCAATACCATTTTTAAAATAATACTGACTCAAATAAAGAGATGAGACAATAGTCTTATAGAACATTTAACTTACTGTTTTGTTTGTTTTTGTTTTCTTGGTTGTATCCAATTTTTACATAATGGAACCCTTCTATCAGTTCATTCATACTTATTTTTGAGACATAACCATGTGTTAGGTTCTCTATTTATCCATGGGAATACAGCAGTAAACAAGATATGGAGGAGCTTGGTTTTGGTATGACTTGTAGGCTAAGAAAGAAAAATTAAGAGGTCCTTTCTAAAGAATGCAAAAACATCACATGTAAGATGAGAAAATATTTGGAATGGTATTTACTATAATGTGTGATCATTTCTCAATGAGTTTGCAAACTCAAATTCTGGTAGTTCCTATTTATTATGTGGTCAGTGAGTTGGAGAAATTCTGTAATGAATAAACTTAATAAGTTTCTTTACTTTAGGACTTCTCAGTAGTAAACGAATGTGCATGGCAAATCTCTAAGAAAAAACATAAAATTCATGTAGTGTTTTCCTATCACAATTAACCATGACACACTTTTCCTACGAAACATCTTTGTGGAACTTTTATTGTGTAAAAAGTATTTTGGCTAGGCTGATACATGTGATAATTCCTAGGCTGATGATACGTGTGAAAATTCCTAGCACAGTCAAGTAGGAAATACTATGAAATCTTGAGATTATGAAGTCAAACAGAATACTTGTATCCTTTTCAAATTTCTTCATAAATGGCAATTAAACGTGGAACAAAATGATCAACTCAAAAGAACATAATCTTGTGTTGAATAAGACAGACTGTATCAATGGACTTTCATGCCAGAAGGGGTATCTTTGAATTTTTGTCACTGATCATACAAAAAGTATGGATTTTAAAATAATTAATATGATCATGCTCATGCCTCTGAGGCACCACATTTTAAAAATTGAAATATAATTAACATACAGTGCTTTATTAGTTTCAGGTGTACAACACATTGATTCAATGATTCTGTACATTCCATACATTATTCAGTACTCACCACAATAAGTGTAGTCACCATCTGTCACTAGAAAACTTTGTTATAATATTATCGACTGTATTCTCTATGGCGTACTTTTCATCTCCATGGGGCACCACCTTTTTAAGACAAGGATTGTGGGTTCAACATTATATACAGAAAGTTATTATGCTATAAATAGATTTGACAATTGCCCAAAGATCAATTTAACTAGTATAGAGAAAGCTGTTTCAGTATTAACATACATAAAAGATGCTCCTTTCAGCCATGAGGCAGTCTTTGGGACTCTCTTGAGATTCTTGGGATTCTTAAGGAACATTAAAGTGAGAAGGAATGATGATGGACTTTTGAAATTGTCACAATAACTGTCTTGTACAAAGTCATCAAAATCCTTTCAATCAGGAACCACCTTTCAATCAGGAACCAACTCTACCTCATCCAACCAAAAGAAGACAGGGACACTAGCTGGTTGGACTTAGAATTGTTTTGGCTGGTCTCTTTTTGTAGGAAGTATATAGTTTCATTCTCTGAATCTCTGAAATCAAAGCACAAATGCACACATTATGAAGGACCTGTTTTCCTTGCTACCTTTTCACATCCACCATTGGAAAGTATTTTAATGGTTAATGAATTAATGAATGGTTAATGGCTAATGGATTTAATGGTTAATCTTTGTAAGCAGCAAAGCATACTATTCATGGTGAAGCTGAGAATGGGGAAAATGTACAAGATGGCAAGGTATGACATCTTGGGGTCTGTATCAACTCAGCCCATAAGTGCCTGGATGGCCATGGGCAGGGTTATAAGTTTCAGGGTTTCAATTTCCTCTTCTGTAAATTTAGAGGACTGAACCCCAAAGTGACTAAAGGTCTCCCAGCTCTAGGAATTGGACTCCCTGTGATGATTTTGGGATTTGGGATCATTGGCTGCCTTCTGGATCATTTACACTGGAACCTGGAGAAGGTAAATGGCCAAATCATTCTAGCCTCAGAATATGAACTTTCAGTTTGGTGTTAAGTGTTAAAATCACATCATTAACTCTTCCTTCAAAACTCATGGAGTCCGAACATACATAAACTTTTTATAAGACTCTTACCATAATTTTATTATTAAGGTTACTCACATGGATTAAAGCTAACTATGCAATAGCAGATTTGAGGATGGAATAAATTATAGAACACTTCTGCCCTTGGTAAAGGTAAGATGCTATTCCTCCCTGAAGAAAAAGGATTCAGAAAAAGGACCTATTTTAAGTGATATATGTGCCATATATAGAAGTGCACAGTATATTTTTAAAGTGTCATTTATATTTTCACTTTGGGGAAAGTCAGAAATTTGTTCTGATTTACAACAACACTGTTTATTATAGGGCCTTGGAGCATCTATGACTATTTTTTTCTTCAGTTACAAGTAAGTGTGATTATTAGAAAGAGATATATTGAACAGAAAGTGCTAAAATAGATCATAATAATCACATATTAAGTTCGTGTTCTGTGCCAAGCCCTTTATGTATATTAACACTAATCCTCCCTATGGTTCTGCCAGTAGGCTACCTCACCTGTATGGCCATTTTTAATATTTGATTCTATTCACCCACTTGCCTTTAATCTGCTTTCAGGGAAAACTAGATTTAGTGTATAAAATAGTGGGCCTATGTATTACACTTGGCATAGTATTTAATTAATACATGATAGATAACCACGTAATTTGGTTAAATGCATTTATTGCTTAACTAGATGCATATTCATTATTAAATATGTATAGACTATTTCATTTTTATTTTTCATGTCATATATCTCCTATTAGACAAGAATTTAAGTATACATTTACTGTTGATTTGAAAACACAAATCGATAGTCTTTTAGCTTAGTTGATAGCGAGAATGTTTTTTCATCCTATTAAGTATGCTAAAATGAGAAATTATTATAGTCATACTTAAACTGTAAACTTTTATTCATTTCTTAATGGATGAAAGTAGCACTTTTTGAATTTTATGAAGTACCCTAATGGCCATAAGTTGACCAAATTCACACGTCCTGCATAGCTAATTTCCTATAACACTGGTTCCTGACAAATGTGTTCAAGTTCATTCAAGTCTTCTTAAGAAGTAGGCATGGTAGGGCAACCAACAGAATGGAAAAAGATAGTTTCAAATGACATATCAGATAAAGGGTTAATATCCAAAATCTATAAGGAACTCACCAAACTCCACGCCTGAAAAACAAACAACCCAGCAAAGAAATGGGCAGAAGACGTGAACAGACACTTCTCCAAAGAGGACATCCAGATGGCCAACAGACACATGAAACGATGCTCAGCATCCCTCCTCATCAGGAAAATACAAATCAAAACCACACTGAGATACCACCTCACGCCAGTCAGAGTGGCTAAAATGAGCAAATCAGAGAACTCTAGATGCTGGCGAGGATGTGGAGAAACGGGCACCCTCCTACACTGTTGGTGGGAATGTAAGCTGGTGCAGCCCCTCTGGAAAACAGTGTGGAGGTTCCTCAAAAAACTAACAATAGAACTCCCCTATGACCCAGCAATAGCACTGCTAGGAATTTACCCAAGGGATATAGAAATGCTGATGCATAGGAGCACATGTACCCCAATGTTCATAGCAGCACTCTCCACAATAGCTAAAACATGGAAAGAGCCTAAGTGTCCATCAACAGATGAATGGATCAAGAAGATGTGGTTTATCTATACCATGGAATACTACATGGCAATGAGAAACAATGAAATCTGGCCATGTGTAGCAACATGGATGGACCTTGAGGGTGTTATGCTGAGCGAAATAAGTCAGGCAGAGAAGGACAAATATCATATGTTTGCACGTATAGGAGGATTAGGAGGAACTTGACGGAGGAACAAGGGGGAGAAGAAGGGCGGAAATGGTGGGGGAAAGGGAGAGAGGCAAACCATGAGAGACTCTTGCATGCTGAGAACAAACTGAGGACTCATGGGTGTGGAGGGAAGGGGGGAGGGGCATGGAGGAGAGCACTTGTGGGGATGAGCACTGGGTGTTATATGGAAACCAACTTGACAATAAACTATTTGTAAAAAAAAAAAAAGTAGGCATGGTTACACTATACAAAATGATAAAGAAATGAAAAGAAAATTTTGATTTGGTACCAAAAATACAGTAGCTATTTTATTAAGAACAGTTATTATTGATTGTTTAAATAACAGCCAATACTGACCACTTACTTTGTACCAGGCATAGAAACACATGTACTCTTTAATTCTTGAAAGAATTTTGTGAGAGTCACCGTTCTCTTCAGTGTGCAGAGGAGATCTCAGGATTCCTCTTGTAGGAGGCTGCACAGGAAGTAGGTAATCTAGTCACTGAATCTCAAGTTATTTATCACCATCCATGAATTTAATAGAAGAACATCTATACTCTGCAGCTAGGCTAACACCTCTGTAGGCTAACACAAACTTTTGTAACTGACTTAACACAATAGAAGTTTATTTCTCACTCATTGAACAGATGAGTGCATTTGTTCCTCTTTTAGCAAGCAGTTTTCCTTTTTGCTGTGACCCACAGACTGTGGTTCTTTCCATCTGGGGGCTCTGTCATTACCCATGGTCATGGAAGGATGAGAAAGGGCCACTGTGCTCAGAAAGTGATACATTGTACTTACTGGCTTGTATTTGAGGGCTTCAAAAAGATCATAAGAGTGGGTGAGAAGGTTGGGAAAAAGAGTCCCAGGCTTAGCTTGATAAAGTGTAAGGATTTTGAAGGTGTGTGTGTGTGTGTGTGTGTGTGTGTGTGTGTGTGTGTGTATGTGTGTGTGTATGATAAATTTGTAATACCAGGAGTACTGCACTGAGAAAATCACCTGAAGGAAAGGTTCAATGTGTTTGTGGTTACTCTAGATAGTGATATTTTGAGTTGTTTAAATTTTCTTCATCGTAATCTTTACATTATGTTCAGATATCCTCTTATCAGTTTTATGATAATAAAAAACAATAAGCACTTTTAAGTCCACTGAGAGACATGTTTGTACATCATGCAGGGCCAGGACTAGACTGGGGTGTTAGGATGCACAATTTAAGAAGGATTGTCAAGTACTGACTCTACACTTGCAGAGGCAGATATGTAGGGGGTGATCATACTCACAAAAAAAGGATGATGCCATGCTGACCTCAGAAATCCTGGTCTGTTGATGTACTCAGTAGATATTAAGAATATCTGATATAGACAGGGCAGTGGTAAAGCTCTGTGCCCAATACCATTTCATCTCAAAAAAAAAAATTTTAACTGGTTTTGCCTCCAAAAGTGATCATATGCATTTCTGTTTCATCTTAGCACATCAGGTATTCTCTTGGAAGCACTGACTAAGCATATTCTCTTTGTTCCAGCCTGGGTCTGCAGATTGGCCTTCTCAGCTTCTAGAAGCTTGTCAAAAGTATGAAAGCAATGATATGTACCTATTTTAAAATGTCTTTTCTTTTTAATACTGTCAGATCTCTACAGAGGCTACTGCTTCAGAAAGAATGAGCCTATTCCACACTGAGCAGAGCAAAAATAAACATCTAAAATATGGAAAAGGGTCTATATAGCACTACTTGTCTCTGTCATTTCCTTATACTTTTTACTTTTCCTATAAAAGCACTGCTTAGAATTTAAGGAAAAGCTGAAATAGATAAAATAGAATGGTCTCTACTCATTGCAAGTATGCATAAATAAGGTAAGACAAATTTATTTGAAAGAACACATAATATGATGTAGTATTCATTATAGTCAATCATGACAAACACTCCTGGAAATGTGTGAGATATTTGTTTGCAAATATCTTGCAAAGTTATTTTTCTGTAACTGACAGACTATAGCATCTTGTAGGAAACTCTGTGTGAGATCCACACATGCAAGAAGCATGTTATAAATAATTTCATTTTGATGTACTCAATAATAATATGCACCACTGGCCAGTGTGCTGTAGGCAGAAAATAGATTATTAAAACTTAGTAATTTCAAAGATCACTTTTGAGACCACCATCAGACATGGTACCATGTCTGGTGAAAGTAGTAATTTACATCAATGATAAGTCAATGAATTTGATCTAAAACAGAATGGTGATATGTATGTTATTGCTGTTATTCGAGGTGAGTTTTGAAAACTAACTTATTAGTGTCATGTCAAGTAGCCATAAATAAGATATATCTATATATCCCAAGAAAATTTTTTCCTTATTAACTTGATCAAACCAATCTCTCTATATCCTGTAGCAACAAAGACTTTGTGACATGAATTTTTTACTCAGGAATTTGTGCGAAAGGAGAAAAACTAGTTCTGGCTTTCCTTACATTTTTACAAAATTTCATGTAAAATAGGAAGGTTTACTAAATAACTATATAGAAATATAAAATACAAATTTCTAAGTTCTTTTAATGTTTTTATTAATTTCTGAGAGAGAGAGAGAGAGAGAGAGAAACAGCATGAGCAGGGAAGGGTCAGAGAAAGAGGGAGACACAGAATCTGAAACAGGCTCCAGGCCCTGAGCTATCTGTCAGCACAGAGCCCAGTGTGGGGCTCGAACACATGAACAGTTGGATCATGACCTGAGCTGAAGTCAGTGGCTCAACTGAGCCACCCAGGTGCTCCCCTTCCCAAAGTACAAAATTTCACGTAAATGGTAAGGTTTACTAAATAACTATATACAAATACATAATTAAAAAGCAAGTTATTGTTGTTTGCAAAATGATTATTTTCTCACATAGTAAATTAGCTAATAAGTGTCCCTAATATATTTTAAATGAATAGTTTAGTAGTATTAAGTTTATTTATATTACTGTGCTACCAGTCTCCAGAACTCTTTTTATCTCACGAAACTGAAACTCTATACCCATTAAACAACTCTACTTTTCTTTCTCCTCCTAGTACTTACAAAGCACTATTATATTTTCTGCTTCTATGAATTTGACCCCTTTAGATATCTCATATGGACAGAATCATACGCTATCTGTCTCTTTGTGACTGGCTTGTTTCACTTAACATAATGTCTTAAAGATTTATCCATGTTGGGGCGCCTGGGTGACTTAGTCGGTTGAGCATCCGACTTTCGCTTAGGTCATGATCTCGCGGTTCGTGGGTTCGAGCCCCGCGTCGAGCTCTGTGGTGACTGCCAGCCCAGAGCCTGGAGCCTGTTTCAGTCTGTGACTCCCTCTCTCTCTGACCCTCCCCTGCTCATGCTGTCTCTCTCTCTCTCTCTCTCCTAGAAATAAATAAAACATGAAAAAAAATTTAAAAGATTTATCCATGTTGTAGCATGTGCCAGAATTTTCTTACTTTTAAATGCAGAAAAAATAATCCATTGTATATGCTATATTTTGTTTAACTATCCATCCATTAATGGATATTTGGGTTGCTTTCTTCTCTTGACTATTATGAATAATGCTGCTATGAACATGAATGTGCAAATATCTCTTCAAGATCTCTCTCTCAATTCATTAAGATATATACACAAAAGTAGGATTGCTGAATCATACAGTAATTCTATTTTTAATGTTTTGAACAACTACCATACTGTTTTCTATAGCAGCTGTATCATTTTACATTCCCACGAATAGTGCACAAGAGTTCTAATTTCTCTACATCCTCATCAGCACTTTCATTCTTTTTACCTCCTTCTTTCTTTCTTTCTTTCTTTCTTTCTTTCTTTCTTTCTTTCTTTCTTTCTTTCTTTCTTTCTTTCTTTCTGCCATCCTAATAGATGCGAAGTGATATCTCACTGGGGTTTTGACTTACATTCTGTAATGATAAGTGATATTCAGCATCTTTTCATATGCTTATTGTCCATTGGGAGTGTCGTTTTTGGAGAGATAACCTATTCAAGCCCTTTGCCCATGTTTTAGCCAGATTATTTTTCTCATTATTACTTATTTTTGAGTTGTAGGAGTTCTTTATATATTCAGGATATCAACCTCTTGTTAGATAGATGATTTGCAAGTATTTCCTCCATTCCATAGATTATCTTTTCATTCTATTGGTTATATTCTTTGACTACAGATGATTTTTAAATTCCTGTGGTCTCATTTGTGTATTTTCACTTTTGTTGCTAGTGCTTTTGCTGTTATATCCGAGAAATCATTGACAAATTCATATCGGGAAGCTTTTTCTCTGTCTTTCCTCCTATTACTTTTCCAGTTTTAGATCTTACATTTAAATCTTTAATCCATTTTGAGTAATTTTTATATGTGGGGGTAGGATCAGGGCCCAATTCATTCTTTTATATGTTTATAATCACTTTTCCCAACATCATTTGTTAAAGAGACCACTATCTCTTTTCCTTTGAGTAGTCTTGGTACTCTGTTGAAGATAATTTTTCATACACACAGGGTTTTTTCTGGACTTTCCATTGGTCGATATGTCTGTCTTTATACCAGTAGCACACTGTTTAGTTTAGTGTAGCTTTATAATAAATTTTGAAATTAAGAGGTGTGAGACCATCTACTTTGCATTACTTTTTAGGGATTGTTTTGGCTATTCAGGATCTGTTAGGTAATCATTGCCACCATGCCACTGAGAAAAGCTTCCTGAAATTATATGAATCCAAGACATGTTTTAGTTTGCTGAAACTATTTCCAGTTGAATTATTTTTGAATAAGTGCATTACTACAGATAGTACCTTACAGTCCATCTGAATACTTGGGTTTCTCAGTATTAAGATATGTACCCCACTGAAAACAGAGCTATTTTAATCATTCTGCAAGATCAAGGTGAGTTGATCCAGTCATCTTTTGTGTAAAATTAAATCTGTGTATGTCTCTTCAGAAATATGTCCCTATATACAGAACTTTAGTATTCAAATCTCAGAGAATTTTCAGGGAATAATTTATGTATGCCCATGATCATTCTAGTTTCTTTGTTGTTGTTTGTGGCTTTGTAGGTAGATAAATAGATAGATAGATAATTTCCCTCCTCACTTTTTGGAGGGAGTGGAGGAAAATAGAAGCAATGTTGGGAAATGATGAATCAATCTCAAAACTGACAGCAAGGTCAGTGTTTTACAGGCAGCTCAATATAGTACTAAAAACATGAGCTCCATGGTCAGAAGTTTCCCTAGCCAAATCATGACTTAGAAAATTATTGACTGAGTGACATTGGAAAAGTGACTCACATCTCCATGTTTCAGATGCGTCACCTAGAAAATGGAGATAATGAAAATAATGATAATAGTAACAGCAACGCAGGTATTCTACTAATCACTTTTCTTGAGTGAACTTACTTTCTAATAGGATCTATGATTTACTTTGTTTTACAGAGCATGATGTCTCAAGGAAGTTAGATAGCATCCTCAAAAATGTCACAGCAGCTAGTAAATGGTAAATCCATCCAGTACATACCTGATAGAGCTATTGTGATGATTAATGAGATAATGCATGTAAAAAGTGTTAGCTTAGGGCCAGTGTTAGGTATTAGAGCTGGGGAAAGACTAATTAGATGACAAAATGCTCTAAAGAAATTTGATATAAACTTAGAGTAAGAAGAAAAGCACAAAATGATAAAGGAACAAATCATATATACAAAGTGTAATTTTGATGTTGAATATCCCAGAATGAACGGAGTTCCCTACCAAGGGTGCATTATATATTAAGATAGGGACAGAGATAACGAGTTATACTGGCTCAGTTTTTTAACTATCCTTGGAATTAGTCTCATCACTGAGAAGGTTAGGAGTAGTAAAATGCAAAGTGAACTAAGCAAAATAGCGGAAAAGCTCGTTGTCTTGACCATGTACATTTTAGTTTCACATACAAGAAAATAAATCAGTCACTTCTGAACTTAGATTTCCCTATTGGGTGATCTTAGGTGCAGCTCTCATGTCCCGAATGTGTCTCTAGCAATTAGTCAGAGCTGCAGCCATGTGTTTCTTCTGAAATGCGGCAATTGAACATCTGGTGTGATGGCTTCTATTAAGTGGGGGTTGAGTTTTACTCCATTACATTCTAGTTTAGGAGGTGGCGAATGTGGAAATATTGCCATGACCTATAATTGGATCAGCAATTTGTGGGCTCAGATGTGGAAGACAGAGAGCATTTTAAAGAGCTAAGAATGTGGAAAGGGCTTTGTGGGAATAGTTGTATTTCTCTCTAAGTTCTTTCTGCTTTGGATAGATAATTGTGTCCTTCAGAAATCCTCATTCTCAGCTCTGGGGACTTTGCTAGTAGAATTCTAGAAGCTATGAAAAACTGAAAAGAACCAGTAGCTCTGGGAGTTTTGGAGACATGTAGGAAAGAATAGAATGAAAACTCACTCTCAAATGCCAGTGGTTGGGGAGATCAAATTCCTTGGGGGATTCAGGATTAATAAGGAGGTTTAAAGAATCAAAATTGGAAACCCATAAGGACAAGTGAAGAGGTGAGAACAAGCTTCTATGTGTCTGCGAATAAATATTTGTAAAGGGCCAACTATGTTAAAGACAAGATGCTCAGATCACTTTGTAAAGAAATGACAGCATGGTTTTTGACTTTGGAGAACACAGTACAGTTTCATTGGGGAGGTTACTCCCCTCCTCTAAATAACATTACAAAAGGTAACAGTTCAATTCAATGATGCTTAGGGTGCTATAGACCACTGCATCAAAGGGTTCAGAGGATGAACATGGATGATGACAGAGAGAGAAGTCAGAGAGTCCTCATAAATGCTTAAAAAATTGGTTGAATTTGGGAAGGAACACAAGGAAAGGCATGGGAAAAAAATAAATGAAATGGAATGTAAAGATGTGTTGGGTAGGTTAAAATGTTTAGTTTAAATAAGAAGTTCAGGAGAGTGATTAGTTGAAGATCAGTGGAGTGACAGAATCCTAGAACATCTGCAGCTCAAATTCTGAAATCCCTAATACTCTTAATTTCAGTTCATTCACTTTGGATGAGCAAACAGAGATGCAGAGAGGCGAAGTGAGTAGAACAGACCTTAGAGAACATATAAGGAGATTGGAATTTACAAGCAACAGAGTCTCGTGGAAAACTTTTTGAGAGAACCCATTGATTTCAAACTTCCACTGCAGTATAAGAAGGTGCTGTGTGTGTTCACATACTCTGAGTATGAAACAAGAAACAGATTTGAAGCCTTTACATTAGAAAAAAAGAAATTTCGTAACAGTTAATATAAATAAGACTGATGTTAGAGGAAGATTCTGGGATCTCCTTTTTTTTTTTTTTTGGTATTTAAGAGGAAAATTAGGGATGGATTTTCACCTCAGTGTTAGCTTGCATGTGAATTTCACTAGTATGGAAAAACAGTTTACCACTAACAGTCTTACTTCTGGTGTGATTCTAGTTAAAATCCCTTGATCAATACAAAGGAAATGTGTATTTTGTTAATAACAAACCAAAAGGCTGAGGATTTTTCATTTATGACCCTTTCCTTTATGCTGAGCTCTAACATATGCAGAGAGTAAAAACATATTTTTAATATTAGACTCTCTTTTTATAATATAATTCAACAAGGAATTGTTTACATAGTTTTTGTTGAGAAATAATTTATACTTATAAAACAAAATAATATAGATTATAAAAGCGATTAAAACTGCTATCGTCTCACCATTCAGAGATACCACTGTTAAAATTTATATTTTTAGATATCTTTTTTCAATATATATTTATACATTTTAAAATGGGATCATATTATGATATTGTTTTGCAGTATTATTTAAAATACAATAATATGTAATAATATGTTGAGAATATCATTTCATGTTGATATTTTTACAATGTTATTTAATTCCAGCATATATTCCATTATATATTTGTACTATATTGTATTTACTCAGTTTCATGCTGATGGTGTGTATGCATGTGCGTGTATACACACATACATATATAAAATATAGCAGTGAGCATTTGGGGAAATAAATGTCTATGTATTGTCTTTCATTCAGGCTTTCACATCTTTCAATAGATAGTTACTGTATTGTTATACTGTGCTAAACTCTACTTTAGACATGAGAATATAGTGATAAACAAATTTGAGAAATCTTTATATTTTCATGGAATGTACCTTCTACTTAGGAGAGATGAAAAAGAAAGTAAGCCAATAAGTAAATATGACTAGTTGAAAAAAATTATTGTTGCTATAAACATACTAAAAATGGGGGATGAGATAGGACTGCTGGTGTTCTGAGTAAGATGGTCATGGAGTGCCTCCTGAGTAGGTGTGATCTTTGAGTTGAGCTCTTAGTCTCAAGGAAGATCCAACTACACTCAGGCACTAGGTTCTCCAGCTAGTCAGTTGCTGAGAGTTTATAAGGCTGAAGGAACTTGGGTTATTTGTAAAACGGAGAAAAGACTTAGTGAGTGGGCTTAGTGAGTTGAGGTGAGGGAAGAAAAAGGTTGTAGGAGGTGAGATTAGAGAGACGTGCAGAGTCCAGGTCATGTAGTACCTTAGAGGCCATGGTAGTAAGTTTAGGTTTAATTCTAAGTGCAATGAAAAGCATCTGGATGATATTAACCAAGGGAGACATGAACTGCTTTATGTTTCTACTATGCTGTGAAGACAAGGGTTATAAGCAAAGACACAGTAACACTGGCATTACAGTCACTCACAAATGATGGTGATTTAAACTAAACTGTTAGTATTGGAGACACAAAAGTAAGAGTCTTGTAATATTTGTAGATGAAGATATCAAAATATACAGCTTAATTATTTACTACAAGTATTTCCAGGAATGTAAATATCAGAGCAAAGGGTATGCACAATTAGACCTCTGTACATATTCCCAAGTTTGCATAAAAAAATATGTTTAACAAGCATTTAACAAGCAATGGTAGTTCTACCAATGACCAGAAAGTACACACAGTATTGGCAATATACACAGGCATGAGGAACATTCTTTGCTCTCAAGGAGGTGATGAGCTTAAGATGTTTAGAATACACTTACTATGTAGTTACAGTGTCTTCCTATGGTATTTATTTACGTGATAATTTCTACATCAAATGTAATGTGTTTTCTTTCATGAAGGGTTAAAAACAAAAGTTTTTAATTAGAGCAATTATTTGGCATCCTAACCATTGAATTTAACCTGTTGTATCATATTTTTAAGTGGAAATTCCAAACAGAAACAATGAATCACTTCTCTAAACATGCCCCAAAATAAAAGACTATGCCCTGAATGGTAGCAAAAAGGATAAATGTGCTATGTTGAACAAACTATCATGGAGTTTTATTGACATGAATCTTGCATTATATTTAAATTAAATTAAACTTACATTAAGTGTTCTTAAACCACAGATTTTACTGCCTTAAAAACAGCTGTATTTGACAGGAGCCAGAAGCTCAGATTCTTAATCCAAAATCTCAATTTTGACCTAGCATATTATATTAAAGGAAGATAATAGATGATAGTATATTAGACACAGTTGTTTCATTCAGTAAGAGGTAATTAAGGTAAAGCTAAAAATTTTATTTTCTTTTAAAATATAAAAGCCTAATTAGAGGGAGTAGGATCTTTCTCTGAAAACATATAATTTTGGAGGCAAAACTATTATCTAGAAGATCTCAAGAAATAAGATAAATCAACAAAGTTCAAGATTTTAGCACATTAGCAGTTGTTATGAAAGTTTAGAGAATTTCATTCCAATAAGTAAAGCAAACTGAACAACCCATACACTATCACTGATGAAAATAAGCCTTAAACCCTGATCATTGAAAAATAAACTATTAACTGTCCTTGTGTCCTTAGATGGCAGACTAAAAACATGTGAAACCAACCCCTTACCCCACCATCTTTTCTCCAAACAGAAAAATAAGGAAAGGAACATAAAGGTATGGAAAATGATGTAATTATATTTATAATTTTTCTCACATATGTGGCCATGCTCTGAAAGAGGAAAGGTAAAGATCCATTGATTAGAAAGGGTGAGGTCTCCAGAGAAGGAAAAAAAGCAGATGGAAAACCATAGAGATAAATGAGGGTAGAGAGAATGCTGAAGTTTGTAGTTGAGTAGCGATTCAGGCCCATATGTGAATACAGAATACATGGTGCATTTTGCAAACTTGAGACTTGCATAGGGATAAGATTCTACAACATATATCCAGAGTGAAAGAAAGTTTGTAGCTGGGAGCAGGATTCATAAAATTCCACCAGTTTCTGAAAGGAGTTGGTAGACAGAATGATCCTTAAGAATATAGTTCTCGGGGCGCCTGGGTGGCTTAGTCGGTTAAGGGTCCGACTTTCGCCTAGGTCATGATCTCGCGGTTCGTGGGTTCGAGCCCCGATTCGGGCTCTGTGCTGACTGCCAGCTCAGAGCCTGGAGACTGTTTCAGAGTCTGTGTCTCCCTCTCTCTCTGACCCTCCCCTGCGCGCGCTGTCTCTCTCTCTCTCCTAGAAATAAATAAAACATTAAAAAAAAAAAGAATGTAGTTCTCATCATTTAATAATAAAACACTTGAAATGCCTTATATTGTTATTTATTTCTTTTGGTTTGTCTTATTAATAGTTAAGTATTTTAAACGGATTAGGTACATCAATTCAGTTGAGGAGAATGTAGAGAATAGAAATTAGGAAAGCGTGCAAAAAAAAAAAAAAAGGAAAAAGGGGTGGAGGAAGGTATACAGTGATTATCGAGTTCAGCCTAATAGTCTTCCTGGTTTCACAGTTCTAAAGTATCTACCCCAAGATGCTTATTAATTACAAAGGAAAATAGTAACTTCACAGCAGAGAAGCCTGGCAGATACAGGCTTAATTAACTGTTTAAGATTAATATCACCAGTAATGAGATATATTGACATCATGTGCCCCTTATATGATGAGTACAATGCTTCTTTGGCAATATTCTTGCCCAAACTGTTTGGATAATCTAATCATAAGCATGCATCAGACAAACCCTGAGAGACATTTAACAAAATAACTGACCACTACTCTTCAAAAACATTAACATCATCAAAGAGGAATTGTCACAGATTGAAAGCAGCTAAAGAGCATAAAACTAAATGCAAGGTGGGATCTTGGATTGGATCCTGGAACAGTAAATGGTGATTAGTGAATAAATGGGTGGTATTCTAATAAGGTCTGTAGTTTAGTTAATAGTATTGCATTAATGTTAATACATTAGTTTGATATTATTCTATGGTTTTGTAAAATGCTAATTTTAGAGGGAGTTGTGTGAAACTCTCTGTACTAATGTGTTTAAAAATATAAACTTAAAATAAATACAAAAAGAAATTTAAAAGAAAATAAGCAAAATAAGAATACTTTATCTATATCTATACCTATGTTATCTATCTATATCTATATCTGTATATCTGTCTCAAAATATCCAATAGCAGGAGGTAACACTCAAGCAGAAAAATATTCAAAAAGCTCGAACAGGCAACTCACAAAATAATAAACTTAAAACAGATAAGAAATATGCAAATTATTTCATACTATATATTTTCTAGAAGACTAAATCAAAGAAACAGGAAAAGTTTGAATCATGGTATTAGAAAACAAATGACAAAAGTAACAAAACACAAATATAAGAAATGTTTAGACATTTAGAAGATTTTAAAGTGACAATGTGTTTGAACACAGTCAGCAAAGCATTTCTTAGAATGGAATTATTTTATTTCTAGAAGCAGTCTTGGGGGCTGTGTAGTCCAACTGCCTTATTGTACCAATGAGGAACTGTGAGCCTATATCCATTTAGTGGGAGTCTTGTCAGGCCATCCTGATGGGGCTGTTTGTCTCTGAGTATGCAAAGAGGAGATTTGTTTTGTAGCATTAGTCTGTTTTTCCCACAGATGTCAAAGAAGTTTACTCTAATTTCTTAGTTTTGTTTACTCCACCTTCTGTGTTAATTAAATTTAAAGTTGTTCTGCGTAGAAAGCAGGTGCAGAAACATGAGATGATTCACCCAAGGTCACAACAGAGGAACTGAAAAGTTGTAGGATATGAACCTGTGTGTTCACAGACCATGTTTGATGAAGCAGTATTAATTTTTAATTTTTAAAATTTACCTATATAAAAATGCACTCAATCTGAGTTCTATGAGTTTTGACAAATGTCTAGTCATGTAACCACCACTGCAATCAGGATGCAGGGCAGTTCTATTACCCCACATCATTCCTTCATGCTGGCCTTCTGTAGTCAACCTCTCCTCCATCTTAAATTCCAGAGAATTACTAATCTTTTCTTTGTCCCTATAGTTTTACCTTTTATAGAATGTTGTATAAATGGCATCATATAATATGTATCCTTTTGAATCTGGCTTCTTGTACTTAACATTCTGTATTTGATTAACATCGATGATGCTGCATATACAGAAAGTTTGTTCTTTCTTATCACTGAGTTGTATTCTGTTTCATGGATGTAGCAGTTTATCTCTTCAACAACTGAAGAGCATTCATCCAGATGGCTTTCAGTTTTGAAAATTAATATAAATTGTCAAATATTTGCACACAGGAGTAAGATTACTAGGTCACTTGTGAAATGTATGTTAACTTTACAAGAAACTGTCCAACTGTTGTCTACATGGCTGATAATTTGTATTCCCATCTGCAGTATGTAAGATTTTCAATTGCTCTGTGTTTGGAATTGGCAGGTTTTTTTGATGTTTTTGTTTTCACTTTCCTAATGGGTATGTAGTAGGCTCTCCCTTTAGTTTTCAATTTGATTTTTCATGATGACTAATGATACTTTGCATCACTTCATGTGGTTGCCCATTTTTAATGGGGCTTTTTTTTTGAGTTTTGAGAATATATCTTCTCCCAAATATCTTCTCCCAATCTGTGGTTTGTATTCTTACTCTCTGAATAGTATTTTTCATGGAACATACCTTTTAAATTTTGTTGAGGTCCAATTTACAGCCTTTTGTTTTATTACTTGTGCTTATAGGTTGGTATCAAAGTCTTTGCCCAATTCAAAGTCACAGAGAATTTCTCTTATGTTTTCTTCTCTTAGTTTTATAGTTTTACATTTTACATTCAAGTCTGTGCCCCATTTTGAGTTAATTTTTATGTAAGGTGTAAAGTATGCGTGAGGTTCTTATTTATTTACCTACATACAGATGTTCCTGTTAATCCATACTGTTTTCAAAAAGATTATGCTTTCTCCAACCGACTGCCTTTGCATCCTTGTTAGAAATTACTAAGCATATTTGTGTGAGTTTATTTTTAGATTCTTCTATTTTATTGATCTATGTTTCTATCAATAGTACAGTACCACCCATGGTTTGCTTAATAGTAAGTCTTGAAATCAGTAAGTTCTCCAATTTTGTTCTTTCCTTTCAAAATTGTTTCATCTATTCTCATTTCTTTGCTCTCTGTATAAATTTTAGAATCAGCTTGTGCATATCTAGAAAAAATCCTGCTCATATATTGGTTGGGATTGAATTTTTTTTCTATAAATCAGTTTGGTGAGAATTGATATCTTAACAATACTTTTCAAATCTGGAAACATGGTATATCTCTCCATTTATTTGCATTTTGGTGTGTGTGTGTGTGTGTGTGTGTGTGTGTGTGTGTGTGTGTGTGCATTTAATGAGATAAAAGAGGGAGAAAAAATGAAGCAAACAATAAACTCACTATTGGATGGTTTTCTTCACATTTTGATTCCCTCCACAGTCTACATACTTTTCTTACTTTGCATGGTCCTTAGGTAGCTGTATTTATTTATTTTTATTCTTTCCAGTGTATTTAGTTGTGATTAGTGGGAGAGAGAGCCTGTCATAGGCTTTCTGCATGTTGTTCAGCATTCGAAGTGAATTAGTTTTAGTTGTGATTATCTAAATCATCCTTGCATGGTGATGTCATGGGTTGAGGAACAAACAAAATGGTTTGTTTCTGTTTTTTTGTTTTTTTTGTGGTTTTTACATTTTTTAAGTTTGAATAAACCAATTGGGAGACAGTTTTCAAAAGATAGGATTGTTAAATGTAAAGGATATATCTTTTATGTGAAAGTTGAGGGTTTATCTTGGGTGGATAAAGGCTTAGGAGAGAGGGTGGAACATAGAACAACTCTTCTTAAGTCCAATAACATGTATTTAGATTCAGGAGTTTCTTCTATTCGTGACAGTGCTATGATGTGTCATTTGAAAATAAATGAAATGAAAATTGTTGTGGCAGTTAGCAGAATTACTAGGGTCTATCTGGGTGCATTTCTTAGCGGGCTTTGCCTTGCTGACAAATAACAGGAATTAGCACATGACACTGGATTTCACAGTAGTACCATCTATTTAGCCCAAAAGAGAACACAGAATTGATCTGTGTTCAAATGCATCTCAGCTGACTGAGCACCTTCCAAACAGTATTATCTCCTCTAAATCTCAACAAGGTTTATTATGAAAGAAGCATAAATAGCTTTATTGTCTAATAGAGATAATCATCAAACATTCAATTTTATCTCTAAGAATTGGAAATCACAAAATGTTACCTCTTAAGCACCATATAAATTGCCTATTTTGTTTATGTCCTACTTATTAGGCTGTAACATAGACTCATGCAAAAAGTGCCTCTGTTCCTTTTTGTGTATTCTAGTTATGTAATTCATAAGTCTACAAGGTTGCTTTTACTATAACTCAAGAAGCTATTTTAGAGAATCTCATTCTAAATTTTACAGAAGCAAAGTGCTTCTAAGAAGTTCAGAGCACTGACTAAAGTGATTCACTAAAGGAAATTTCATTGACAATTATTTGAAATAACTTGAGAATATTAATATATCTTTTGTTAGAATAGAAGGTTGATTCTATACTTCTCATTCAGAAGTCAAGCATGTGTTGACTTCTGAATAAGATCAGAACTTGCATATTTGTGAAAGAAGGAAAGGCATTTAATTTTTTTGCAGAAGGATTATACTTTTCCTATTAAAACTGTTCAATGTTTTTAGCAGATAATATCTTATAAGTTGTATTTCTCAATAACCAAATTAGGATGTATAAATCTCAATAAGGGTTGGAAGAATTCAGGGACTTCACAGAGATTGAGTTGGTATCTTTTCCACAAAGTATACAAATATGTGCAGAAATCCCATAGGTATACCTTACTGGGTATTCATTCATTCATTCATTCATTCACCATTTGTGCCCTAGGACTGTGCTAGCTTTCAGGTTGCGGAGGTGATTAATACAGGATTCTGGGTTTTTGTTTGTTTGTTTGTTTTGTTTTGTTCTTTTACAAAGGCCCTCAAGTTAGGGCACTGTGAACTGATTTTAAGATAAAATGGTAATTATCCTTTCCAATGAATATTTGGTCTTTCATTAAGTCATTCAGATGGGGATGAGAGACCAATTACATTGTGCCCATAGGCCTCTAATGGATAAAACATGCACAATAAATGCTTTATTCATAATATGTAAGTATTTATAGTTTACAAATTGCATTTGAGTTATATGTGTAATGGTCATAATCTGTGTAGATCAGGTATGTAGTGAAAGCCCCATTTATAGTTAATGGAACTTAAGCAAAAAGAAGTTGTGTAAATTAACATGCTAGAACAATTGAGAAATACTGGAGCTAAGACTCCAAGACCAGTGCTCACTTTATAGCAACCCATTGTTTCTCAAAAGCTAAGAGCCTGGCCTGATGATTTAGTATCTGGGGATTAAAATTCTCATGAAATACTGAGTTAATATTGTTTAGATAGCTGAGAAGCTACACAAATCTTCTTATTGTAAATGTTACCTCTCCTGGGAAATCCACATTGATTAGACAGGTTAGGATTCTCATTGATGGACTAAGTAATTATTCATTACCATCTATCTTCCTGGGCAAAATACATAATAAATCTTACCAGGATATGCTCTTTTCACTTCTGTGTTTACAGTGCCTAGCGTGGTGCCTGACACATAGTAAGTGTTCGGTAGGAATGGGTTTAATAAATTAATACTTGCCTGTATGTGAATAGTATATGTTTCTGGGGTGTGGCTGTATATATTTTCTTTTTTTATGAATATTAAAGTGTTTGCCTTTCTCCCAAGTATGTTTGGGTATAAAATAACCATTTTCTTTTCATATTCACAGGATTATACCTTGACAATGTACTTTCAGCAAGCCTGGAGAGATAAGAGGCTGTCCTATAATGTAATACCTTTAAACTTGACTCTGGACAATAGAGTAGCAGACCAGCTCTGGGTGCCTGATACCTACTTTCTGAATGATAAGAAGTCATTTGTGCACGGAGTGACTGTCAAGAACCGCATGATCCGCCTGCATCCAGATGGGACCGTTCTTTATGGCCTCAGGTCTGTAGTGTCCATTTCAAAACTGAACTTTTCCTGAATGAAATCATTATTGATTTTTATTGGAGGGGAATATTGTGCTGTTTTCCTTATTCCTCCTTTGGTTCTATGATAAGTAGTTATATCTCCTATCCTGTAGATATCTGAGAGCTTAGGGGAGCATGTATACAAAGGGACTTAGCTGTAGCTAAGAATAAGTTTTTCTGAATTATCTTCTAACATCAACTGCTGATCCTAAAGCTGCTTTCTTTAAGGAGTAAGGATAAGCAATCAAAATAGCTGGGATATATGGTTTTATTAAAATGGAAAAAAATAGAAATGCTGAATTTCATAAATTTCTCCTAAGCTGCGTGAACTGGGTCTGGTTCTCTGATGACAGGAAGGCTTTTTGTGTCCTCTCACCTTCCAAGGAGTAATCAGATTTGCAAATAAATAAAGTTGTTACCTCATGTTTACTAGTAATGAACTTTTATGTCAGTAAACAGTTGTGATACTCTACTCTATACGTGAGGGTGAATTACAAACTAAAAGTTTCTCCATTTAAAGTTTATTTTTGTATTGAAATCAATAGGTGGTTTCCTGAAAGAAAATGGGGAAAAAAGATACCTATCTGAAAAACTACATTATTACAATATAAATGATTCCTTTGCATTATTTTGAAGACGCTCCAAATCCTGAAATGTTCGATTTTCTCTGATCTATTATGGTTTATATAAATGTGTGGTTACCTTATCATAATTTTGATGGTAGCAACAATTGTATTATTCATTTATTAGGGATTAGTGGTCAGATGTTGAGTTACAGCATCAGTGCTTTCCATGCATTATTATAGTTAATCCTTACAACAACTTCATGATTTAGAAACTGTTATGATTTTTCTTTTCAAATAAGGAAACTGAAGCTGAACTGAAGCTGATACAACTTGCCTAAAATCTCAAAGAAAGTAAGCTATGAAGATGAGATTTGAACTCAGATCCAAGTTCCTAGCCACAGCTCTTAATCACTACATTGGGAATGCTTCTCACTTCCACATTTTTCTTATCTGTTATGTTTTGTTTTCATTATCTGGCATATTCAGTGTGTCTGACAGTGTTTGGGTCCTTATGAACCAGCCTCTTTGTTGATCATATTTTTTACAATAAGTGGCATTTGGCTATCAAAGGAGAGTGGGTAAGGGTGAGGCACAGAGGGAGCATGTCTGTAGTCTGTCAGCCACGAGAGGTAAGAAGATGGACTGGATATGGGCAGTGTTCACATGCATGCCATACAAAATAGAGTAACAGCAGAGAGATAAATTGACGGGCAGTGTCTGCAAAGATTCCACGAAAGTGGTGGACTTTGAAAGCTCTAATGGAAAGAACTCTGTTAGCAGATACATTTTGCTAAATTTACCACTTGGATTGAACTGTAAAACATTTGGTGTAGAGTGCTTGGGTGGCTTAGTTGGTTAAGCATCCAACTCTAGATTTTGGCTCAGGTCATGATCTCACAGTTTGTGGGTTTGAGTCCCACTGGAGCTTTGTGCTGCCACTGTGGAGCCTTCTTGGGATTCTCTCTCCCTCTCTCTCTGCTCCACCCCTGCTCGCTCACTCACTCTCACTCACTCTCTCTCTCTCTCAAAATAAATGAATAAATAAACTTTAAAAAAAATTAGGTGTCACAAAGACTTTGATGAGAGGGTGACCATGCAGGCGTGGGGAAGATGGGGGATGAAAAGAGGTTTTTCACTTTTTAAGAGTTACGCACAGAGCGTGGTCAGAATCCTGAAGAAGGATGAAGGAAGCATAGAAATAGCATTACCTACTCAGCAGTAAATGAGGGGGAGGACTGGCAAGTGACAAGTTCTGGCAAGGGACCAGACCTAGTGCTGGAGGCATTTGTCCAGCAAACCACTTAATTGTGCAATCAGGCAGAAATTACCTTAACTCTTCCCATTTCCTTGGAACACTCACCTTGAAAGCAGAGAACAAGTTGTATTCTCCTTTGTATACCCAGCACTGAGAAAGCATCTACACCATAAACATGCTCAGTAAAGGTTGTCTGTCAATTCTGAATTCACATAGCAAAGTTGAATGGATGGGAAAATCAACAATCAAGATGTCTTTGGAATTGAGAAGGAAAAGAGAGGACCAATACAGATGATAAATATGGCTTCTTTATATCATTTATACTCAGACAAAAACATTGATGATTGCTCAGGCTTATCATTGAGACCATAAGACATTGCTGTAACTCAAACTCACAACAATAGGAAATCATCTTTCTCTTATCCCCTCTTCCAACAAGAGGTGTCAAACACATCTGACATGCATGAAATTAACACTACTAGACAGAGAAGGCACATGAATTGTAATTGTTCTATCAATTGTATAGTTAATTCCGACTTTGAAATTGATAACAAATTTTTCAGGATATTTACAAGTATCCTATTCCAGTCTTTACTGATAAATAATAGAATGATTTGTTTCATGGCTAGAAGTTTAATGTACACCACATGCTCCCTTCTCAACTCCAGGAGGTTCATTTGCAATATATAAGTAAAAGGAATTCAGTTAAAATTACCATGGTAGGGTTCATTTCACTGTATATAGTCACTTTTCCTATTTACCCTAAAACTCCTCTCCCGTTGAGATCCACACACATATTGGCAGGCACAAGGGAGGTGGAGAGGAGAGCATTCAGAGGATCTGAGTACACTTCACTTGTAGGATTTTCTTTAGTGAAATGTTCAGGTAGTAAAACACGGAAAGCAGAAAGTAATATGCAAAAGAGTAATGCTTGTTTAATTTTATCATTGGTATGTAGGTGTTCACTATGCTGCTCTTTCAATTTTTCTGTAGGTTTGAAAAATTTTGTGATAAAATTTGGAAAAGGACAAATGTTATGTTTCAGAGACCAGGAAATATCTGGTTCTAATATCCAGGAAATATCATTCAGGATTTAAAAGTCTGTAGCCAAGAAATTATATTTTGATCTCTTGGAGGTAGGGAATCATCTATACATTTATTTACTTTCAGGAGCTTTTTCTGAAAATGAGTTCAGCTCATCTCAAAGGCTATGTGGCTCAGAAAGGGTGGGATTAATGACCATAGACAACCAGGTTAATCCATAATCCTGGAAGGAGTGGTCAAAACTCTTCAGTTAAAACCTTGATAACCTCCTTATGAAATCAGTTGTCCTGCATGAGTGGCCCTTTGCATCTGATTGTATACAGCAAGAACTCTGAATGCACTCATACTGATACATTGTGTTTGAAGATCAGGAGCTCTGAGGATAGTACACCAGCTGCTCAGCAGGCTTGCATTAAGGTACAGTGGCTTTATTTTATTTTTTTTTTAATATATCTTGAACNGTGCTATTGCTGGGTCCTAGGGGAGTTCTATTGTTAGTTTCCTGAGGAACCTCCACACTGTTTTCCAGAGGGGCTGTTAAGGTACAGTGGCTTTAAAGAGCTCAGAAAATGGAGACTGAGAATTAGAAAATATGGAGAATATTTTAGGTGCTACTGTTATAGATTAGATTTTAACAGTTCTCATTCTGATTGGATTTCTGTTTCCCCATCACCAAAAGCACAGATTAACAGTTTACTTTCCATTATCCCAATGTTCTTCTGGTTGATAATTATTAGAGGTTGGTAAGCTATTACAGGTTCAGAGAACAAAGTTTTAATGCTGACACATAAATGGATATAAGTGGGCAATGCAACCAACTTCCTTAACAAAGCATAATGAATGAAACTTAGGTTTTAGTTTAGACTTTTATAACAGACTTCTCTTTAAACCTTGAGTTCTTATCCAGGTTTAATTCCTTTGTATATAAAACAGAGGGGTAAATTAGATGATACCTGTACTATGCGAGTTTTTATAACCTGTCATCCTCTAAATCAATAATTAATGAATCTTAAGGAATATATAATCTAACAGACTAGAAAATGAAATTAGATATTTGGAGTAGCATAGTAACTGGTAGATAATAAGTGTTCAGAGCTACTCTTTAATGAATAAATAGGATATTTGAAGTAAGGGATAGTGAATAAGTAGGGATGTTTGAAGGCTGGTGCAAGGGAGGCTTTGCATATCAAGGCAGTCATTTTATACTATATAATTACCTTAGGTGTCGTTTCACAATTCAGCAAAGTAGGACACCAGGTCCATGGTGTAGAGCAGGAAAAGTGGCAGTGATCAAGTGGACTTGAGGCAATGGGAAAGGTCTAGCCCAGGGAAATCTACAGTGTAAAAGGGAACCACTAAAAAAATGTATAGCATTTGGCAGCATGAGATCTAGAGCAAGGTAGGTGGATGCCTGGCTTCAGACCCAATTGGCACAGCAGCCTTTAAAAGCTGCCCTGGGGGCACCTGAGTGGTGTAGTTGGTTAAGCATCTGACTATTGATCTTGGCTCAGGTCATGATTTTGTGGTTGGTGAGTTTGAGCCCTACATCGGGCTCTGCACTGATGATGCAGATCCTGCTTAGGGTTCTGTCTTTCCTTCTCTCTACCTCTTCCCTGCTTGTTTCTCTCTCTCTCTCTCTCTCTCTCCCCCTCCCTCCCTCCGCCCCTTCTCTCTCTCTCTCAAAATAAATAAACACAAAAAAATGAATAAATAAATAAATAAAAGCTGCTTTGTAGCCCCAACCCAGTGATTCATTTGTAGCTTGCACTAATTAATTTTCATTTAATCAAGCGTTGTGCAGTTTCTTTTAAAAAGTCTTTCCTTTTCTTTCCTAATGTCCTATCATGTGTATCCATTTTCTCAACTTATTTAAAGACCTTTGATATACAGGAATGATTAACAAAAGTTATGAATAATGCCTTTTTGAAACTTAAATTTATAGTTTGTGGCTAAAGAATAAGGAAATCTTTGAATATAGATTTTCACCTTCATTCTTGACTGGTTGATAACTCAGTTTCACCAATTTGATTGTAAAATCAAATACCTCTTGTCTTTAACAATGCTATTTAGAGATTTCTGTCAGGAAATATAGCTGGAGGAGGAAGAATATTTTCTCAGGAGTAACCCAGCTGGATAATTGGTGACAAATGACTTTCCAGTTGATGAGGCAGAAGAATTCCTAGCAACTTACGAAGAAAATATTTCAAACAGATTAACTATATATTATTCTCAACTAAGATTGGCCCAATCAAATCATTTTTAGAACAGTTCAAGGAAAAATGATATAGAAAATATAGGATTTCTGTTAGGAAATCCAGCAACCCCCTACCAGGTAAACACCAGGTTTAATCTGATGTTGGCATTATAAAAAATGTTAGATAGAATTTAGATTGTTATTTACTTACAATAGGAGATATTTGTTGGATTTCAAAAGTAAATGAGTAATTACATTAATCAGAAAATTAGGAGACCTTGTCTTACAATTAATGGTTCTTACAATTACTCATGTGATTTCTAAATTTTATTCTAGCACCCAAATTCCATATTCCTATGATTTTGCTAATGTATGGTATATATTAGGTATATATACTCCCACCTTTTATGCATACATGAACATTTAACATGATATTTCAGTAACTTAGCAATTATTTTGTCTCCTTGAAAATATCTGATTAATTAAGAAATCAAAACCAAAATCATTACATTCTGGTATACAAGAAAACCTGAATTATCAAATGATGACGTTTGTTTTTAATATAATATATATTTTTATTAAAACTTAAGATCTGAATCCAAATTGGATTGCATATTATTTATATCATAAGCATTTTAACAAATATTAAAACCTCTTCAAAAAATATAACTAAGACAAAAGATTTCTGATCAGGAGGTGGTACATATTTATTATTTAAAAAATTAGAAAATACAGTTGTGAAAATAAAATTACTGTTTTTAAAAATTTTTTAATGTTTTATTTATTTTTGAGAAAGAGAGAGAGAGAGAGAGAGACAATGTGAGCATGGGAGGGTCAGAGAAAGAGGGAGATACAGAATCTAAAGACAGGCTCCAGGCTCTGAGCTAGCTGTTAGCACAGAGCCCGACGTGGGGCTTGAACTCACAAACCATGAGATCATGACCTGAGCTGAAGTCGGATGCTTAACTGACTGAGCCACCCAGGTACCCCTCTTTTTTTTTTAATTTTTTTAAAGTTTATTTACTTTTGAGAGAGAGAGAGAGAGAGACAGAGTGCAAGTGGGGGAGGGGCAGAGAGAGGGAGTCACAGAATCCAAAGCCGGTTCCAGGCTCCAAGCTGTCCACACAGAGCCTGATGTGGGGTTTGAACTCACAAACCACGAGATCATGACCTGAGCTGAAGTTGGATACTCAACCAACTGAGCCACCCAGGCACCCCAAAATAAATTACTTTTTAATTCTATCACCCAGAGATAAACACTATCTGTACCTTGCTTTATAGTTTTCTATATACTTTTCTAGTAAACAAGTTTATAGGAAGTTTTTTATAAAAGTGGATTTACATTTCCATACTATTTTGTGACTTGAATTATTTTTCTGTGACAAAGGATGTATCATCAACATGTTTGCATGTCAATAAACCCCTCCTCACCATCATTCTTTAGCCATTATGGGACATATTTGGGGTATATGTCTTTATCCCATATAGGATATGGTTTATGGTTTTGATATAAGGTGAACTATGTGGTCGTTGCTATGAAATTCAAGACTACCATTTAAAATTTACTTACTATTTTAGTGACAAGCAAAGCTGATTGTGACAATTTATAGTCTTATGGTTGTGCTGTTACAATTCGTAGTCTCATTGGTTAAATAGATGACTCTGGAGATGTACTGATGCTGATTTTATTAGGCCTGTTCTTATAGAAAGAATGGCTTAATCTTTCAGTAATAGCTGACCCATCTAAAAATAGCTGTTTGTCTTTTGGTGTGAGGGGGAGGCCCTGACTTCATATGTCTATACACCTCCCATATGAAACATTAGATCAGAAGTATGTCACTTCTAATTAAAGGTTCACATTCTTAAAGAAAATTTCAGCAGGAAGCAGAAGGCAATTCAGCCACCTCCCGCTATGTATGTTCTGTCATTGGGAAAATGGCAAAGGATAATGTTAACTTGTAATGAATTCAGACAGGCAAGATTTTATTAATTTTGTCCTCTTCCCACATTCCTAAAGTTTTACCAAAGGATATTGAACAAGCAAATAATCAAGTAGCCATCCCTCACTGAAACATAGTCTGTCAAACATTGAAATATCAAGTTTTACTCAGATTTTCTAATTGCTTCAATCCATTTTCATAGAGGTAGTTATTGCATTTGGTCAAGCAGAAAAACAGAAATTTTATTAAGAATATCAGTCCTCATGGCTGGAGTGTGACACCCTGCTCTCTAGATTTTTTTCATCCTAAGAAGGAAAAATCATCTTCATCTACCTCTTCCACGTCTGTGGGGGAAAAATGCATACAATCATAGAATATATTCACTCTAAAGAGCTATAAATAAATAATTTTTAAATGTTCATTTACTTATTTTGAGAGTGACAGAGAGAGAGAGGGAGAGCGAGCAGGAGAGGGGCAGGATGAGGGGAGAGAATCCTGAGCAAGCTCTTCGCTGTCAGCACAAAGCCTGATACGGGGCTTGATTTCATATGCTTTGTGAGATCATGACCTGAGCTGAAATCAAGTGTCAAATGCTTAACCAACTGAGCCACCCAGATACCCTGAACTGTAAATAATTTTAAAGAGATTTCTGGCTCATTATTTTTCTCTATTTAGAAATAATATATGACATCTTTGGGGCGCCTGGGTGGCTTAGTCGGTTAAGCGTCCGACTTTCGCTTAGGTCATGATCTCGCGGTTCGTGGGTTCGAGCCCCGCATCGGGCTCTGTGCTGACTGCCAGCTCAGAGCCTGGAGCCTGTTTCAGTCTGTGACTCCTTCTCTCTCTGACCCTCCCCTGCTCATGCTGTCTCTCTCTCTCTCTCTCTCTCCTAGAAATAAATAAATAAATAAAAACATAAAAATAAATAAATGAAGTTTCTTTTATAAAAAAAAAAGAAATAATATATGACATCTTCAAGTTCACCTCCTTTTTTTAGTGAACAAGAAGAGAGAGGTTCAGAGAGGGAAGGAACTATGTCTAACATCACATAGTTAATGGCGAAGTACAGAGTAGAACACCAGACTCCTAACTGCATACCAGGGCCTGTTACTATTGCTGCTGCTGCTGCTGCTGCTGGAGTCATTGGTTGTTTGGAGTCATCATTTCCTGACTGACATCAGCAAATAAGTCCATTCCAAATCGAAAAGAGTAGAATCAGGATCACACCATTCTTTGGACTTGAGACATGGAGGCAGTGTGTATTTAGCAGCTCTAGGAATAATCTAGATTATTTTTTAGATAAAAAACACTTAAAGAGGAAAAGAAAGCCTGCCCACTAGCATCTTCTCAACTATTATTCCTAATGTTCCAGTAGTCAGTGGATCTCGTTCACTGCCAGACATATGAGTCCCTAGTTGTCCTCCTGTCCACTGATTTCAATCAAATAGCAGCTATAGATGCGGCAGCACTGAAACCAAAGATGTGAAAGAACTGGGGAAAAGAATGACCAGAGAATCCAGGGGTTACAAAGCGGGGCAAAAACCAGTTCTATACATCTTGTATTGAAGGCACAAGAGTGCCATTGAACTGGGCCTTGTCTGCAAAGGAAAGAAGCATTAAAACCATTAGGAACACAGTATTGATAGGCTCGTGAACATATCTGTATACAACATTGCTGTATATAGCACATTTTGAGGTAGGACTTGCATATTCCTGATGTCATTGGGAGTGAACTCTCTGGCCCACAACAATACCGTCAGCATGGAAAGAAGCCAGATCTTCACTTTTTAATTTAATTCAATTTAATTTAATTTAATTTAATTAATTATTTAGCTTTATTTTATTTTTTAATTTAATTTAATTTTAAACACAGCATTTCCCAGTGTATGATTAAAAGTATAACTGTTACATATATGCTTGTATACAGGTGTTTATCTCCATTTATAGGTATAAATATGCACACGTTTCAGTTTATAGGTATATATGTATGTGTACATATACATATGTGTGTATATATTTGGATATATATATCACTGCAACAGGTTTTTTTCTTCTGTTTGTCTTATGTTAAAACTGAAGAACAGAAGGGACTTCCATAATTCCAACCTTCAAGCGGTACAGATTGTCCTCAGCATCAAAGTCTTCTCCAGTTACATTTGGAGTTACTTTTGTAATACTCTGATTTCATGAAATCAGCAGATTTTGTTGGCAGCTTTCACTGGAAACTTGCTTGACAAATAAGCAAATTACAGTTAAACTAGATAGTCTTTGTAAGGAGTGAACGCATGTCAGAGTTTTAATTAGACAAAGACCTTTTAAGTCAAATATAAATGAGCACTTGTTTAATTAAGAGAGTGACTACCTACTAGTGATAGTAGTAGTGGTAGGAATGTAGTAGTAATGTGTGTCAAGTACTTTCTATATGTCACACCCTGAATTATCTGCATTAAACAACCCTGTGAAGGAGCCTACTGTCATTTCCATTTTATAGTTGAGAATACTGAAGCGTTGGGGGAGTAATTATCTTTCTGGTTAGTTTGAGGCTCAGAATCAAACTCAAAGCCCATGATCTCAGTCACTTCCTCAGACTCTGCAAAAATACACTCTGTCCAGGTAGATGGATGCAAAAGACTCTTAGGAAAAGCAGATACTGAAAATCTTGATTGAAGAGGGATGGAGAGCCCAAATTTCCAAGGCTCCTAAAAGGAGCCTCCCCCTAGTGAGACTGTCCTAAGTCACCATTTATAAATAAATGAATATTACTTTTTTAGTCTTAATTAGGCTCCATAGTGGGGATTTGTGCAGTTTTTGGCTACCCTGTAACCCTTTTCATTTATACAGCACATATAGTATATCCCTCAGGTATAATTAAATATCCTCACCCCTACTTTCATCCTTTATCCTTGGAGGATTTTCTCTTGTCCAATTTAGATGCAGAAAGTTATTTTTGTTTCATGTGTTTGAATTCTCAAGTTCAAGGAAAGACAATTTGTACTACAGTTTGAATTTAAGGTATAGGAATTTTGAAATTCTTTTCTTTTTCAGAATAATATGGCCATGTTGTGGAGTTTGGTTGCAGACTAAGTAAAAACCAGTCACTTCAAGATTAGATTAAGTCTCAATTAGCCAAAGATATAATATCTTAATAGTAGTGAGTAGACCACCTGGCTTTTATGGCTTCTAGAGGCTCTGAAAGCCACTCTAGAGTTACTCTGTCCAGCTTTTTGATTTTTGGATTGAAGAAGCTGAATTCTTCATAATCTGGGAAGTGATTACCACAGTAACCTGTACACTTTCATGTCGAAGATTCACAGATGTCATTCTTACACTCATATCCTTGATCCTAACACTACCACCAATACTCATCCTGAAAGGGAGAGCAGACAAAGTACTAACTTTGTCATACCTCTGACTTTCAGACAGCTAGAAAAGTGCCTTTGTCTATAAGACTATTGGGGAAGATCCTAGAGTACACTGAAGAAAATCTATATTTGTTTTGTGTTATAAGTAAAAAAAAAAAATATTTATTTCACTGAGGTGTTTTTCAGCCTATTCCCCATGGAGAAGGAAAAAAAAAATAATAAAGGAGATAAAAAGCTATGTAGCCTAAGTATATTACCTGAAAAAAATTTTGTTAAAGGACTTTAGGTTAAAAATTTAATGCCTTGATTTGCTAAATGGTTAGTAAGAGAGGATTTCTAGCATATCCCTATCTTTTTATTCTGGAGGTCACAAATAAAACAAACCTTCCTTTTGAAAACCAAACCAGTATAATAGCTTAAAGACCCAAATCACAGTCACCACATTATGAAATGCTCAAGCTATTTCACTTCTCAGAAGCAGCCCATTATCTGCATTCTTATGGACAGAATAAAAGACAACAAAATGCTAACTGGCCATAAATCCTTGGAGGAAGATATTAATTCCATGTTGGATTATTCTCACTAGCCATAATAGAGAAAATAATTAGGACTTTTATTTTAGCAGCTATAATAGTCTGACAACTAAGGGAAATTGAAAAAATCAGGATAAAAACCAAAACTTCTTCTGGCATCAATATCCCAGGAGGCATTTTCTATCATTGCATAGTGAGGGCACAAAACACAGGGAAAGCAGTGTTGCCAAAAAACGAGAGCATGGGTTTGGGATCCGACTCCCTCATTTCAAGGGCTTCCTTCCTCTGTCACAAATGATTTGTGCTTCACCTTTCTGACATTCAGCCCCATTATCAGTGATACAGGGCTTTATGGTACTCACCTTATAGGATTACTGGGGAAATTAAGTGAACAAATATTTCTAGAGCATTTAGTAGAGTACTCGGCACACACTAACTTCTTTGTAAAGATTAATTGCCACTGTAAGATTGCCACATGTGTCTAACTTTGATCTATCCTGCTATTTTCTGTCATGATTAGTACCCGATGATATTTGGCAAGAAGGAATGGTGGTGTTAAATCCTTATTATGTACCAACACTGTGCTAGGTACTGGGGTTATATGAAGATACAAGAGACAACCAAAAATTGAGACTCAAAACTTGGAGGTTAGTGGGAAGAGAAGATATGTAATAATGAGATGAAGAGCAAAGTAGGATAGAATAGTAGAAGAGGGCCTGGTCCTGGAGTTTGTTTGTTTGTTTTTGTTTTGTTTTTTTTTTATAGGTTTGTGGCTTTTTATAAAGTTACCTAACAACTTTAAATTGAAAACTATATCATTTAACTTATAGAAATATAATCAGAATTAAATAATGTAACTTAGGCAAAATAGCCAGTATGCAGTAGGTGGGTAATAAATAATTGTTGTGATCATATTTATTCCTGTTACCAGGATAACTGAAACCATCAAAATCAATTAAGCATATGCTGTATATGATCACATACTGTGCATATGTTGTGCCTTCTAACCTTTAAATAACCCCATCTGGCAGAAGTTCATATACTTCCATTTTTATAAAAGAGGAAACTGAGGCCTAGACAAATCCAGTAACTTGTTCAAAGTAGCACAACTTCAAGTGTCAAGTTTGGGATTAGAATTTAAGCTGTCTGACTCTGGAGTTTGTGCCCTTCATGTTCTAACAGGTTTAATGCAGGTGAACAGCCCAGTGCATGGCCTAGGAGGTAGCAGAGCAGACACAGACTTAACTCAGAATTTTCATTAGAATCATAGCTGATTACTGTTATTCATTGAGACTACCTAATGTTAGGAATGTCTGTGTAGTGAACCCAAAAGAAGCATGAGAAAATACTAGTGTTTTAATTTATGTTTCATGAAACAAGGCCATTGTAGTCAAGTGAATTTCTGAACCCTTTATCCATTTATGTATCAATCCACCCAATCATCTGCCAACCAAGCACTTATTGCTCTAGGTGCGGAATGGGGCTGCAGGAGTGAATAAGCCAGACATAGTCTCTAACTCTAGAAGCTTGTCATTAATAAAAGAAACATATTTCCCTGATGATGAGGGACGCTGAGCATCATTTCATGTGTCTGTTGGCCATCTGGATGTCCTCTTTGGAGAAGTGTCTGTTCATGTCTTCTGCCCATTTCTTCACTGGGTTGTTTGTTTGTTGGGTGTGGAGTTTGATGAGTTCCTTATAGATATTGGATACTAGCCCTTTATCTGATATGTTATTTGCAACTATCTTTTCCTATTCCGTCAGCTGCCTATTAGTTTTATGGATTATTTCCTTTGCGGTGCAGAAGCTTTTCATCTTGATGAGGTCCCAGTAGTTCATGTTTGCTCTTGATTCCCTTGCCTTTGGGGATGTGTCAAGTACGAAATTGCTGCGGTTGAAGTCAAGGAGGTTTTTTCCTGCTTTCTCTTCTAGGGTCTTGATGGTTTCCTGTCTCATATTCAGATCCTTTATCCATTTTGAGTTTATTTTTGTGTATGGTGTGAGAAAATGATCTAGTTTAATTTTTCTGCATGTTGTTTTCCAGTTCTCCCAGCACCATCTCTTAAAGAGGCTGTCTTTTTTTCCATTGGATACTCTTTCCTGTTTTGTCAAAGATTAGTTGGCCATGGGGCTCCTGGGCGGCTCAGTCGGTTGAGCATCCGACTTCAGCTCAGGTCATGATCTCATGGTTTGTGGGTTTGAGCCCCGCGTCGGGCTCTGTGCTGACAGCCAGCTCAGAGCCTGGAGCCTGCTTCTGATTCTGTATCTCCCTCTCTCTCTGACCCTCCCTGGCTCATGCTGTCTCTCTCTCTCTCTCAGAAATAAATAAAATATTAGGACAATTAAAAAAAAAAGAAAGATTAGTTGGCCATACATTTGTGGGTCCAGTTCTGAGTTCTCTATTCTATTCCATTGGTCTATGTGTTTGTTTTTGTGCCAATACCATATTGTCTTGATGATAATAGCTTTGTAGTAGAGGCTAAAGTATGGGATGGTGATGCCTCCTGTTTTGGTTTTTTCTTCAATATTACTTTGGCTATTCTGGGTCTTTTGTGGTTCCACACAAATTTTAGGATGGTTTGTTCTAGTGTTGAGAAGAATGCTGGTTCAATTTTGACTGGGATTGCATTGAATGTGTAGATTGCTTTGGATAGTAATGACATTTTAACAATATTTATTCTTCCGACCCATGAGCATGAATGATGCTCAGCGTCCCTCATCATCAAGGAAATACAAATCAAATCCACACTGAGATAACACCTCACACTGGTAAGAGTGGCTAAAATGAACAAATCAGGAGACCCTAGATGCTGGTGAGGATGTGGAGAAACGGGCACCCCCTTGCACTGTTGGTGGGAATGTAAGCTGTTGCAACCCCTCTGGAAAACAGTATGGAGGTTCCTCAAAAAATTAACAATAGAACTCCCCTCTGACCCAGCAGTGGCACTGCTAAGAATTTACCCAAGGGATACAGAAATGCTGGTGCATAGGGGCACATGTACCCCAATGTTCATAGCAGCACTCTCAACAATAGCCAAAGCATGGAAAGAGCCTAAGTGTCCATCAACGGACGAATGGATCAAGAAGATGTGGTTTATCTATACGACGGAATACTACATGGCAATGGGAAAGAATGAAATCTGGCCATGTGTAGCAACATGGATGGAACTAGAGGGTGTTATGCTGAGTGAAATGAGTCAGGCAGAGAAGGACAGATACCATATGTTTGCACATATAGGTGGATTAGGAGGAAGCTAACAGAGGACCATGGGGGAGAAGAAGAGGAAAAATAGTTGGGGAGAGGGAGGGAGGCAAACCATGAGAGACTCTTGTATGCTGAGAACAAACTGAGGGCTGATGGGGGTGGGCTAGAGGGGCAGGGGAGTGATGGCCATGGGGGAGGGCACTTGTTGGGATGAGCACTGGGTGTTACATGGAAACCAATTTGACAATAAACTATTTAAGGAAGAAAATAAAGGAAAAATATAAACCACCATTAAAAAAAAAAAAAAAAAAAAAAGGTATTTTATAACATGAGGCTTGCAAATTGTGATAAATTCCATGAAGAAAATTAAATAGAATGAATGATCTGATAAAGGGTGATGGCTAACTTGGATGTAAATTTAAAATATAAAAAATAAAAGTGTAATAGAGCAGAGGGATGGAGTCCTATCTGAGGAGACATCTGAATCAAGATGTTATTTATGAAGACCAAAGACAGAGATCTGAGGAATGAGTGCTCCAGATAGAAAAAAAGCACAGTGGTCCTAGGGAGAGAACACACTTATGTGCTCACAATAAAAAATTAAGTAATGCTGCTTTACTCCAAATTTCTGTTTCCTCTCTATCACATTTCTGCATTTTATGTGCTTTACAACTAAATGCTTTTTTTTATAAACACTATACTAATGGTAAACAGTAAAGTAAATAAAAAATAAAATAGTAAAATAGTGTTTATTCTTAACACTATTCTTATTGGCCTTGTTCCACTAAATGATAATCTCCATTAAAGCAGAAACCTATTTTTTCCTTGCTGTATCCCAGTGCCTTGAACAATGCCTGTCTCAGAAGAGTCAGAGCAAAACTATTTATTTGTTGAATGAATGTCTGCATGAATGAATAAGTAGTAATAGTTTCTCCACAGCACTCCCTATCTTATCAATGTAACTACCTGACTCTGTTTATCAGTTAGAAGGTATCTGTGGTCTCTGGGGGGCTTATCTCAAATTGATTTATCATTCAGTCTCAATGCAAGCAACTCAGGCAAAATCACATCTAATGTTTTTAAAGAACAGATTTGCATTCTGAGGTAAATTAAGAAGAAAGAGAAGCATAAAATCAAATCGGTATCATGGAGAACCCAATTATCAAAGATTATTATGTTTTAATGAGGTGAAAAAATACAATTGTCCTACCTAGTAGACACCATGTGCATTTCTCTTTATTAGTGGAAAGAACTACATTAGCAGTGAGATGGTACTTGAGATGATATCAGTTTCTACAGATGATAAGAAGGCATTCTGAAAACAAAGACAGGATCAACATTTGTCATGAATTCAGTTTCCCAAGTTGTGACTAAATGCAGATATGAGTTGACTGTGTAGAGATTTCCTTTGATGTGGTATTTTCTTATGTTGACTTATTATTTGCAGTCCCTGTGGTATCTTAAAAGATACACAGAGATGTGAAGGTGAAGAGAATTGTATAAATGTGGAATTTAGGTGACCCATATTAGCCTTCTACCACAGAATAAGTCAGTGAGAAAACACTTTCTAATGAGAACTATTGCTTTTCAGACACATACCTCAAAAAATTCATTATGGCTGAGTTCAGGAAGATGTTCTTTTTTATTTATGATTATCAAATACTTTATGATTAAAATATGTATAGTTTCTCATTGATTGCAGAACAGAAATATACTCTTTGTTTAGGATAGAACCTGTCATTATGTTGGTTGAACTATCTTGTTTATATTTCAGTGTGTGTATGGACATGTGTGTGCACAGGTATGTTTTCTCTATATGATAGGAGGCAAGGTAAGAAGTTTGAGGAGTGAGGATTGACTACCATGAAGCATTTATGTTACTCAGAACAATGTTTTCCCCAAATCATAAGTATTTTAGCCTTTTTGGCTGGAACCCATGGGTTGTTTTTTTCCTGTGGGAAGTTAGATATATGGGACAGAAGGGTCAGTCTTCTGCCCATGTAAAAGAGGTTTATGGTGTGATAATGAGAAACATTGCACCCTACCCTCAACTGGCTCTTTCTTAGACCATTTAGTATGTGACAACATTGTATGTGTCACTGCTTCACTAAAATTATTCACTGATGGTTAGTTCATGGATCCTTGTTAAGTTACTTAATGTCTACACAATCAGTCATCACTCAGTGATAAGGGGATGAGACAAAAAACAATAGGTCTGATCTATGCAAGAATGAAAAGTCTGTATCAATTGCATGGGTGGCCAGGGACTGGAAAAGGATGCACACTGAAAGAACAGAAGGGGAAATCAACACAGGAGTGAAAATGAACTTATAAATTCTAGGCATAAGACAAGTAGTATTTTATTCTGAGAGGCCAAGTTCCAAATAATATGGATTACCAGACATTCCAATTTGAGAACAGTTAGGATTCTGGAATCACCTCTGAGGCTGAATTTAGTCTGTGTCATTGGATATGTTTTAGGATTTTTTTTTTAATGTTTGTTTATTTTTGAGGGAAAGAGAGACAGAATATGAGCAGAGGTGGAGCAGAGAGAAAGGGACACACAGCATCTGAAGCAGGCTCCAGGCTCCGAGCTGTCAGCACAGAGCCCAATGCAGAGCTGGAACCGTGAGATCATGACCTGAGCCAGAGTTGGAAGCTTAACTGCCTGAGCCACCCAGGCACCCCAGATAGGTTTTAGTTTTAGTGTTTATTTAATTATGCAAATCTCAGACATCTAGATGAGGAAGAGGCTATATTCCAAAGTTATTTTTCCTTTATTTGTGATTTTGTTCTTTTTGATTGATGCTCAGGCTTCTGTTTCCTCCAACATGAGTGGGATGCTTGGCTCAATTTCATCTTTTGTTGTATTTTAAAAATTGCATAAAATCAAATTACTATTCTTTAGTGTCAGCCTTCTTTCATTTCAAAAGCTTTTCGTCCTTGCAAGTCTTCAGTTTTGTGAACATGGATAGCAAAAAGTGTACAATATACATGGAGCCAAATTTCCATAGATCATTAGTGTAGTTGCTGACTGCTAAGATTTGGTGAGAGTTGAGGGACAGGGCAAGGTTTAATTCCATATTTCAGGTGCTGTCAGCTGTTGCACACACAATTTTGCTCAGAAGACTGTCAGGGTATGGGCTTACTTATGCAGACAACATTTGGTGCAAACTAGACACTGAACGTGAATTTATTCCTTATCTGAGCCATGACCTTTTTGTGCTTTAAAATGCAGTTTCCAATTCCTCATTTATTTCCTCCACTGCTCTCTGTTAAAGAGAACTGACTGAATCAAGACGGATTTAGGGACACCAGAATTTTTTACTTCTCTGGATAGCACCATCTGCATGAANAGAGAGAGGACCCAAAAAAAAAAAAAAAAAAAAAAAAAAAAGGAGAAAAACAAAAAATAAATGCGATGGCAGGGTAGAGCAGATGAATGCCAGTGGCTGGGAATTCTTTGCAGTTTGACCCAGGTAATGGTCACTGAGTAGCTACTACCCATGGAATCCAGAAGTCCCCTAGAACAGTGATGCTCTCTGCATGTGCTGCAGGCAGATTGCTCCGCACTGGGAAGAAGCATACACATCCATTTCTCTCTGCTGATAGGAAGTGGTCTCTGGCACTATTAAGTAAAATTCCTCATAGCAGATAGCAAGGTTTTGATTTTATTAAGCTTTCCTTGTGGCAACTGACAATGTACTGGTGGGAGAAGATTCTTCACAAAACTAGATATATCATTTTAAATACCTTCCGAAATTTAACGCAATGCCTATACTTTTGCTTATAACATTTTATTTATTTCCATGTTTTATTTTTTTCATTCATTTATTGCTCATTCAAACATTTTATTTATTTATTTATTTATTTATTTATTTTTTACAAATAGTTTATTGTCAAATTAGTTTCCACATAACACCCAGTGCTCATCCCCACAAGTGCCCTCCTCCATGCCCATCCCCCCCTCCCCCCCATCCATCAGTCCTCAGTTTTTGTCAGCATTCAAGAGTCTCTCATGGTTTGCCTCTCTCCCTTTCCCCCACCATTTCCACCCTTCTTCTCCCCCTTGTTCCTCCGTCAAGTTCCTCCTAATCCTCCTATACGTGCAAACATATGGTATTTGTCCTTCTCTGCCTGACTTATTTCACTCAGCATAACACCCTCAAGGTCCATCCATGTTGCTACACATGGCCAGATTTCATTGTTTCTCATTGCCATGTAGTATTCCATGGTATAGATAAACCACATCTTCTTGATCCATTTGTCCATTGATGGACACTTAGGCTCTTTCCATGTCAAACATTCATTTTAATTCACATTTATTTAGTAGTAATTTTGTGCCAGGCATACTATACTAAATGCTTTATGTACTTTAATGCTAGGAAGTATGTATTTTTACACAAGAGAAAAATGAAGCTCAAAAAAAATTAACTAATGTGCTTAACATCACACAGCCGATCACAGAGCTGAATGCTGGATCCAGGTGTACCTGTCTCATGAAATTCTAACAGTTACTTTATATTGCCCTTCCACATATATATATGTGGAAACTCTATATTTACCTTTCTCTGGACACATAGGTTATTACAACTGACAAAAATTATTCTTCAAATTTGAAGATACATAACCTGTGAATGATTTGCTTTCCTAGCTATGGCTCCTATATTATAGGGGAAAAATCTTGTAAATTTAAATTCCAGCCACATATTTTATAGATAATATATTTTGTTCATAGATCATTCAATTTAAAATATCACTGTTCTATATCTGTCATGTCTATAGGCAGTATGGGCTGATAGAATTTTCAGTGTGACTGTTGGCATTGTAAAGTCATGTGTCTATAAAATGATGAGGCATTGGAGGTTTGAAAAATATTGGGTCCTCTGCCTGGTATCTTATATGGATTTATTCAAGAAATGTCATTTCTAGGGCTCCTGGGTGGCTCAGTCAGTTAAGTGTCTGACTTTGACTCAGGTCTTGATCTCACAGTTTGTGGATTCGAGCCCCATGTCCAGCTCTGTGCTAACAACTAGCTCAGAGCCTGGAGCCTGCTTCAGATTGTGTCTCCCTCTCTCTCTGACCCTCCCCTGCTCATGCTGTCTCTCTCAGAAATTAAAAAAAAAAGAAAGAAATGCCATTTCTCCCTCTCTATCTCTCTCTCTCCTTTCCTTTTTTATTAAGGCTAAGAGTTTGTCTTTCAGCTACCTAAATAATAAATGTTAGTTATAGATTATTTGAAATTAAAGTATTTTAAAAAGTATCAAGTTTTTGAATTAAAAAACACCTTCAGATATACTTATCATTGTCAGGCTAGGCAGAGTTCCCTCCTGTATTCTTTGAATGTTTTTTCACATAAAACTGTGATTATATTATATGTCCATTTCATAATTTTATTTATTCACTTAATATTATTCCTTCATTTTTCTGCAGTATGACTTTGAAACTACTTAATCTATTGTATTTGTGGCTGATGCTATATGTTGCCAACCCTGTACTTCAGCATATTTAAGTAGGTTTCAATTTTTAACTACAATCATATCTTGTTTTATTATGCTTCTCTTTATTGTACTTCACAGGCAACGGCATTGTTTTCACAGATTGGAGGTTTGTAGCAATCTACATCAAACAATGTTCTTTGCACCATTTTCCCTCTAGTATTTGGTTATTTCATGTCTCTGTGTCACATTTTGGTAATTCTCACAAAATTTACAAAATTTTCATAATTATTATATCTGTTACAGTGATCTGTGTTCAGTGATCTTTAATGTTACTATTCTAATTGTTTTGGGGTATCACACACTGCTCCCCATAAGATGACAAACTTAATTGATAACTGTTATGTGCATTCTGACTATTCTACCAAGTGACCATTCCCCCCAGATCTTCCCTTCACCTCAAGCCCCCATGTTTTCTGAGACACAACAGTATTAAAATTAGGCTGGTTAATAACCCTTTTGTGGCCTCCAAGTGTTTTAGTGAAAGGAAGATTCACATGTCTCTCACTTTAAATCAAAAGCTAGACATGATTTAGCTCAGTGAAGAAGGCATGTTCCAAGCTGAGGTAAGTGGGAAGCTCAGCCTCCTGTGCCAGCCTCCCGAGTTGTGAAAGCAAAGGAACAGCTCTCAAAGGAAATTAAAAATGCTACTCTGTTGAGCACATGAACATGAGCACATGAACAATAAGAAAGCAGAACATATGTTTGCACGTATAGGAAGATTAGGGGGAACTTAACTGAGGACCAAGGGGGAGAAGAAGGGGGGAAATAGTGGGGGAGAGGGAGAGAGGCAAACCATGAAAGACTCTTGAATACTGAGAACAAACTGAGGACTGATGGGTATGGAGGGGAAGGGGGGAGATGGGCATGGAGGAGGGCACTTGTGGGGATGAGCACTGGGTGTTATATGGAAACCAACTTGACAATAAACTATATGTAAAAAAAAAAAAAAAAGAAAAAAAAGAAAAAAATTAAATGAGAACTAAGTTTTTAAGAGTGAAAAAAAAAAAAGAAAGAAAGCAGAACGGCTGTATTGCTAATATGGAAAGAGTTTTAGTAGTCTAAATAGAAGATCAAATCAGCCACAACATTCCCTTAAGCCAAAGCCTAATGCAGAGCAAGGCCCTTACTCTCTTCAATCTGTGAAGGTTCAGAAAGGTGAGGAGCCTGCAGAAGAAAAGTCTGAAACTAGTAGAGGTTGGTTCATGAGGTTTAAGGAAAGAAGTCATCTTCCTAATAGAAATGTACAAAGTGAAGCAGCAAGCACTGTGGTAGAAGCTGCAGCAAGGTATTTAGAAGGTCTGGCTAAGAAAGCTGATAAGGTGACTACACTAAACAACAGATATTCTATGTAGACAAAACAGTTTTCTATTAAAAGAAAATACTTTCTAGGATATCCATAGCTAGAGAGGAGATGTCAGTGCCTGACTTCAAAGCTTCAATGGATAGGCTGATTCTCCTGTAAGGAGTTCATGCAGCTGGTAGCTTTAAGTGGAAGCCAAAGCTCATTTATGTTCTGAAAATCAAGAGCTTTTAACAATTACACTAAATCTATTCTGCCTCTGTTCTACAAATGAAACAACAACTCCTGGATGACAGCACATCTGTTAACACCATGGTTTGCTGAATATTTTAAGTTCACTGTTGAAACCTACTGCTCAGAAAAAAAAAAAAAAGATTCCTTTCAAAATATTAATGCTCATTGTATAGCATCTGATCACCCAAAAGCTCTGGTGGAGATGTACAACATCATTAATGTTGTTTGCATGCCTGCTAACACAACATGCCCATGGATCAAGGAGTAACTGTGACTTTCAAGTTTTATTATTTAAGAAATATATTTCATAAAGTAATACTTTCCATAGATAATGATTCTTCTGATGGATCTTGGCAAAGTAAGTTGAATACCTCTTTCAAGGATTCACCATTCTAGATGCCACTGAGAACATTTGTGATTCATGGAAAGAGGTCAAAGGATCAACATGAACAAGAGTTTGGAAGAAATTGATTCCAACCTGCATGAATGACTTTGAGGGAGTCAAGACTTCATTGGAGGAAGTAACTGCAGATGTGGTTCTCTTGCTATCTCCACCACCTCTGCAGTTACTTACTCCAGTGAAGAAGTGGATCCTGAAGATGGGATTGACTTACTGCCATCTCATGATAAGACTGGAATGGATGAGGAGTTGCTCCTTATAGGTGAGCAAAGGAAGTAGTTTCTTGAGTTGGAATCTACTCCTGGTGAAGATGCTGTGGAAATTGTTGAAATGACAACAGGGCATTTAGAATATTACATCAACTTAATTGATAAACCAGTAGTAAGATTTAAGAGGACAGACACCAATTTTGAAAGAATTTCTGCTGTGTGTAAAATGCTATCAAAGTGCTGTCTGCTCTGATACTACAGAGAAATTATTTGTGAAGGAAAGAGTCAGTCAGTGTAACAAACTTCACTGTTGTGTTATTTTAAGAAATTGGCATAGCCACCCCCAGCTTTCTGCAACTCTCACCATGATGGGTCAGCAAATGTCAACATTGACGAAAGATATTCCATGTGCAAAAGAATGACAACTCATTGAAAGATCAGATAATTGTTAGCATTTTTAATCAATACAGTATTTTAAGTTGTGTACATTATTTTTAAACATAATATTATTGCACACCTAATAGATTATAATCGATTATAGATTTAATAGATTATAGTGTAAACATATTTTTTATATTACTAGGAAACCAGAAAATTCACCTGAATCACCTTATAGTGATACTGACTTTATTGTGTTGATCTGGACCAAATCTGCAATATCCCTGAGGTATCCTGTATCTTCAAGCCAGAGTCACAGAGTCAAACATCCACTAGGCCTGGATGGATTACTAAGTGAAGAGAATCTGGAAGGATGGGCACTTAGAGAATCTGGAAAATACATGTCTTCATTAAAGGCCTTTAGGCTCACATTATAATCTTTTTTAAAAATATTTATTTATTTTTGAGAGAGAGAGAGTGTGTGTGTGTGCATATGTGGAGGGAGACACAGAATCTGAAGCAGGCTTCAGGCTCCAAGCTGTCAGCACAGAGCCCGATGTGGGTATTCAAACTATGAAATTATGACCTGAGCCAAAAGACACAGGCATAAAGATGAATTTACCATTCCAGATTTGACATAAGTTACATTACTTTAAATGCAAAAAGTCATCATGTTATCCATGATGTGTGTCCAAAGCATTAATTGTAATATTTATTGCAATAGTATTTTTAATTATTCCTTTTTCTTTTTGTAAAAAATATTCTGCTTCCCCCTTGACCTCACTCACAGTTTTTAAGATAAGAGCAGTTACAATCTACCTAACACTGAGGATTTGCACACAATTGCTCTAAGTGCTTCATGGACATCACTTGATTTCTCATAGCACTGCCATAAAAGAGACATTTCTATCCACAAGTTACAGAAAAGTAAAGTGAGAGACAGATTAATAATATCTCACGAGTCACAGAGCTGCAAATGCCATATCCAGATTGAAATCCAAAACATATACCACATATTATCCCACCTCTTTTCCAAAAATGCTAAGGGGCACCTGGGTGGCTCAGTCAGTTAAGCGTCGACTTTGGCTCAGGTCACAATCTCATGATTCGTGGGTTCTAGCCCCTCCTTGGGCTCTGTGCTGACAACTAGCTCAGAGCTTGGAACCTGTTTCAGATTCTGTGTCTCCCTCTCTCTCTGACCCTCCCCTGCTCATGCTATCTCTCTCTCTCTCAGAAATAAATAAAACATTAAAAACTCAAAAGAAAACCAAACAAACAAAAAAGAAAAATGCTAATTCTGTGCCTTTTAGAGTCACAATTATAAATCCAGGAGAATTCTCCTGTTCTATTGCAAAGCTTGCTTGTTTCCCCAACCCATTAATTTTCTTGAAGATTTACAGTAACTCAGCTCATTTCCTTTAACTGTGAAAATTGGCTTTAACTCACAATTTTTCTATCTTATAATACATTATAAAAGCAATTAATCTTAATAAAAATACTCTGTGTAACTAATCCTTACATATTTCTGCTTTAATAATGTCTGAATTTTTCACTAATCTATATTATATGAGTGGTAGAGCAGTTTTTTTTTTTAGTAATTTAATTTATTGTTATCATTGCTGAGTTTTAAATTACACTTCCTAGGGAACTTGACTCTAGCTGTTAGCATCAGAACATCCTTTCCCAATTCTTAAATCACTCATTCTTTCCTTGACTTTCTTAAATAAATGTTTGAAAACCAAGTTTTATGACATAATCATTCAAGTGGTTATGGTAACATGCCACCAAATTATCCAGTTACATGTTATTCTCCAGCAGTCCTACATGCTAGACATCATTATTTCCATTTTAAAGACAAGCAAACTGACATCCTCAAATGACATGAGTAGTAAATGCTAAACACTAGTGTTTACTCAAGTCTTTATGATCGAATGACTCCCCAGGACATGTTCTTTTCTCTCTACTGCACTAATGCCAAGAAAAGAGAACCAATACTCACACTTACTTTTTAAATTTTATTTTGACCTGCATCCATCTGCTACTTTGTTTACTTTGAGACTGTAATGAAAAATAATCTAGAATTTAAAGACGTATATTAATACAATTAAGATTGCACTGAAACTTCAGAGATATCCTGGCTTGGGGCATGTATCCACATGGTTCCATACTGACTAGAACAAAGCCTTAGCCCCCAGTGAGATGTAGTTAATTTTGGGTAAAATTATCATTGGTTCAGATTCCAATGGTACATCTAACTCAACCTCTGTATCAATTAGGGTGAATCATTTAATGTCTCAGAGACTTGCTTTCTTCATTTATCATATTACAGATTGTATCTAGGGATGCCTCCTGTCAGCCCTCAGAACATATCCAATTCATGGAGGTATTTTATTTGACCAACACAGTACTTTAAAAACTTAGGACATCTGGGGCACCTGGGTAGCTCAGTCGGTGAAACATCAGACTTGCATTCAGGTCATGATCTCACGGTCCGTGTGTTTGAGCCCCGTGTCAGGCTCTGTGCTGACAGCTGAGAGCCTGGAGCCTGCTTTAGACTCTGTGTCTCCCTCTCTGTTGCCCTACCCCGTTGGTGCTCTGTCTCTCTCTGTCTCTCAAAAAAAAAAAAAAAAAAAAAAGAAAAATTTTTAAAAATTAAAAATTAGGACATCTCACTTTTAAATTCATATTTTCTAATTGTTTATTTAATAATCTAAAGACTAGAAACATTGGGCCTTATTTTCCACATAGCAACAGTCAGCTAGAACTGAGAAATAGATACTTTGTTCAGACAAGTTATCTGCAGCTTACCCCAGTCCTCACCGTTCCCAGTTGTCTTATGTTGAGCCTGCTCCACATACTACAGAGGCCATAAGCTGGACCCTCTAGGTGTCTGATAGTGTAATGCATAAATCAGAATTAGGTATATCATAATTTTAACACTTTGTTTGATATCGTATCATACTATATTCTGCAGTTTTCAGTGGATAAAATATAAAGTAAGTTGCCTGGAACTTAAAGTCAACTACTTCATCCAGCCTCCATCCAGAACCTCAACAAATTTGCTTGCCACACAAGTTTCTCTGTACGTTTTATCCATATGTCCTGGCTCTGAGCATGAGCTCCAACTGCACCATACTGACAAGAAAACCTTCCCAACTGCATTCTATCTAGTGAAAATTTATCTGTCCTCCATCACTTGGTTAATAGTTTATTTTTTCTGCAATGGCTGATTTGGCTTCCAATCCTCTTCCTAATTGGAGATCATATAATACAAATTATTCATACTTAACACATATGCCTAATAATAATAAATAGAAAATAAATTTATTTATATTCATTACTAAAATTTGTAGGATTGCTTATTCCATGCTAAATATTTTTTATGTATTGTTTAAGTTTATACATCCCTAAGAGGTAAATGTCCTTATTGTTGGCATGCTATTATTATTATTGAGGCTCAAAGAGGTTAAATAATTAATTTTTTCAATGTTCATTTATTTTTGAAAGAGAGAGACAGAGCATGAGCAAGGGAGGGGCAGAGATAAAGGGGACATAGAATCTGAAGCAGGCTCCCAGCTGTCAGCAGAGAGCCCAACATGGGGCCTGAACCCATGAACTATGAGATCATGACCTGAGCTGAAGTAGGATGCTCAGCCAACTGAGCCACCCAGGCACCCAAAGAGGTTAAATAATCAATAGAATGTTATAAAACTAATATCCTACTAAATCACTTCCTTCCTATATATTTGATCTATAGCTGGGCTTTGATTTTAAGGTCTTAAGACCAAAGACCACATTATAATAATTTTATAAAATATTATCTCCAGTTCTTAGCAAGCACCATACAAAGTGTAGACCCACTATGGATAGGTTCCCTTTATTGTCATTCAGGTATAGTACAATTCAGGAGGTTAAATCTTTCTCAAACTCATTGACCAAGTATGACAAATTTGCATATTTTCAGTTTTTAAATTAATACATGTCTGACTCAAAGTCCGTATACTCTCGTTAACTCCCTAATGGTAGGTTAAGAATGAATAGACATTAGTTTGTTGCATCATGTTTCTCTCAGGGATGGCTTGCATTTAGCAATTATTACTCTATTTATTTTTCCTGTCAAGGAAAGTTAGTTGAATGTGCTTTGTGGTGGGGTTTGGGGGAAGACAAGAAGTCTATTAAGAAAGCAAATATAAAATCAGTTGTGTCTCAGTGATACAATACATCTCAAAACACTTAAACAAAATCACTTAAAACAATTGCTCTAGAAGTAATTACTCATTAGCAACATTGTAGCACTACACCACCACAAATGCCTTAGCAAATGTGAACAGTGAGCATAAAAATTATAACCAACACACAATGTTGCATCCCAATGCTGTAAGGATAGTCTTGAATGGTTTTGTTAATAATTACCTGACAGAAACATATCTTTCCCTAGCCCTTGTTGTCATTAAACACTCATTGGAATACTTTAACATTTACAGGCTGTATTACAACTCTTTAGTTATTTAATTACATTTAGCAAGTCCTGAAGTTATTGTCTGTTTTATTAAGCTGAAATCCATTACAAGCCAAATTAGCAAAGGTGTGCTGAGGCTGCAAAGGATTTGGACATTTGCTCCAGTTGCTGAAAATTAAAGATAGACACTGCTTTAGTGAACCAGAAAGTACACGCCGTCACTGAGATTCCCCTTATGCCATGGTTAGCCCCCCCCATCAACCCCCACCCCCTTCATCACCCTGACAGATGAGCCTATTCTTTACACATCATCTTCAGAAAGGGAAATCTACAATCTACTCTGGGGAGCCATTTCATTATTTTATAACCCTCATGACCAGCCAAGTCATCTTTCTATTTAACCTAAATCTTCCATGTCCTTCATGTTAGAATTTATGGCCATAGCTACCCTTTGGTCCATAGCAGAAAATGTGAACAGCAGATCATCACTCCCTTTGAGCCCTATGTATAAATAGAGGCTGTTATTATATCGGTCTACTCTCTATTCTCCAGCTGGAACAGCAGAGCTCGTCCAGCCATTTGCTAAACAATTAATTTTCGGTTTTAATAGTCAATAACATTTCACTGAATTATGAAGCCATTTTGGCAAATTCTTTTTATTTTTCTAGAGACAGGAACAGACAGAGAGACAGAGAGATTGGTTTGGCAAATTAAGCAAAATATTTACAGCACAGCCATTCTTTAACTTAGTTTTCCATGCTCTCATTCTTCCAGTTCTGTTTCCCCTCTCCAGCTTTGATAAAGTGAAATTGACCTTATAAAAACAGTGCCACATACCTTTTCCCTTCAGATAGCTCCTGATACCAGCTTTCATTTTCCATCCCAAAATTAGATGTGCTTGTTTTCATTCTTGCCTTTTTGCAATGTGCCATAATAAACTTTTAGTAATTTTCATTGTAAATGGTAATTTTAATGTATTTATGCTTTTTTGTGGGCTTCATCTATTTCTTTGAAAGCCTTCTTCAAAATGGCCCCATTTATAAAACTATGAACCACTTTATTCTGTGTTAACCCTTTAGTCAATTAAGCCTCTTACTAAAGCATGCCATCTTTGGTACAAGGCGATATTTGTCTTTCCTCTTATATTTTCAACCTTGCATTATAGATGTGTTTTTGTAGAAATTTTTAATACACATTTTTTTTCAAACTTAGCATCTAAATTTTGTTATTTTAATCAGCCTCTAGTTGGATGGGGCTCTCTGAATTTCTTTTTTTTTTTTCATTTATTTTTTATTTTTTTTAATAGTTTATTGTCAAATTAGTTTCCACATAACACTCAGTGCTCATCCCCACAAGTGTCCTCCTCCATGCCCATCCTCCCCTCCCCCCACATCCATCAGTCCTCAGTTTTTGTCAGCATTCAAGAGTCTCTCATGGTTTGCTTCTCTCCCTTTCCCCCACCATTTCTGCCCTTCTTCTCCCCCTTGAATTTCAGTGTTTAGTTGCTATGACCCACATTTGCCACTCTCCACACTCACTTCAGAATTTCATCGTAAGTAACTAAACACTTCTGGATCAATAAAGTGATTTCCCCAAGTGAAAAGAAAGTTAGTCTTACTTGCTTTTTGGTGAGATTCTCAAAGTCATGCTTCCATAGAATTCTGAAGAAATACCAGTCCAGAGTTCAAAAGGACTTTTTGCATTGTAGCAGCTCTTCTTTATATGTTGGTTCAAGGTCACACAGCAAGAGGCAGAATTAAGACCTGAGCCAAAGACTATTCATCTCCAAGGCCTCTATTTTTTTTTTTTATTTATGTGCTCGTGTGTGTGAGAATCTATCTATGTATAACATCAGTTTACCAAAACTTTCCCACCACATCTCACTATTCTGTGTCATGCACGATGAATGACCTTGTACATGCATCTTTATCTTCTGTTTCCCTCAATAAATCCCCAAAAGTGAAACACTGGCCAATATGTGAAAGGTTCTGATAACTAAATTGCCCTTTATAAAGGTTGAATCAATATTTTTACCAGCAATTATGAGAATCTCAGTTTATCCATATTCTCACCATTTATTACATTAAAAATGTCAATTTGCTAATTAAAAATGGTAGCCCATTACTGAGTGTTATGTGGAAACTAATTTGACAATAAACTATTTGTAAAAAAAAAAAAAAAAGAAAAAAATGGTAGCCCATTGTTTCCATGAAAAATGCTAGGTATGTCCTCAGTGCACACAATATATCAATGTCAATTTGAAATGGATTTACAAATTACTGTGTAATTTGAAACCATGAAAAAGCAAGAAATATAGTAAAACTTTATCTCATTTTAGGATGGAGAGGGATGGTCTAGACATGAGGCAATTTAAGAAACAAAAATATGAAAGATTTATGGCTTTGATAATAAAAAACCATCAAAAACTCTAATGAATCACTAAGTAAAACAAACACTTCCTTGACAAAAACTGAAAATTATATGAATTAAATAATTTACATTTAAGGAAATAGAATCTTCTATTAAATGTAGAAAAACTTTCTGGTAATCATAGTTTTCAAAGATGGAATAGGGTTCTTTTGGAAAGAGTGAGTTCCAAATCACTGGAGAGGTTCAAGTAAGAACTATAATTACAGAGATTTTATGAGAAAAATTTACTCACTTGAAAGGTATTTGTATATCTGTACATGATTTAATCATCTCATCTACCTTGAGAATCCATAAGCAAATGATCTTTCTGCCAACATTTTAATAGCATAGGAAATTTATTGAAGTGCCTACATTGAATCCAATTAGCATGCTGACCAACATTTCCAACTCATGGAATTTAAGTATCCCCTGTGTTATCAGATGTTCTCAATACAGTACAAATGCCACTGCAAATAGAATAAGCAAGTAGTTATGAATAGTCTTTGTGGAGACTAAAGCAGACAGGGAAAATTATCTTAATAACATATTTTTGGAGAGAAAAGCAATATACCTTCATCACAAAAACAATAAATCTACAGAAAGTATAAAAAAATTAAAAACCAACTACATTCCCATTGCTTATTTTAGTGTACTTATAGTCATTTAACTGTGCACCAATATACCTTTATAAATAAATATGGGATTGTGCTGCACTGCTTTCTAATTTTTTCTCTGAAAAAAAAATCAAGAGTACTTTTCTATGTCCACACTCTTCTTAAAGTGTTTTTATTGCATCATGTTACTAAGTCAAAATGTATTTAATTACCCTTATTACTTAAGTATATAAAATGTTTCCATTTCTGCCTAGTTTAAAGTTGTACTGAACATCTTTGTGTAACATCTTTGTATATAGTTTTGCATGATTTTGTTTTCACATTAGCTTCTTAAAGTAGAATTTCAGAAACAAAGCTTGTGCATTTGGTGGGTTTTGATTAGTATTGTCAAATTACCATCCAGAAAATTTGTACCAATTTACAGTTCTACCACCAGCATAAGAGGGTGTATTCCCCCCACAATCTGTAGTACTGAATATTATAATTTCTGTACATTTTTGTTTATTTGATAAGCAATAATAGTCACAGCGTAATTTCTATTTATACAAATTTGTGGTTTCTAATGGTGTTAAGCATTTTCCCACATATTTGGTGCCTGTTTTATGTAAAAGACTTAAATTTTAAATAGTAAAACTGCCTTTTATTTGGAAATCTTTTACCATCAGAGATTAGAGTGGCAGGAAAGCCAGAGACTGCAATGTTTGTAGATTTTGTTGGATTTGGAAGGTGCAAGTTGAGTTTCCAGTACATGACAGGAGGAAGGTTTGTGTAATTCTTTTTTGTGTGTTTAAAACATAATAGTGACAGTAACAAAGCAGTAAAGCCTATTTTACTTTACTGTTAAGATTATCACAGTCACAACCATGTGCAGCAAGGAAAATATGTTGTGAGCATGTTAGAAGCTGGATCTACCACCAAAAAAATGTTTCTCTGAACTTTTTATAGGGTATGTCTTTTACTCAGATGCTGAATGCTAGCTGCTCAAACAAAGTGGGGGGGGAGGGGAGGCAGTGGTGGGGAGGGAGATGGTTTAAAGGCCATTTCAGGCCCATGTGGGTGCTTTGATGGCCATATTTCTTCCAGAACTTCCATGTCATTGGCCTGAAACCTGCACTGACATTTTTTGTGTTCAGTCCTGCTTCTTCTCCCTTTCTTTCATAGGTGACGATGCCTGATAAGCATCCTGGAAGTTGGGAAGCCCAACTTCAGATAGACCCTGAATCTACTAAAGAGACAGAAAATAGTGAACAAGCAAATGTACACACAGGATAATTTCAGATAATGACAAGTATAATGAAAGGAATAAAATGCAATATAACAGTGACCAGTGAGGAGGGGAGTTAGGGCTGTGTTAGCTAAGTGGAGGGAGAAGGCTTCCTAGTGGGCTAGGATGAACTGAGACTGCAGTCACAGAAGGAGGAAGTTCATTTAAGGTAGAAGGAATCTTCATCCCCTCATTCCTAAAATCCCAAGACAAAGGACCTGAGAATGGGATGTGTCTAATTTTTTAACAGTGTAACTCAAGAAACCTCAGATTTTAGGTTACATTTTGCAATATATTCTATCAGTCAAGGCCCCAACAGGAAACAGATGGCATACTGAAAATGGGATAGGATTGAGGACAATGTATTAAAAGGGCAGTTTACAAAGAAACAGAACAGCACTTCCTCCCTCTCAGATACAGGATCAGCAGGTTGCTGTTCGCTGCCTAGTGTGCCAGACTTGAAGAGGGAGAACAAGGCATCCACAGGGAGGGACCCTAGAAAACAGTTGCCCTGGTCTCTCTCCTCCCTCCTCTAAACTCCTGGTCTGCTTCCCATTGGCCAAATCCAACCTGAAGTTAGAGAATCAGGGAGACAGTTTTTGAAGTCCAAACATTCTAATACATAAGGCCACAGAACATAGTGATTAAGGATAGAGGATAGAGGTGGAAAGGCAAAGACCCAGGTGAAGTTGTAACCTGTCTCTCACTAGCGAGCTATAAATCAGCATCTGCGAGACACTTATTTTGTTAAGATAAAATAAAAAAAATAAATGACTAGAATAAAATTGATTAGTTTATTCTGAAATATTATGACTCTAATGTGTCAAAAATCAAAATTAAATATTTTACATATATGTTAATAAATGCAGCAAAACGTGTCTAGCATACCTAAACACTGTTTTAAATTTCAAAAACAAACAAAATCACTATTGAAATCATCAAAATCTCAGCTATATGTCTTTCTAGTTGGTAAGTGGCTCAGGGTCAGCTAAATTACTTACAGTGATCTGAAGTCAAATTTCAGTTGTTATATTAGGAATCAAAAAATGGAATGATTGCTTTTCCTCAGGAACTCAGATTTCCTTTAAGACATAACTTAGAGAGAGAAGTAAGCATATTCTCATTCCTGATATAAGCCCACGATTTGCAGATGAGACCATCAGGAATGGAACGTGGGAAATCTTGGTAAATAAGGGACTGACTGGGGTGCCTGGCTGTCTCGCTTGGTTGAGCATCTGACTTTGACTCAGGTCATGATCTTAAGGCTCTTGAGTTTGACCCGCGTTGGGCTCCCTGTTGCCCACTTCAGATCTTCTGTCCACCTCTGTGCCCCTTCCCTGCTTGCACTCTCTCTCTCTCTCAAAAATAAATAAATCTTTAAGGGCCTCACTGCAGAAGAACAAAGGCTCAGACTGTATGTCCATATCAATTAATATTTTTGGTTGAGTAGGATTTATATATTCACAAAATGAAATTTTGTTAGATAGTGCTGTTTGGATTATACAGGCATCTTATTTAAGGAAATGTCTTTGATAATAGCACCTGGATTTGTAGCAGAAACCTGTGTAGCCCTTAAATGGTCACAGGATCTTTATGGAGGATAAAATTCCAGAAAAGCAAAGAGTCACAGAAGGCCAAACAGCTGCAGAAGAGTACAAATAGCTCTAATCTGAAATGCACGATTTATCAAATGGGAACATGATTGCTAGCAATCTTACTTTTTTTGGTGATTACAAAGTTGAGCATACTGGTGCATGTGACTCTATATGAGGACTTGTAAAGAGCTTTTAAAAACAATTATGCATGAGTGTTAGAGATTTTAATTTAAGCAGAAGGACTCTGTGGAGGTAAATCAAGAGCATAGGCTGGAAGAAAAATGCTGAGGGAGACCTTCAATCAGGGGAGAATATTAAGTGGGACTCCTTGGGGAGAGGCCTGTATTTGCTTGTCTGGGGTAGGCTAATCTACATAATTGACTAAAACAGAATGAACAGCTGTGAAATACAGCATTTGAATGTGTGGGTAAAACACAATTACAAAATATACAGGGTCACAGAACATGTAATGTATTTTCATAGGATTATAGAATTTCCAGGCTCGTATGGGATTTCAGAAATTGGTCAGCTCTCCAGAGAAGCTAAATGACTTTATCAAGGTCAACTAGCTAGTTAGTTATAGCATAGTAGTTAAGTATGTGGGCTATAGAGTCAAATATCCTAAATTTAAATCCCAACTCCACTACTCATTCTGTGACTACTAGGGAAAAATACTCTACCTTTCCATGCCTCAATCTTCTTATCTATAAAATAGGAATAATAATAGCACACTCATATTAAATAAGATGATCCATTTAAGCAACACTAGATGATGTCTGGAACTCATTAAGTGATCAGTGAATAGGAGATATGTTTATTACTTGCAAGAATGCCAAAGTGGGTCATCCAAGTCATAACTAATGCTCTAACCTGCTCTACAAAATGCATGAGCATATCACAAGAGGGATATATGTGAGAAATTAGCTTCCCAAATAAAATTATTGTGAGACTAAAACAGTATCCAATCTCCTTGAGGATATAGAAGCAAAAAAAATTTTTTTAATGTTTTATTTATTTCTGAAAGAGAGAGAGAGCAGGGGAGGGTCAGAGAGAGAGAGAGGGAGACTCAGAATCTGAAGCAGTCTCCAGGCTTTGAGCTGGCTGTCATTGAGCTAGCACATAGCCCGATGTGGGGCTCGAACCCATGAACAGTGAGATCATGACCTGAGCCAAAGTTGGATGCTTAACCGACTGAGCCACCCAGGTTCCCCAAGAAGCAAAAATTTTTTAAATTACTTTATTGAGAAGTGACTCAGATGAGCTCTTAGGACTTTCAAAATTTCAACTTTAACTCTAATGCTTGATTTTAGATCTTCCCCCACCCACACCTGAAGTTTTTAGTTTGTTTTACAGCTAGCAAATATAGTTAGTTAGATAGATAGATAGATAGATAGATAGATAGATAGATAGATAGATGAATAGATAGATATAGATAATTGACTGGTTTTAACATCATAATTTTTCTCTAGTAATGATGCTCACTCATACTATAGGATCCCCTTATCCTTTGTAATTAGAGTAAGTTGTGCTTTTAAGTTAATGTGCATTTTGAACAAAGTAAAAAACATACTGTCAATTAGATGAAATGTTCTGAATATAGTTAGGGATAAGACATCTGATTTTCTTTAAAAAACATACAAAGATACTGAAAAGAATAATTTTGTATGTGTAGAATAATTGGATGGTTATCTAGATAAAGAAATCAAAGTAGAAGTCCAGTGTCATTTTCTTATCATCTCTGGTTGAAATCCTAACAAAGTTCTCACCTGTCAAGGCACATGTTTGACCATATATTCTAGCGCCAGAAGCCTGTCATGAAGACTCTGTTGAAAGAAGCAAAGCAAGTCACATTAACTATGATGCTGAGTTATCTCCTATAGGCTGAGAGGCAAAGGCATCTATTATTACCTAATAACTATCTTTGATTATTTTCAATCTTGGAATGATGTGGTAGCATCACTAAATATCAGGTAATAACGCTATAAAATATTTGTATGGCTTTGATGCAAAATGCTGGACTAGCTGTTGTATGTCTTGATTTTATAGGTGCCTTTAGTGACTGTTTTAGGCTATGTTACATATGTAGTTTTCTTGTACTATGTCAGTATTTTATGATACAATTTATTTTTGGATGACAAGGCCTAATGACTAAGGAACAAAAAGTTTCTCCAGAGATCTTTAGCCCAGTCAGAATATTGGCATTCCCCAAAGGTGGCTTTCCTCATGTAATAATATTCAGCCCCAATGAAGACACATTTTCAATTGTAACTGTAGAAAATTTGTGACAGGTAAATGAGGTACATTCTGAAAGCATCATTGACTATTTCCTATGATTGAAGATAACACTATACATATTTCATAGTGGTCTTAAAATTTAATCAGATACCTATATAATGAGTTACTAGCTTCACTTCAAAGAATCCTAGTACTAGTGTTAAGTAATTTAAGGCCCATTAAGGATGTTTATCAGGATTCAGAATGGCATGTTCATGAAAACCCCATTAAGTATATCTGTATTGATTTGTTCCTAGAGAAACTAAGCAATGCTATGAATCATAAGTTTCAAAGAAAAGATTTTGATGTTGGCCCTTGAGTTTTCTAAATAAATTCATTTCTGAGTAGCTTCCATATTTCTATGATTTTAGAATTTTTTTACATAAATTTAATGAGCTACTTAATATAGAGAATTACATCAAAATTCTCAGTTTAAGAATACTTACCGCCTGGGTGGCTTAGTCGGTTAAGCGTCCGACTTTCGCTTAGGTCATGATCTCGAGGTTCGTGGGTTCGAGCCCCGCATCGGGCTCTGTGCTGACTGCCAGCTCAGAGCCTGGAGCCTGTTTCAGTCTGTGACTCCCTCTCCCTCTGACCCTCCCCTGCTCGCGCTGTCTCTTTCTCTCTCTCCTAGAAGTAAATAAAACATTAAAAAAAAAAAAAAGAATACTTATGGGGCACCTGGTAGCTGTGGGTTCGGGCCGCACATCGGGCTCTGTGCTGACAGCTCAGAGCCTGGAGCCTGCTTCAGATTCTGTGTCTCCCTCTCTCTCTCTCTCTGTCCCTTCCCCGCTCATGCTCTCTCTCTTTCTTTCTCTTTAAAAAAAAAAAATAAACATTAAAAAAAAGAATTATTTATGAATTATTTTCCTTCTCTTTGTTTTATTATTATCATTACTATTTTATTCTGAGTTTAGTGATATGTACCAGGGACCTGGCAAAGTGTTTGAAATACAAATAAGACAAAAACAATTGTAGTTCCTGATATCACAAAACACGTGGAAAAGATGCAGGTTTGTTAACACATGTCTGTACTTTGTGTTCAAATCTGTTAAATAGAGTTCTATATACATATATAGCATAATTTTTGCTTATTTTTGTATTTGCCTGCTGTTCACATCATATAATTTAGCTCTGCTTTGCTATTTTTTAGTGTTTGTTTATTTTGAGAGAGAGAGAGGCAGAGAGAGAGGGAGAGAGAAAATCCCAAGCAGGCTCTGCACCTTCAGCACAGAGTCCAACATGGGGCTTGATCTCATGAACCCGTGAGGTCATGACCTGAGCTGAAATCAAGAGTCAAATGCTAAACTGACTAAGCCACCCAGGCACCCCTCTCTGCTTTTCTTTTACTATAACTGCTTGGGTATTCTACATTTCTTCTTGTATACAAATATATACATATACATATTTCCAATTATTAGCCACTGGTCAAATGAGTTGTCACTGTATTTGCTCATTAGCAGGTGGTAATAACAAAAATTACAGAACATTTTATGAGTTACAGATCTCTTCTTACCTTCATCATCTCACAACAAATTAGGTTGGCAAGTTTTTAATTCAAGTTTTCAGAAGAAACCAAGTATCCTAGGATCTAAGTGTTTCATCCTACCTCACTTATTCTGGTCTATATGAACAGGATCCCAAATGNATAGCATTAAAAAAGTAAAACACTGATATAAATTTTGTTTATGTCAGAAAAACACTTTCATCTTTATTTTTTAAATGTGAGTAGAAACTCATTTCTTCTGCAATAGCATTAGTCAATTCATTTTTCTTGTTCATAGCACTAATGTGTACAGCACTAGTTCACAGATGTTAGTTGGCATGAATATGTATCAGCAGAAAGTGCGAACCACAACCTATATAGTAGCTATTGTAAACTTCACCTCATTTACACTGTTGAGCATCTGTTTATGGCTCTCATTTTTTTAATCGTATGTATGCCCTTGTACCTTTAATGTCCTTTGTGTTCATTATATCAGATGAAGTTAATTTTCTCTAGTTTCTCAAGATGGGGATTATTTCTGCTATTTTACAGAAATAACATGGGAGTTTTGGTATGCCCATCATATATGTAATTTTATTTTCTTTGTAAGTTTATCTTCTACATAATACAGGCTTCTGTATGTTAGTAACAATTCAGGTTGTAGCTACATGTGAAAGGAAGAGAGAGAAAGACAGAGAGAGAAAGGAAGGAAGGAAGGAAACAAGCAAGAAAGGCAGAAAGGAAGAAGAGAAGGAAGGAAGGAAGGAAATCAGTAGGCCAGTGAAAAATTCAGTCACATATTGCATAGCCAAAATAAATTATCATTTGTAAGCCCTGAGTAAATAATTAATTGTGAATTTTAATTTTATATAATTTTTAGAATTTGTAAAATATAAGTATTTGGTAAGAATCAGGGAAAGCAGAAACAATCAGTTTGATGATAAGATAAACTCTAGTACTATTTATGCAATGTTAATTAAATGGATTAAAATGTATTTACTGTTAAAAATATAAGAAGAAGCCCTAAAACTTAAGGCATGTTATAAGTTTAAGAAAAGAGGAGAAATAATGCAGCAAGAGAAAAGATTTACAATCAGCAAAACCAACTGCTTGCCTCTTTATAATTCATGTTTTCATTTATCCAACAGATGTTTATTGTATCCTTACAATAAATCTGTGCCTTACAACAAAACCTATGCCCCTCAACAGCTTACATTTTATTGAGAGAAAAGAAAGAAAGAAAGAAAGAAAGAAAGAAAGAAAGAAAGAAAGAAAGAAAGGAAGGANTGAGAGAAAAGAAAGAAAGAAAGAAAGAAAGAAAGAAAGAAAGAAAGAAAGAAAGAAAGGAAGGAAGGAAGGAAGGAAGGAAGGAAGGAAGGAAGGAAAAGCAAAGGAAGGAAGAAGGACGAAAGGGAAGGAAGAAACTGAGAGAAAGAAAGAAAAGGAAGGAAAGAAAGAAAAGAAAGGAAAGGAAAAGAAAGGAAGGAAGAAAGAAGAAAGAAAAAATTATTTCCTCTTAATTCACCCATCCCCCTACCCCCCCTTTGGCAATCACCAGTTCTCTATATTTATGAGTCTGTTTCTCCCTTTGTTGTTGTTTGTTTGTTCATTTGTTTTGTTTATTGTACTCCACATATAAGTGAAATCAAATGGCATTTGTCTTTCTGTATGTGACTTATTTCACTTAGCATAATATCTGTTAGGTCCATCCATGTTGTCGTGAATGACAATATTTCATTCTTTTCTTATGGCTTCATAACTGTTAAATCACTATGTTATATACCTGAAACTAATTTAATATTACATGTCAACTATACTTCATTAAAACTTTTGAAAACTAAGATAAATAAGCAAGATAATTTCACATTATGATACTTGCCTAAGGGAAATAAACAGATAAGATGGAACATTAGTTAAGGCAGCCACTTTGGATGGGCTGCTTGGGAAAGGTCTCTTAGAGGAGGTGACTTTTGAGCTTTAAGGATCAGAAAAGAGGGACTTGTGAAGTTCAGAGAGACACATAGTCTAGGCAGAAAGAACAAATGCAAACACTAGAAAATAGTGAGAAAGAACTTGTTATGAGATAATATTGAGATTCTAAGAAGAGTCAGATTATTTAGGGCACAGTAGGACATAGTCAAGATTTTGGATTTTTTTTAAAGAACCACTAAATCTTGAAGGAGATGAATGATAAAATCTAATCTATGTTTTTAAAATATCTGACTGTTGTATGGATAATGGATAGTAGAGAGGCAAATGGGGAGACCAGGAGACCTATCTACAATAATTACATGAGGTGAGGCAAAAAGACCATAGATTTTGAGGGAGACATTGGAGATGGATAGGAGCTGAGGCAGAGTAGCTAACTCCTGGTGAAGGAAAGGAAGGTATCAGGGATGAACATCAGCCCTAGGATACTCACTTGCTGCTAAAAAGAAAAACAAAAATTAACAGAGCACAAATCTTAATGAAGCAGTAACCAAACTAAAGAGGTATGAACTACTTACATTAAGTTAATCACATATTTCCAACCTACAACTAAGGAGTGGGACTCTCACACCTAACTGAAGAATTTCATAGACTCAGTCTACCTAGATTACTTGTACTCTCTACCCAACCTTTTAGTGAAAAGTATCAAGCTGGAAACTGTTTCTCCCAAGCTGGGGCTGCATCTTATTTTTCTCTTCCCAACTCATAGTAAAGTGTCCTTCAGAGTAGAGTGAGCCAAAGTTGGTCAAATTCAATATCAATTTCTTCTTAGTTTTTTTTTTTTCAGCAGATTTAAAGGACACACTGTATATAGGTACTCTTCTGTATTCTTTACACAATTTATTCTTATAGAAACCCTGTTAGGTAACTATTATTGTTAATAATATCCCCTTCTCATAGATAAAGAAACTAAGGTTGGTTAAAGAATATTAACCATCTTGATGTCTATCAGTTAGTGAGACAGAATTAGAATTTATACCTATGTCTGTTGTATTCTAAAACTTGTGTTTTTCATGACATTGTGCTACCGTATTGATCAGAAAATATATATTAACAAATCATTTAGAACTATATGCTTTTTGACTCCTTTTAGTAGATCTGCAATACAAGATTAGTGTAAAAAATGACAGAGTTGCGCCTGTGTGGCTCAGTTGTTTGAGCACCCACCTCTTGTTTCGGCTCCAGGTCATGATCCAGATTTGTGGAATTCTCTTTCTCTCTCCCTCTCCACAGCTTGTGCCCTCTCTTTCTCTCTCTCTTCTCTCTCTCTCCTCAGCTCATGCTCTGTCTCTTTCTTTCTAAAAGAATATGACAGAGAAATATAAAGAATTAAAGGGACATATTCAGGGGCGCCTGGGTGGCTCAGTTAGTTAAGTGTCTGACTTCGGCTTAGGTCATAATCTCATGGTTCATGGGATCAAGCCCCAGGTCGGGCTCTGTGCTGACAGCTAGCTCAGAGTCTGGAGCCTGTTTTGGATTCTGTGTCTCCCTCTCTCTCTGACCCTCCCTTGCTTATGCTGTCTCTCTCTCTCAGAAATAAATAATAAAAAAAATTTAAAAAGTTAAACAAAAAATAAATTAAATAAAGGGGCATATTCATATCTTCCTGATAAAATTATGAAGGTTTCAGGTGTTCTGAATAAGAAACTCTGCCAATCCATTGGAGGATGCTCTCTAACAGGTTATGAGAATATCAGATTACTCAGCACAGAGCAAATCAGGTGATAGATGAAAGGCTGATATTGTGTTGTATTAAAACACTTACTAAGTACTATAGAATGCATAGAAATGTCAAAAATGATGAGTCAGATCCAAGATTTAATGAACATTAGATTAGAAGGAGGAGGAAACAAATGTGAGTGGAAGAGGAATTATCTATGTTGATATTCTTAATCACCTGTAAGGCTTATAAAAATAAAGAGCCCTGGGACCATCCCTCCCAACCCCCCAGACATTCTGGAGCATTTAACAAATGCTCCCAGATGATTTTGGTACAAGTAGGTAATGGACAACACTTTGGGAAAATACTGATTTAGTCTCATTCTTTTTTGTTGTTGTTGTTGTTTTTAATGAATCAGCCTAAGGCTTGTAAAGGAAAATGGTTATCTGAACTTGTAGCACCCTTTTTCGCTAGAACTTTGGCTTATATCAGTCTCCTAGAGGCCCAATTCTGTCCTCTTTGATACTTGGATTTAATTTTCCCAACTCCAGCCATAGCCCAGCTAACAATATGTATCACTGCTATTTCTCTTCTAGAATCACAACCACAGCTGCCTGCATGATGGACCTAAGGCGGTACCCACTGGATGAACAAAACTGCACCTTGGAAATTGAAAGCTGTAAGTTTTCCTAAGAATGAAGCTAGATTGAACTCTGCTTTAAGGTTGCTCTTGTTTATATCCAGACCACAAGCCCTGCAAAGGCACTGCTACCACAGTAAATCTGGTGGAGGGAGACAGATTCAGTATCTTTTCTCAGCTTGTTTTCCAGTGACACAGGAAATACCAACTGTCTTTGCCTCTTGGGGATGTTATCTCTTTGCAATTGAAAATAAATATGGCCTCTGGACCAGTTAAAACATTCACAATGTGTGGATTGGTGGACTGTTCTTTGTTTCAAGGGACTACTTTCAGTGTCTAAAATTTAGTTTATATTCCTGCTGACAGCCATATTGAGCAAGATTGGTGTCTATGTTTGTGTTTATTTTCTTTCCTGTGCTGACTTGTTTTGCAGTGTTGTTGCTTTTCTGGGCCACGGTTTCTTGATGATTCAGTCATCTGCCCTGTTGGGTGGGCAAAAACATTGATCTCATGACCCCTCTCCATTTTGGAGGTCATTTGAGATAGAACAGGTTTCAAATCTCTTTTCTTTGTCAGTTCTTTGCAATGTTTTCATACCTCATCCCACCAAACAATTGGAAGCAGATGATTTTATATCCAGCATTCTAAATAATGAGTAACTTGACTGCTGTGTGGATGGGATACACTCAGCTATTGTGAAGAAACTCTAGTTGTGGCAGAGAGGTGCAAGTCGAAGTCACTGCTCTGAGTGAAAATATAAGCCTTTATGGCACATTGCTGGTATTTTGCCCAGTAAAGTAATAAGCTTCCAGGGATAATTTAATTTATATGCATTTTTTGGAAGGAATTGATTTCATATTTATGTTTCCAAATCATCATTATTTTCATTTTTGGTATTTTCAGTAAAGAACTATTTAATGACATTGGTCTATAGGTTTTTGATGACTATTTTTATGTAAGTATTTTGGGATAACTTTGCATTTTCATAACTTACAATAGAACTTAAGTGCAAATTGTTCTTCAAAGTCCAATTTCTTTGTTTCCAATTGTTCGTATAAGGATGTTTTAAAAAAATGAAGATTGGCATATACAAAGAGTGAGTTTTTAGTAAGAAAATTTTTCATGGTGAAATTTGAGTGGAATTTTAAATAATCATAATTGTACACATGGTTAAAGCACTTGCACTCATGTTATTTCATTTGAGCTCTCCATAACCATTCAAGGTAAGTAAACAAGGCCCTTTTATTAGGCATCTTTTAAAAGGATGCCTAAGGACACAGCCAACACTCAGGTGTTTAATGTAATTAAATTATAATTCTGACAAGGATATTTTTAAATTAATGTGATAATTCTTCAGACCTTTACAAGTTTTAAGCTTTAATAAAGGGGCTTTTACATTTCTCATTTCAATTCACAGTTACCCAGTTAAATGGAGTAGAATAGATTTTTTCCACAGCCTTACTTAGATATAATTGATCTATAACATTCTGTAAGTTTAAGATGTATGAGGCGATGATTTGATACATGAATATATTGTAAAATGATTACCATAATAAGATCAGTTAACAAATCCATTACCTCACTAAGTTACCTTGTGTGTGTATGTTGAGGACTGAGCTACTCTCTTAGCAACTTTCAAGTGTACAATACAGAATTGTTAACTATAGTCACCGTCCTACAGATTAGGCCCCCAAATATTACTCATCTTTTAACAGAATATTTGTAAACCTTTAACCGCCTTCAAATATCTCCCACATACCCTCACCCCTGGCAACCACCAAGTTGCTCTCTGTTTCTATAACTTCAGTATTTATTTTTAGATTCCACATATAAATAGGATTATACAGCATTGGTCTTTGTCTTATTTCACTCAGTATAATTCCCTTAGCTTTTATCTATATTATTGGAAATGACAGGATTTCCTTTTTTATGACTGAATAATATTCCATTATATACATATATCACATTTGTTTTACCTGTTCATCCATCAGTAGACACTTAGATTGTCTCTGTGTCTTGACTATTATAAACAATTCTGCAGTAAACATGGAACAGCAGATGTCTCTTCAAGATAGAGATTTCATTTCCTTCATATATTTACAGCAATAGGATTGCTAGATAATATGGTAATTCTATTTTCCATTTTTTGAGAAACTTTGATTCAGCTTTCCATACTGTCTGTATCAATTTGCATCATCACCACCAGTGCACAATATTCTCTTTTCTTCACATCATTGCTAGTACTTGTTATATTGTCTTTTGGATAATAGCCATTCTAACAGGTGTGAAGCAATATCTCCTTGTGGTTTTGGTTTGAATTTCCCTGATACAAATTATTTTGCACGTATATATCCAGTTTCCCCAACACCATTTCTTGAAGACACCTTTTTTTTTTTCCCATTGAGTATTCTTGGCTTCATTGTCAAGATTGAGTTGATCATACATGTGAGAATTTATTTCTATACCCTTTGATTCTGTTCCATTGGTCTATGTGTCTGTTTTCATGCCAGTACTATATTGTTTTTATTACTATAGCTTTGCAGTATAGTTTGAAATCAGGAAGTATGATGCCTCCAGCTTTGTTACTCCTGTTCAAGAGTTCTGTAGTTTTTCCAGGTCTTTTGTGGTTCCGTGTAGATTTTAGTATTATTTGTTGTTCTATTTCTGTAAGAATGCATTGGCATTTAAATAGGAAATCCAGGGGCGCCTGGGTGGCTTAGTGGGTTAAGCGTCCAACTTTCGCTTAGGTCATGATCTCGCGGTTCGGGGGTTCGAGCCCCGCGTCGGGCTCTGTGCTGACTGCCAGCTCGGAGCCGGGAGCCTGTTTCAGTCTGTGACTCCCTCTCTCTCTGACCCCCTCTGACCCTCCCCTGCTCACACTGTCTCTCTCTCCCTCTCCTAAAAATAAATAAAACATAAATAAATAAATAAGAAATCCATTAACTCTATAGGTGGCTTTGGGTGATAGAGACATTTTAATCACATTAATTCTGATCTGTGAACATGAGATATATTTTCATTTATTTATGTCTTCAATTTCTTTCATCAATATCTTATACTTTTCATTGTACAGATCTTTTACTTCCTTGGTTAAATCTATTTCTAAGTATTTTATTGTTTTTCATGCTATTGTAAATGGGATTGCTTTATTTATTTTGTTTTCAGAGTTCATTGTGAGTGCATAGAAATGTACCTGATTTTTGCATGTTTATTTTGTATCCTGCAACTTTACTGAATTTGTTTATTAGTTCTAATTTGGATGGGGGGGAGTCTTTAGGGTTTTCTATACCTAAGATCATGGATCTCTATTTCTAAGATCATGTCATTTGCAAACAATAATAATTTTACTTTTTCCTTACCAATTTGGATATCTTTGATTTCTTTGGATTGCCTGATTTCTCTGGCTAGGACTTTCAGTACTATGCTGAAGAGGATCACAGAGAGTGGATACCTTTCTATTGTTCCTGTCTTAGAGGAAACACTTTCAGTCTTTCACCATTTAGTTAGCTATGGATTTGTCATATATAGCCTTTATTATATTGAGGTACATTCCTTCTATATCCAATTTTTCAAGAGTTTCTATCATGAAAGGATGTTAATTTTGTCAATTTCTACATCTATTGAGATGATTCTTATCTTTCATTTTATTAATTTGATGTGTCACATTTATTGATCTGCATACAGTGAATCATCCCTACATCCCAGGGATGAATCCCACTTGCTTATGGTGTATTATTTTTTTAATGTGCTGTTGAATTTGGTTTGCTAGTATTTTGTTGAGAAGCTTTGCATCTATACATGTCAGGGATATTATCCTGTCATTTTCTTACAGTATCCTTATCTGGCTTTGCTGTCAGTGTCATACTAACCTTGTAAAATGAGTTTAAGAGCATTCCTTTCTCTTCAACTTTTTAAAAGAGTTTAAGAGGGACTGACATTAATTCTTGTTTAAATGCTTGGAAAAGAAATAATGTTTGGTAAAATTCACCAGTGAAAAGAAACCTTGTTCTGGGCTTTTCTTTGTAGGGAAGTGTTTGAGAACTGATTTTATCTCCTTGCTTATTATTGGACTGTTCAGATTTTCTAGTTCTGGTTCTTCATGAATCAGTCTTCATAGATTCTATGTTTCTAGGAATTTATTAATTTATTGTAGGTTGTCTAATTGATTGGTGTATGATTGTTCATAGCAGCCACTTTGATCCCTTGTATTTCTATGGTATCAGTTGTAACGTCTCCTCTTTCATTTACAATTGTATTTATTTGAGTTCATTTTGTTTTCTTGGCTAGTCTGACTAAAGACATTAATTTTGTTTATCTTTTCAGAGAATGAATGCTGATTTTTTATTTTTCTTTTATACTCTTTTGTTTTTCAGTGTTTTTCTGTTGTCTATTTCATTTACTTCTTCTCTAATCTTGATTATTTCTTTCTGCTAACTTTGGGTTTAGTTTGTTCTCTTTTTCTTAGTTCCTTAAGGTGTAAAGTTAGGCTGTTTACTTAAGATCTTTCTTTTGTCTTGATGCATGTAGTTGTAACTGTCAACTTTCTTCTCAGAACTGTTTTTGCTACATCCCATAAGTTTTGATATGTTGTATTTCTGTTTCATTTGTCTTAAGATTTTTTTTGTTTTCCTTTATATTTCTTTTTTAACCATTGGTGGTTAGGATTGCTTCATTTCCATGTATTTGTGCTTTTTCCAGATTTCTTACTGTTAATGATTGCTAGTTTCATACCACTGTGGTCACAAAAGACCTTTGATATAATTTCTGTCTTCTTGAATTTTTTGAGACTTGTTTTCTGGCTAACATATAATATGTCCTAGAAAATATTCTCTGCATGCTTGAGGACAACATGTATCCTGTGCTCTTGGATGGAATGTTCTGTATGTCTGGTCCATTTTTTTAAATGTTTTTTTTTAATTTATTTCTGAGAGAGAGAGAGAGAGACACAAACACACAGCATGAGCAGGGGAGGGTCAGAGAGAGAGGGGGAGATACAGAATCTGAAGACAGGCTCCAGGCTCTGAGCTAGCTGTCAGCACAGAGCCCAACATGGGGCTCGAATCCACAAACCGTGAGATCATGACCTGAACCGAAGTCAGATGCTTAATCGACTGAGCCACCTAGGAGCCCCTGTTTGGTCCATTTTGTATGTAGTGTTATTCAAATCTTCTATTTCCTTATTGATTGTCTGGATGATCTAGCCATTCTTGAGAGTAGGGTATTAAAGTCTCCACCTATTACTGTATTCCTTTTTGTTTCTTCTTTTAGTTTTTTTAGTAGCTTCTTTATATATTAGTGTGTTTCAGTGTTGTATAAATATTTATGATTGTTATATCTTTTTGATGATTGACCCCTTTATCATTATCAAAGATCTTCTTTGTCTTTAGTAAGCATTTTTAGCTTAAAATTTACAGGCAGATATTAATATTCCTGTCTTTACATCTAAGGAAACAGACTCAAAGAGGTAAGATCATTTGCCCAAGATCATTCAGCCACTCCGTGGAATAATGGCTTTATACTCTTGTGGTAATTGATAGCTGACTTATATTTACACCACTGATTTTGTAAGGACCAGATGTATAAGAAGGTCCCTATTCTAGAAATCAAGAAAATATCCTATACTTACAACATAGACCCTACTCATATTTAGCCAGACAGCAAATCATTGTTATATGATTAATAATGAAATATGTTCTATTATTAATATATATGTGTATGCAAGTCTTGCTATTATTGGTAGGTAGTTAAGTAATTAAGCATATTGAAATGAATTTACGATCCTAGGTTTTAAACAACTAGCTCTGAAGTTGATGCCTGACATTCAACCTTATTTATCCATTTCTTTCTGCTAAGCAAACTCTAGGCATTCATTTATTCCCCTTTTCCCTCTCCCTTACCCTTCTTCTCCCTCTTTGCCTCTGCCTCGCTTCTCCTTACTTTTCTTCTCTCCCTCCTTTCCCTCCTGACTGTCCTTCCTCCCTACCTTTCTCCAATGAAAATGGCCTTAATAGTGAGATTACTAAATCCTTACTACATTCTCTCTATGTCAGCAATTTGTATATTGGTTTAGTGTCACAGAAAATAATATAACTTGATTCTGAGTGAAGGAATATTAGGATTGAGTTTATTGCAAGGCTATTTAATATGTTCCATCCAGAAATGAAAAATAATGCAAAGGGGGCAAGGGGAGTATTATGTGTCTTTGAAATGGGAATAGTTAGGTGGCTAATCTCTTATATTCTCAGCCAGATTAGCTGCCCAATACCAATACCAGCTACATGGCCTTTCTCCCCTCCTCATACGGGAAAGATTATCTTATATACTTTAACCCCCATTTTCCAGGTTCCCCACTTCGGGCATGTGAACCACTTGTCTGGAAGGGAATGTGGAATTCTCTCAACTAGATCCATTGACAGGCTGCTCACATACTAAAAATCCAAAGGTTTCTCTTTTTTTCCTCATTTGTTAGTGTGCTTTTATCTCAGCCTGTCTCTGGGTGAGTTGGACTGGACAGCCTCAGTGTCTCAGAGAATAAGATTAACGTTCTCATTCCCAACATTGTTCATTTTTCAGTCAATCTCAGCCTTGGTGCAATCTACAGTAAATTAGAGAGTCTAGAGCTTTCCTAGCAGCTCTTTCATAGATAGCTTCACAGGTCTATGCCAAGTGTTCACTGAGATGGCCAGTCAGGCATGTCCTATTAGGACCTAAAAAAAAAAAAATTCTACCGCTGCCCTTGTGGCATCATCAGAAACCAGTTCTGCCAGCCTCTCACAGTCAATGATTACCTACAGTACACTGGGCAAGTCATCCAGCTTAGCTGAGACTCACTTTCCTCTAGATAAAATGGGAATAATAATATCTACTGCAACAAGTTATTATGAGGATTAAATGAACTAATAAAGATAAAATAATACACTTTGCTTGGTACATAGTAGACATCTAATAAATAGTAACTGGTGATTATTATTATTATTACACTGATTTTATTATATTTAAAGATTCCTCTACTGCTGTAGATTTGACCTAATTATAAGATCTAGTAAATCCAGGCGAGGAGAGACTCAGAATAGAGCATTGTCCTTCTCCACTTTGCTTTTACATGCTAAGTCAGTCTCATTATTTGTAGAGCTGTCTACTTCCTCATAATAAGTCTCAGACAGCTATGCCTACAGTATAAAATGCAAATTAATTTCTTCTATTTCTGTCAAAGGGAAAAGAGTTAATAGTTAGCTTCAAAATCCAAAGAGGAAGATTTAAAAGCTCTTTGACATTTATACTTAGATGGTATGGAAGTACAGTTCATTTTAAAATGTAATCCATTTGTGGTTTTGGTAACATTTTAAAGTGGCCAGAGAAGACAGCCTCACCCACTGACCATCTAAAGCCTCTGCAATCAATGTAGCAAAATGTGCCCATAAGTGTGTGTTGGCACAGTTTTCTCTTCTTCCTAGAGATATTCACCATGCTTTAGGAAAGAAAGAAATAGAAATGTGTCTGTTGTTGTCTTATTGTATTCCAGTTTGGATATTTTATAAAACAGGTGACTGATGGAATTAAGACTCTATTTTCTTTTCAACAACTGTATTGAAAATAATCTTTATTAAAGAGGGCACTGTAGATTGGTATACTTAAATAGATTAAGGTACTGAATCCATAGTATGGCACAGGTTAATATATTTTGGATATAGCTTATGCTATGTACTGCTCAATATTTTTGTAAATATACATAAAAGGTTTTTAAGAACTTAGAGGAAAAGATCATGCATTGTGAAATTGCATTTCACAGTGAAATTTCTAAAGTGAAAATTGATGGCATTTTAGAGTATGTCACTAGATTGAAAAACACCTATCACAGAGTGGTATCACAGTGTGTATAATGGATGAGGGGACATTTATTTATTTATTATTTATTTTATTTTTTATGAGAAAGAAAGGGAGGGTGCAAGTGAGCAAGGGGTGGGGGGAGACAGAGAGAGGGAGAGAAAATCCCAAGCAGGCTCTGCACTATCAGCACAGAGCCCCAAGTGGTGATCTAGCTCACCTGAAATGGGGCTCAAATTCAAACCACGACATCATGACCTGAGCTGAAGTTGTAGGCTTAACCAACTGAGCCACCAAGACACCCAAAGAGACATTTATTGAATATAGGTAGTTAACTGATTTCTCAAGTTAACTAAACAGGTCACTTAGCTTTTTTCAAGCTATGGTTTCTCATCTCTACAATATTGCAATACCTTATAGGTAATGAGGTAATCAAGACAGAGATCTTTGTGTCATGCTTGGTACTGATCTTTGCATAGGTAGCAGCTGTTATCATTATACCGTCATTACTATCAATTTCACCTGGAATATTGTGCTCAGTAGAATCACAGCATTTTAGATGGATATTTAGCAGTCAGAATAATCAAAATATGAATGATACATAAACTATGGAGTATGAAGAAACTAGGGAGGAGGGATGCATCTACCTTGAAGAAGAGAAACCTAGGGACAGAGTGGCAGTATTTGAATGGGCTAGCTTGCCGGAGGCGGAGCCGGCTCCGGCAGGTTCCAGGGGTCCCTGAAGGATGGACGGTGTCGGAGAAAGAGAGAGAGAAAGTGAGAGAGCCCCGGAGATTCTTTCTGATCGCCAGGCAGGCATCTCTGTCCTGTTGGGTTTTGTGTCTTTATTTAAAGGTTCAGCAACAAGATGAAGTCATAGAAAGGAATTTCTTACAATGGGAGGTCTTTTGTGATAACAATACTAGAATTATTCCGACCAAGGAAATAACAGAATGTTCTTAGTGAAAAATAGGATAACATATAGGTCAAGTTGTATATAGATAAGTTAGGAGTATTTTGTCTGGCTCTCAAGAGGATGAATGTTTATGAATTGGTTTGTTTGTGGAGACTAACATGGGGACCCTGAATGGGTCCGTCTTTTGCCCCTGGGTTATGTTTTAGCTACTGTTATCTATCCTCATCCCAGCTGCCAATGTAAGAGAGGGTGTTTGTGGAAAGTAGGCCTTGAGGAAGGGACTGTTATGTTTCACCAATTAGCAAAGGTCTAAGTGGTAACTATGTTTTGCTCTTAACCCCAAAATAGGCCCTTGGTCTCAGGGCCAGGCTCAATTGTAATTCTTGTGTTCTTAACCCCCAAAGTCTCGGATCTGCAAGGCCCATAGGAAGAGCCTTTTGACCATTTTCCCCATAGAGCTTTCATCCAAAATTTCTTTTGTAAAGGCAGGAATATGCTTTTCCTTATGAGGTATCTGTATTCAGAATATGCGTCTGATATGGAATATTGTGAGGCCTGGTCAATACCAGTAGGCTTATATCCAACATGAGCAGAAGGAGATACCAGTTTTCATTTCTCATGGCAGGAGCTGCAAATATTGCCATTTCCTTGCTGTGATTGCCATCCAGAGAGGCCGGTGCGGCTCCCGGCATTAGCTGTTTTCAAAAAATTGTAGTATTTCCTCATAAGAGAGCAGACTATGTCCACTCTAGTGGCAAAACTAGACCAATGGTAAAAGATGCCAAAAGGTAATTTTGGACTGAAATATTAAAAACGAAAAGTTAATAGCAGTTACAGCTGGTGAAAATCCATCAGGCCGTTGAATGCTGTAAGACCATTTTCTGGGGAAAAGGCAATTCTTGCATTGGGCAAGCGATGTAATGATATGATTTCTGAGGAGCTCTGGGTTGATGGTTACTTGGCACCAGCAAAAATATGTAGGGCTTTAGTTAAAGGACAATTAGGTAAGCACTGGCTTCTGTGAAGATGCAGATCCCATATGTATATACATCTGGGAGCAATGCTATTTAGGAAAAGATGAAAATCACATCCTGGGTAAGATTTTAAATAGATAATATGTATGTGTTGCTGATGGTCTGTTGTTATTTAGCTAAGAGTCTTTCTTTTCTCAGATTTTCCTCACAGGGATACCGATTAACTGTTGAGCGTGTGAGGAGGAAGTCTAAGACACCCCCCCCCCCATATTTTCCTGCCTTTCTAAATGATTTAGAACCCCCTTGAGGGTTTTGGTCTTATTACAACTTAAGAATCATCACAGCAGAAGAGAATGTATGGGTGCCTGTGTCTCTGTGTGGCTGGGGGTGGGGGCTTGGTAATGCAAGTAATGAAGCTATCAAGTATTTTAGGTGATCCTAGAATTATTTGTCAGAAAAATATTACTGTGACATTCCAGTGGGACTGAGTTATAATTATTTACCTAGAGAAAATCAAAGAGCACTGCAAATGCTCCATGGTGTCACTGCATACAAACTTATTTCCATCACTGTTTTGTTTTGGTATTTTCTTGAATTGTAACTACTGGTGTGGAAGTAGGGAATTTTTATTCCCCTCCTTGCTGTGTGAGATACGTTTTTCAATGTGATCTCCATTTAACCATCTTTGTTGAACAATTATTATTCTTATTCTCTTGTTACAATAAACAAGTACCAGATATGTGTTTAAAAATGCTGACACCTCATGCTGATAGTATTTGTGATCTTGCATATTCACACTTTAGAGCTTCTGTTGTTCCAATTAGTCTATTGTGAGAAAGTGAAAAAGTGAGTTAGATATAAAGGGTGCATCTTGATATGTAGTATGAAATATGAAAATATTTAACTCTTTCCATCTGAAGCTTTTTTACCCCAAGAATAAAGAGAAATATTTTTATTCACATTTTATAAACTTTCTCTTTCTGTAGTCTCTGTTTTCTCTTTCTGGAATTCCTACAGATAGATCTTGGGTGTCTCACATCTATCTACCATGGGTCTGAAATAAAATTTGTAGATTTTTATCTTACAGATTACTAATATTAATTTTATTCTAAAGAAATTCTTATTAGTAAGTATTCTATATTGGCCATCCTGTTTTCAATTTCTAAGAACTTTCTTATTCTTTGATTACTCATATTACATAGTCACTTGTTTTCTTTTTTTTTTATTTTTTTAATGTTTTATTTATTACTGAGAAAGAGAGACAGTGTGAGCAGGGGAGGGTCAGAGAGAGAGGGAGACACAGAATCTAAAACAGGCTCCAGGCTCTGAGCTGGCAGTCAGCACAGAGCCCAACGCGGGGCTCGAACCCACAAACTGACATAGTCACTTGTTTTCTTATGCAACGTCCTTTTTATTTTATGGGTATCATTTTAAATTATTTTAGAAGTTTTCTTCTGCTCCCTTCATTGTTCTATATCCTTTTGTGATGATGTATGTTTATTTATTATGGTCTTTCTTTTTTATGATGTTGATTTTCCTTGTAAATCTGCTAATCTTGGTAATCAATTCATATTTGTAGATAAAGGGCTAGTTTAGCCAATGAGTTACCGATACAGATTTTCTGAACTGATGTGTGTTTCCTTAGCACTTTTTACATGACTGTTTTCATAGTCAAGTTCTTCCCTGAATAAGGAGAGTAGAGGTAGGAGGAAAACGGGGTGTGATGACCATGCAGCCTCCCTCTTTAGAAGAGTGGGCTAAGACCTTTCACAGGTAACCAAGGCTCATCTGAAGCTTAAACATCTTAGATTATTTCACCCTTTCATTTCTAGAAGGATGTGATGGAACAACAACTTATCTTTTTATTCCCCTCCATTTGTAGCACTACCCAGGGCCATCTGGGGCTCTACTCTGATTCTCTCTTCAGCCCAATATCTCAAGTAGGAACTCAGGCAGCCCCACTTTGTTTAAGGAGCCTTCTTCCAGCATTGTCTAAGGGGCAGTCACTACAGCCAGATATAAAAGAAGTCTGGTGGTTGCATGGTGTCTCCTACTCTGTGAACTTCCTGAATCTGCAAATTCTCCAATACATAGGTTCTCAACTTTGCTGCACATCAGATCCCTTAGGGAGTTTTTAAAAATCCAAATGAACAGACCACACCACAGACCTATTGAATCAGTCATTTTAAAAGCTCCTTAGGTGATAACAATGAACAAAGTTGGGAGAGTCCCCTAGGGCATAGTTTCCACTCTTGAGTGAGCATGAGAATGTCCTGGACAGCTTGTGAAACACAAATTGCTGGGTCCTATCCCTGGGATTTCCACCTTAATGGGTCTGGAGTGAAGCTCAGGTGTTTGCGTTTTTCACATCCGCTGTCATGCTAATGCTGCAGGAGAAAGACCACACTGCTCCAGCTTTAGTGGGAAGATTGGCCCTCTCCTTTGCAGTTCGCCATGCAAACCTTGTTTCTTTATTTGGTTTTCTCTATCTACATAACTTCATCTACATTCTAACTTTTATATGTATGTTTTTCAACATTACTTATTTTATAGTACTCTTATGGATCTTTACTGTTCCTTTTTACAGTTATTTCTGAGATTTGAATAAGGCAGGAGAGGTAAATATACCATCTTAAAGTGGAATTCTCCTTTTTTCATACACAAATTCAATTTTCAACTACACATGCAATTTTCAATCTCATTTAAAAAATTTAATAGCATATCACAAATATCTTATTTTCTGAAATATTCTCTTATAATTTCTTGTGTCTATCTAATATTCTACATGTGGATGAATCATAATTTATTTAATAGGTTCTCTATTATACATCATAAAATAACTATTATTTTGCTATTTTTAATAATGTTGCAATTTGTTCATGATTAAAGCTCTGATTAAATACAATCATGATTTTATACACACACACATATGCTCTTCTGTACAATGTACTATGTAATGTTAAATTTAAATTAATTATTTTTTTTAAAAATTACAAACTTATTTCCTCAGTCTGACTAGGCATGTTTCATGTACTCAGTAGCCACATGTGACTAGTAGATGCCATATTGTGCAGTGCAAGCATATAGAACATTTTCATCTTCTCAGAAAAGTCTGAGTAAGACAAATTCATAGAAGTTGAATAACTGTATCATAGAAAAATTAAAATTTAAAGTCTTTGGATATGGTTTTCCATACATCCTGATTTCAAAAATGCTATAATGTAACAGTAGGCCAAAGGGCATTAGAATTGAAGTATAGTTATTTTCTTAATTGCAAAGAAAACCATTATTTTATTGTTCATTAAGTGAGCAAACAAAAAGGAAGCACAATTCATAGTGTTATGAAATTAGTATCCCGCATCTCACATATGAAAATCTGCCTGCTGTATTCATTTTTCCTGCAAGGCACCATTAAGCTGTCTCTGACATGGTGTTCAAAGCAAAGCAGTTTATAAACTGTATGTATATCTTAGTAAACACTAGCCTAAAAGATAGAATGTGAATAGAGAGTATTATCCTGACAGTGGTCAAGATTGCCACATGAATTCACACAAACTTTTGGTGATATATTTTAGTAGTAGACTCAGTCCCTTATCATATTTTTGCCCTGTATACATCAGTGTAAATACTGTGCTAAATCTGGATAAATGAAACACAAATGCTTCCACCCCTCATCTGTATTTTTTTTAACAAATAGTTTCTTGTCAAATTAGTTTCCACATAACACCCAGGGCTCATCCCCACAAGTGCCCTCCTCCATGCCCATCCCCTCTCCCCCCCCACATCCATCAGTCCTCAGTTTTTGTCAGCATTCAAGAGTCTCTCATGGTTTGCCTCCCTCCCTTTCCCCCACCATTTCCCCCCTTCTTCTCCCCCTTGTTCATCAGTTAAGTTCCTCCTAATCCTCCTATACGTGCAAACATATGATATTTGTCCTTCTCTGCCTGACTTATTTCGCTCAGCATAACACCCTCAAGGTCCATCCATGTTGCTACACATGGCCAGATTTCATTGTTTCTCATTGCCATGGAGTATTCCATGGTATAGATAAACCACATCTTCTTGATCCATTCGTCCGTTGATGGACACTTAGGCTCTTTCCATGTTTTAGCTATTGTGGAGAGTGCTGCTATGAACATTGGGGTACATGTGCTCCTATGCATCAGCATTTCTGTATCCCTTGGGTAAATTCCTAGCAGTGCTATTGCTGGGTCATAGGGGAGTTCTATTGTTAGTTTCCTGAGGAACCTCCACACTGTTTTCCAGAGGGGCTGTACCAGTTTACATTCCCACCAACAGTGTAGGAGGGTGCCCGTTTCTCCACATCCTCGCCAGCATCTAGAGTTCTCTGATTTGCTCATTTTAGCCACTCTGACTGGCGTGACCACCCCTCATCTGTATTAAGCTCACTTGGTAACTAAAAGAGCTCAGAGCTTAAGAACTGCTCACCCCTCTGACTATGTGGTAAGTGTAGGTGTAAAGTTTTGGGATGTATTGGCACAGGCTCAGTTTGCAACTCAAAGAACAGTGAGGAGCAATTATAAGGAAACTCATTCCCATTATTGGTTCTTAAACTGGTGTGTTTTCTTAAAGACTAAATGAGTTTCTGAGTCTCTCAGGACAGTGTTGGATTAGGCTCTGCTCAAAACCCTGCACTGTGTATATTTACCTTTCTGAAGGTGATGGCCACCTTCTTTTATGTTTCTAATGCTCATTTTTTCCTGCTTGGAAACTTCCCATTAAAATTGCAAACTCAGTTGACGTGCTCATTGAATATTATAAAATTTTTCTGTGGCAGATCTCATGATGAGAGGGTGGTGGGGTTACAAACTTGTTTACTTGGTTTTCTTGTGGCTCAGGAAAGGTGCCAACAGAGCTGTCAGCAAAAATTGTCTCTTTTTGGAGGGGCTTCATTTTATACTGGATCCTAATTAAGTGAAAATGCCACATGTGTGGCTTTCTTAGCATTTTTAGTGAAAGCTGGAGAGCACTTCAGGAAACCTGATGTGAACATCATAAGCCAGAGGCATAAATACACCCACAGACCTTCCCTGAAGCATTTCCAGAAGACTCATGTTGTTTTTGTTTGATAGTTGCAGCCCAATGAATTATAACTCAGACTGACTTTTTTCAGGTCCGGAATCTGGCTCCCTGTGTTACCACTTGGAGATATATTCCTTTCAGTAGGCTTTCAAAGCTCTTTATTTGTTTTTGAGAATCAAACACCTTTTTCTTCGTGATAGCATCCAGAGTCTATCATCTATCCCTGCTCCTACCTCCACTGCCTCCAGCACCATGATTATTATATTTATTGGTGTCATGATTGTCATCATCAATAATAGTAACTTCCATTTTTTAAATGTTACTTTATATTAGATACGTTGCTGTGTGTATATACACATGATCTCACTTCTATATCTCATATGGCAACTATGAATATTGTTTCTTCTCTACAAATGAGGATGTGGTGCCTTAGAGAAGTTGTGTAACTTACAAAAGATCACACAGGTTAGCAGGTGAATGTCTAACTGAAGAAAACAGAATCCAGTATTGCTAATTAAAGCAGAAAGAGACTTACTTGGCTTACATAATTCCTGGGAAGACTGAAGAAACAGACTCTAGGCTGAGCTTTTATATATAATTCCTGTGGCCCCAGCTCAGGCCTGTGTTGACTGACAGACAGCAGTCTTGCCAGAGTATAATGACTGCCTGCAGAACACAGGGGCCACTGCTCTTGCTGGATCAAAACCACACTGATTTTCAGGTAATCTGTACTAATAAAAGAGGTGTTTTGTGCTGTACCTTTCTCACTGCAAGTTCTGAATTCAAGTCTCCAACAAGTGTATCTGATTGGCAAAACCTCGATTACATTTCAAACTATAGAAAGAAGTAAGAATATTATTAATTATTATTAATAACTGTCCTATTATTATTAATTATTATTGCATGGCCAAGCTGAGATATGAACCCAGATAAGTCCAATTTTAGAGCCTACGTCTCTAACCACTATACATGTTGTTTTTTTGTTTATATCCCTAACATAAAATTAATATGTCCCTGTTTGTATTATAAATAATTTATTTCTAATAATTCTATATTTATTAAATTCTACCCAGTGAAATATATGCTTTTGTTGGACTTTGTTATTTTCTTGCCTGGCCTTACATCTGAACACTCTATTTGAAGACTCCCCTGCGTTTATGAAACAAAGCCCACCTCCCACAACAGACGTTGAAAAAGCCTCACACTCATTCTCTCAGCCTTACTTCCAACTAGAAGGTGGGTGCAAGACCAAGGCTCTCCCATCTACCAGTCCCATAGCTTTGGATGGGAAATCTGTGCCATGAGAGCCAGTGACTGTGAGAAAAGCCAGCCTAAGAAAGTAGGAGCTATGGCAGTGGAGGGGCGGAAGTGTTCAGGGGCATATGTCACTGTAAGAACCACAGTACCCTTACCCAGTGAAGTTGACTTGAGAACTTTACTAGGACAGTTCTGTGGTTTTAGACATTATTCCTGACTTCATAGCTTCCACACCTGGCTCTCTGGACTATTGTAAGTTGTTCAATTTCATTTTAATAAATGCCTCTTCTATTTAATTTAACCCAAGTCATTTTATATTGTTTGCAGCTAAAAACCTTGATTGCTATGAGTTTTTTTTCTTAAATTATTTATTTATTTTGAGGGAGACAGAGACAGAGAGAGACAGAGAGTGGAGGAGGAGCAGAAAGAGAGCAGAAAGAGAGAAAGCAGAAACAGTGCCCAAAGCAGGGCTTGAACTCACAAACCATGGAATCATGACCTGAGCCGAAATCAAGGGCCAGGCACTCAACCAACTGAGCCACCCAGTCCCCCATCTATGCTTCTTGAAGAAAGGATTATGTCTTATGTTATTCTTTAGTTTTTATATTGCTTTGCAAATGACAGGTAGGTAGTGAAGATATTCTTTACCAATTTGATTCATTGATTTCATCAAATTTCACCCTAGAACCAGGTCCTCCCAAAACAAAACAGTGTAATTAGGAATTCTCTCCCTTAGAATTTATTACCCTCCCTACCCTCAAGCTATTTGGCAAGTAATTTCAGATTATTTGCCAGAAAATATTAGAGACTTTATGTGAATTTTTTTGTGTGGCTACATTAGGTTAAGAGATAGGCAGCATTTATTGAGCACTTAGTAAGTGCTAAGTGCCTTATATTCATTGTCTCCTTTTATTCCATCAACTTGATGAGAATAAGAGATTAAGTAAAGGTCATCCACTGAGGCATAGTCAGGATTCAGTCCCAGTCAGTCATCCTCAGGAGCCTTGCTCTCAATCAACATACCACCACTTTGAAAAGTATACAAAGAAAGATGAAGCTGCAGTCAAATAAACACTAATGCTGGAATTGGACATTAAGTTTTTAAGCTGTTTTAAAGTAGGAAGTTGCTCTACTCTCTTTCAGTCCCTGTAACTAAGGGAGTGTTTATACTCTGTGGGTATGTGCATATTAATATCATAATATTAATAAATGTGTCAAGAATTTCTCAAACCATTGCTAGTCAGTTACTTTGTTGCTTTTTTCTGATAAACAGAAAAAAATTAAAGATTTCTCACTAAAAGAAAGCCACTCATTGATAGATTAATTGATTTCAAATGGGCCTTTTCATCAGCTTTACAAATACATATTTATTATAGATATATATCCTGGAGGATTTTTGTACTTAAATCCCTGACATAAAATACTGTTTGAGTCTAAACTTAATCAAAGTTACAGCCCAATGATAAGCTTTGTTGGAAAGAAATGGAAAAAAATAGTTAAGGATGAGCTGGCCTTAAGTTGAATGATTGTGGCTGTTCTGATTACAACTGTATCAGAACAGTTTAATATATGAAAAGTATATAAAACTTTTTTTTATAAAGACAGAGAGTTTTATAAATTACTTGCATATGCAAAACAGTTGTTACTTTAATATGTCTTTCCAATTCTACCTTCTCTTCCTGGTGCTTATGTAAGTAAAGATCAAGCTAATTGGCTACAACTTTCTAGTTGTGAAGATACGTTAGCAAAGTGTTCCTGAAAGTTTAACAAAAGACCCTTTTAAGATCTGAGGAAGTATATGCATTGTAATACTAACAATACCTATTTGGAATGCCAGTTTTGTGGTGAGCTCTTTACACTGATAAGCTTATTTAATCTTCACTACAGCCTCTCGGGTAAGTACACTATCATCACTATTTTATGGATGGGGAAACTGAGGGTTAAGTAATTTAACACATTTGGAAGTGGTGAGAATAGAATTCATTTAATCCTCAAAGTCTAATTACAGGATCTTGATCATTTAACCGTGTTGGTGATGCTTATTCATTGAGTCAATAAAAACAACATCCTCTTAAAGACAAAACTTAAAACTGTAGCTCATACTCAATTAAACACATACTTAATGTTACTTTACTGGGTTTAGGAAACCATCAAACAAAATAGGAAAAAAATTTGTAAAAAAAAAAAAAAGACTCATTAAAGAGCCAGAAGGAATTATTTTAAGGATTTATTTTAAGTCAAAGGGGTTTGGGATTCTCATTTTAACCATCTCTCTCCTCTGGGAAATCTGACACAATGAGAATGCTTTATCAGGTTTTCCAGAAAGAAGAAAACAGATAATCTGCCCTATTCTCCATTGCCAAGTAGGAGATGAGTGACATTCCTGAGAAATGAGAAATCCTCAGTCCCTCTAATCACTCCCTTGTAACATTTTAAAGTCCCAGTGGGCCATAATGCAACTCCTGCACCTGGAAGAATGGATGGACTCTATTTAGACTCAGTGTGGTCTTTTGCTTTCTTCTAGGGCTGGTCTAAACCATTACTTTTCAAGACCTAATTTCTAGCATTTTAAGCTTCTTAGTTAAGCATTATGTGCATCCATAACTCAGAAAGAAAACCAAAAATATATGAGAATAATCTCTGAAGCACAATATGCCATATAAAAAACAATGATCTAAAATTGTCACTCAAACAAAGAAAGTTTTTCCTCTTTTTTTTTTTTTTTTTTTTTCATTTGACTGTGGAAAGCAGGAAGAAAAGATTAAAGGCTTCTCTTTGATATTCTTTCCTGGACCTTCACAAGTTCCTCCCTTCTTTGCTTAGCTCACTCCTACTCATCTTTTAAAGTTAAAGCTAGAATTAATTTCTTAGCTGTGTCTCTCCTAATTTTTCTCTCTCAAAGCACCATTTATTCATGCAGTTGTTACAATCGTCATATTTGTGGATTTTATTCTCATATAATCAATTTCTGCCTTTCTTTCTTGACTATAAACTCCACAAGATAAGTACCATGGTTATTTTTTTTATCATTCTATCCACAGTGGTGAATGCAAGGCATTGTAAAATTCAAAGTATTTGTTGAATAAATAAATAAATTTTTTTTTAAAAGTTTTATTTATTTCTAGGAGAGAGAGAGAGAGACAGCGTGAGCAGGGGAGGGTCAGAGAGAGAGGGAGTCACAGACTGAAACAGGCTCCAGGCTCCGAGCTGGCAGTCAGCACAGAGCCCGACGCGGGGCTCGAACCCACGAACCGCGAGATCATGACCTAAGCGAAAGTCGGACGCTTAACCGACTAAGCCACCCAGGCGCCCCTGTTGAATAATAAATAGATAAATGGATGGTTGGACAAATAAGGAATAGCCAGCCCAACCCATTTTTATTTATCATTTGCTACACTTAAGCACCTCTATTCAGTTTTACCCTCAAACTCAGGCCATCACTGCCTCCTCAAATTAAGAAGAAAAATAACAGGAAGGGAAAAATGAGACTACTGTGTTTCATTAAGCTAACTCTCAGAATGTATAGGATATCCAGCTATCAGCTGTGTCCTCAATCTTACAAAAAATGGAGAATAAATGACCTCTCAGTGCCCGATCACATGGTTTTTCTTCGTCATTAGGGTACTTTGGTGGATCATACTAACTGATTTTAAAGATAAACCAATCTTACATTCCTGGGATAAATCTTACAGGGTCATAGTGCATTGCCATTTTTATGTGTTGTTGAATGTGATATTCTAAGATTTTGTTAAAGATTTTGGAATGATGAGATGTACTGAACTATAATTTTTCATTTTTGGGAATGCTTTTCTTAGGATTTGGTATTAGAGTTACGGGGCCTCGAAAATGTCTAAGGACAGTGAGCCTCCTTTATTTTATGTAAGTATTCATTAGTGTGGTCGTTTTGTTTGTTTGTTTTTCTTTCTTAAATGTTTGATTGAGTTCACAAGTGAAGCTATCTGGGCCTAGAGGTTTTTTGTTTATTTGTTTGTTTGGTAGGGAGGTCTAATAAATGCATTGTCTTTAACAAATATAAAATTACATTTTCTTTATTCTCGTCATTTTCGCTAAGTTTTGCTATATTTCTCCATAAATGTTTTTATATCTTCTAAGATGTTGAATTTTGGCATGAAGTTGTTCATAGTATTATTCTCTTATTGTTCTTTTAATGCCTATAACATCTGTAATGATAATCCCTTTTCATTATTAATATTAGTGATTTGTGTTCCTCCTTTTTTATTGATCAGTTTTGCTAAAGGTTTTTCAATTTTGATAGCGTTTTCAAAAATCATCTTTTGGCTCAGCTAGTTTTCTCTAATATCTATTTTCTACTTTATTGATTTCTGCTCTTTATTATTTTGTTTCTTTGCTTCTTTTATATCTACTCATCTTTTCTCTAGATTTTTTTAGATGAAAGCTTGGGCCACTGATTCAAACTCTCTAACTACTCTGATATGAGGATTTGAAGATACAAGTTTTTGTCTAAGCCCTGATTTATTTGCTTTCCCAAAATTTTAATGTATTTTCATCATTGAATTCTCAAAATATTTTCTGATTTCTCTTGTGATTTCCTCTTTGTCTTATGAATTACTTGAAATTGTGTTGTTTTACTTCCAAGTACTTGGAGTTTCCCTAGCTACAGTATTATTAGTAATTTCTAGTTCAATCCTGTTGTGATTAGAGAATATTCTCTTTGTAGTTCCTACTCTTTTAAAATTTATGGAGGCTTATCTATCCTGGGTAAATATGCTGAATGCAATTAAAAAGAGTGGGTATTCTGTACCTGATGGATATATTGTTCTACACATGACAATTAGGTCAAGATGGTCAATAGTATTGTTTGTACGTTCTCTGTTGTTACCAGTTTATTTTCTAGCCCTATAAAATTCTGGGAAAGGGGTGTAAAAAAATTCCTGCAATATTTGTGTAATTTTTCTTCCTCTCATTCTGTAAATGTTTGCCTCATGCATCTTAAGACTATTATTTGTGGCATACATTTTGATAATTGATATGTCTTCCTGATTAATTTTCACTTTTATTATTATGAATTGCCACTCTTTATCTCTAGTAGTATTATTTGTCTCAAAACGTATTTTATTTTATATTAAAAGAGCCATCTGCATTATCATGCTTGCTTTTTGCATGATTAATCTTTCCTATCCATTTACTTTCAATATATCTATGGCTTTACATTTTAAGCAGGTCTCTGTGGTCCTCATGTAGCAGAGTCTGATTTTTTATGCTCTTTGATAATCTCTGCTTTTCCATTGGATGAAAATGTACAGAACAGAGGTTCGCAAACTGTGACCCATGAGCTAAATCCAGCCTATGTCCTTTTTTATGTGGCATATTGATAAAAATGGCTTTTTGTATTTAGAGTTTTGAAAATGAATTTACCAAGAAACCTTAAGCCTGGGTGGTTACCTTTGGCTGCACTATTGATTGACATTAAAATTTGACCTCTTTTCATTTTTTCCTTCAGTGGATATCCTATCAATACAGCTTAAAATTGCACTTACTTTCTGGGAAATTACATTATCTTGTAATTTCATGTGGAGTTTTGGTCAACTGTAAAGTTGTATATCTTTCATATCTTTTTTCATAAAAAGGAAGTCAGGTCTCCCTGTGAAATTTCATCTTGTTTACTTTGGTTTTTCCCTCTGTCAGTTATTTCTGTATCCCAATTCTTAAAAAAAAGAAAAAACTTCCATTTGTTCCATCAACAAATGTATAACCATATTGCTTGCAAACTTATTTAAACTATAAAATGTTTGAATAATATACAAGAGTAGCCCTGCCAAACACACATCAACTCATTAATAGTTTGTTTTATGAAGTTATTAAATTGGCTATAGATCCACTTACTTCTCTAATCTAGCTTATATTTATCCTGCTAATCAATATGATTATCCATTGTTTCCCTCAAAAAAGGTGTTTTTAGAGGTGAAGTATGAGATATTAATAGCTAACATTTATTTAGCACTCTATATGATAACCAGTTTTGAATTATTTATAAGAAACATTAAATTTAATCCCATGAAGTACTCTTAGAATCCCCATTTTCAGACAAGGAAATTGGGGCACAGAAAACTTAAGCAACGTGCCCAAGGGTTCATAGACTAGTAAAATCAGAATTTGGGCCCAGGCTGTTTGGTTCCAAAGCCTGGGCCCTTAACAATCACTTTTTTCCCACATTGCTACTAAAAGACCATTGTCTTTGGGGTCAGGAGACCCAAGTCAGAGCCAGACATCACTTGTGCCAGACATCAATTAAGCTGTTCAGAAAGTTGGAGGAGTTAGACCAGATTGTCATTAGGTGTTCTTTTAGTTCAAAATAGTATCATTACTTGTATTTACTTAGATGCCTGATCATTTCCATATAAAGAAGAAGCAAGGCTAATCATAAATACTTTTACATGGGCCTCTTATCATGGTCCTAGATGAATATTCTCGTGTCTGAGTATGTGACAAAACTGGAGTTTGTGCACAGCTCTGTCTTCATCCAGAGTTTAATACTCTATCAGAGTTGGCTTCATGAGCACAGGACCAGGGCAAGCAAACCGGTGTAAACGTGAGGGGCCTTGTGCTTGACATAATGCTCTACTATCACTGTCCTGATATTTGTAATTTGTGAGCAAGAGACCTCTCATCTTAATTTTGTACCCCGCAAAATTATGTCACGGATTCTTTCAAATCCATCTACAGTCGTCTGGAGCTGCTGCACTGACAGCAGAAGTTCATTTGGCATTAAGGGTTAGAGCGAGGAGATGCTCGCTGATATGAGAACATGATCTGTGATCCAGCCCCTTCTTAGAGACAACTAATGACCCATCAGTGAATCCTGAGTCCCTTGGTTTGATGGTCTCTTCTCTCTTGTTTCTTGCTTTTTGGATTCTGGAAGAGCAGAATTTTTCATTACATCTTGTTAATATCTGAAAGCCAACTTCTGTGGTTCAGTATCAGTTATTTTTCTAATTGGGGAAATAATGAAACATATTTACTTAGATCTCACATAGAGAGAAAGAGATATTTCTCAATGTGTGTTCCTGGTTTTCTCTCTGAGCATGATTCCTAATGCTAATATTATTTATTCTTTGTTGGCTATGATGTTAAATTTTCCATGCCATATGAGAATTCAAAATTTATATTTTAAATAGAACAAGGTTTTATTCCACCCTGTGAAACTACTTCACATTTGACTTACTTACTCCACCCACTCTACTCCAGGAGAATATCTCAATGATAAAAGAAACTAAATGAAAATTGTTTTGAACAAAGAGTATAGCCCTACTAATACTTCTTTGATATCACAGATTTTAAAAATCTGTCTTGTTAAAATGACCCACCATTCTCTCTCTGCCTCTCTCTCTCTCTCTCTTTCACACACACACACACACACACACACACACACACACAGGAGGGCATGGTTTGCCATTTTCTAACATATGCTCCTGCTTTACAAAGTTAGTTGAAGCAAACCTGTCAAATGCCAAAGTGTAGGGTATGAAAATTTCAACAAAATGTCAAGAGAAATGGGAAACCTAGTGAAATTAAGAAAATCTGTCATAAAGATTGTGTTGCGTATTTCTTTCTGCCTAACTTTGGGTGACATATGGAAGTTTAAAAATATAACCTAATGATGTGTCTTTATGGTAAGAAGTTTATATAACCTAATTGCCACAAAACTGTCATAGTGGTTAATTTATTAGAGTAATAAAAAGATACTGTACTCTTAGAACTTAGAATAAATTCTGCCCAACAATACTGATGGCCCCTGAACCATAAATTTTCTATTTTTGATGCTTGTGTGAAACCTGAGAAGATGTACATGTGGGTATACTAGTTATTCTTAACCATTTTTCTTGGAGCACTGATATGGATGCAAGAACATACGTTAATTAGGAACAGTGCTGTGAACCTTCTGTTATGGGAGAAGCCTAGGTGTAAAGGCTTGGGAAGGAAATAGAGACTAATATAAAGGTTTGGTCATTTACGGGAAGTTGAGCCCTCAGATTCCACCCAAATGTCAGCTCTATTTTCTTTTTTTGAAATAACTTTAGGTCCACAGAAAAGTTGCTAAGAAAGTACAGAGTTCACTCAGGATTTTGACCTAGCTTCCAGTAATGTTACTATTTTACATACCGTGATAACATTCCTCAAAACTGAGAAATTAACATGGGTCAAATCCTATTGAGTAAACTAGTTTTCATTAAGATTTCATCAGTTTTTTTTCACCACGGGCCTTTTTCTGTTCCAGAATCTAATCTACATGTTGCATTTAGTCATCATGCTTTGTTAGTCTCTTTTAACGTGGCAGTTTCCCATCCTTCTTTTTTATTTCATAATTTCAGAACTTAGAAGAGAACTGGCCACATATTTTTAGTATGTCCTCCACTTGAGTTAATCTCATATTTCTTGTGATTAAACTGGTCGACACAAATATTTAATCTACTTCCTTAAGAAAGTGCAAGAAATCCAAGAATGCTGACTTGAAAGTAGGAAAGAGCAGGGCTACCATGACCATATTTGACTGTGTAAAGGCCAAGGTGATTAACTAGACTAATAGTATATTAATTTAAACATTGGCTGAAAATTTACTATGTATATTTATTAACACCAATAATACCAATAATATGTCCAGGCACTGTGCTTGATATATGTTGCCTAATTTTATTGTCAAAACGACCTATGATTTAGATGTTAGTATTATTATTACTATTATTATAATTATCATTATCATCATCATCATCATTATCTTGGAGTTGAGGAAATTTAAACCTAGGGAAAGTTAAGTTCCCAGTAGTACAACCCAGTACTTTCTGTGGAATGCATCCTTAAACCTATGTCTTTCTGATTCCAAAAGCCTTACTATTTATTAATTAAACAATAGAAATTTAAGTATGTAATTTGTTGCCTCTTCTCTGAAAGAAGCCCATGTAAAGTATTATAATAAAGGTGTATTCCTTTAATTGAGTTATCCCAGATATTGACATTATATTGGTGAAAATTTCAATGGGAACATTCCTTTTATTGATATTGGTCAAAACATACTCTAAAACATTCCTTCATCCCCTCTGTCTTCCTCTCTTTCTCTCTCCCCATCTGTCTCTGTTTCTCCCATTTCTGTTTCTCTTTCTATATATAGCAACACATGCACACATATACATTATAGATAAGCATGTATGTTTGTACATAACTATCTATGATCTATCTGAAAATATAATAATCAATATGAGATCTATGAAAAATTATGCTTTCTAAACAAATCTCATTAATTGGTGAAATTTTTTATGCTTCAGTGCCAAGATGATATTAGACAAAGTCCACTATTTTTTTTACAGTTTAACCATGAGTCAGTAGAAAGAAGGGATTTTAGGAGTATATTTTAGAAGTTTAAATGTCTACAGTTTTGACATTGTGCCACCTAGTACATTGGGTGGTTGCAAATTATTAAACTATAATTTATAATGGTTTGTGCCTTAATTTGGATGCACCACTTTCTGGCATTGTTCCCACTGTCTATTGTTATAATAAAGTGCACTGAATTGAGAAGTACATATTATCTAGTTCAACAATTCAGTTTTACAGATAAGGAATCAATATTTTCAAGGTCATTAATCTGATTAATGACAGAATCATGGCTAGAACGTCTAGGTTATAAATGCCTTCCTCAATATTCTGTGATTCTGAAAAAATAAATTGAGCTAAGGGTTGATTAAAACAAAGTTTTCTAATTTATTTTTCATGTTTATTTTGAGAGAGAGAGAGGGAGAGAGAAAGAGACAGAGGGGAAAAGGGATGCACAGGGGAGGGGCAGAGAGAGGGAGAAAGTAAGCTCCATACTATCAGCACAGAGCCTGATATGACACTTGATCTCATATAAACTGTGAGATCATGATCTGAGCTAAAATCAAGAGTCAGAAGCTCAACATACTGAGCCACCCAGGTGCCCCTCTAATTATATTTATTTTGCACATATGATTAAAAGAGGGAAATTGTTCAGGACCTTTAGTATACTCTGTGGGTATTATATGAGATTTTTTTTCATTACCAAAATTAAAGCAAAACTATATATTCATGATTAGAGTAATTAATCAATGTGTTGCCATTGAAGGCTAAATATTAAGCTTTATTTAATCATTAATAAAATATTAATTTTATTATTTATTATTACTTTAATTAATTTATTAATTAATAAAAATTTACTAATGGTGATACATTAAGATTTATTTATTCATTTGTAAAAATATTTTTTCAATCTAAACATTATCTGATTTTATGGAGGATGTTGCATAGCATAAGAATGCAAAAGGACACTGTATCTCATCTAGAGTTAAAATTAATAAAAAAAATACTTGCCATTAAAAATGTGGTTTACATAATAAAAAGCCACCATTAAAAGTAAATTATACGTCTCAGTATAGAGACAGACAGATTTTTAAAGCCTTCTATTGACATCTTTGATGAATGATATCTTGAAAATCTTTTCTACTGAATCTTTCTGAAATACTTTTTTACAAGTTGGAATCAAAGGGTGGACAACTTACCTACGTGACATCTATAGATACTTCTAGCACCTAATAAGATACTTTCGAGGAATATGTCTTGAAACAGAATTTCCCACTATTGCAAATCCTTTCACTGATTCTTAGAAATATGGCCAGCATTTTTGCTCCTAGTGGAATAAAAGCAACTTGAAAATGAAAGACGTATATATTTAGTTTGTAATCACCAATTGTAGTTCTGTTCTGTGATGACAAACCTACATTCTGAAACTGTCTTTCAAAACCTTCTCTTGGCTTTCTGTGCCAGTTTTATGAGATTGATTTGAAATCTTTAAAGGTGTTAGGATTTCTGTATTAATATGTCTCTAGATTTAATTATGTGTGGTTCATTTAAAAAATGGCATTTGAAAATTTCTAGATGTGTTAGTCTTTAGTAGTTTTTTATTTAAACTACCTGTTTCTTATATAATGTTTCATTTGATTCTAGGATTTTTAAGTATTTTTAGCTATATAGTTCTTTCCTAAAGAAAAATAGTTAACATGAAAGATGGGGTTGCTCACATCTATTTCACAGGGCTAATTACCTATTTCAGCAGAAAAATAGAGCAGTTATTGGCATTAAGTTACATTTTGATTCTGTGTGGTAAAGATAATCTGCAGTCTTCACACAGCTAATTTGTACCAATGATTTTTTAGCACACTCTTTGATACGCTCTTTGATTCTCTGAAATCCTTCAAAGAACCGGTTTGACAAAAATAATATTTTGACATAATATAAAAGTTTTGGTTTACTCTGATAACTTCAAAGGATACATTCTCAACAGAGTGAAGTAGGACACATCAGACTGGAGAATGCTTTGAGAGAATGTAGCCTCTTGGGTTCCCAGGAAATTCTGTAGTATTAGTACTTCACCTGTCTCAGGTGAGAAACTGTCAGGACACAGGAAGCCCCATGTTGAGATAAACAAACCTGCCATACCAATGACTCCAAAATGATCAATATACACTGCAATGTGTATCAGTCTGTAAATATGTCAGTAATTCACAGAGTTAAAGACAGAAGGAGCATGGAAGGCTCAGTTAGGGAATGCTACAGGATTAGAAAATGGACATTTCATTTATTTTATTTATAAGTGTCACATTTGAATTTGATTGTGATATATAAATATACAAAGTATAAAATTCCTTTATCATCCCTCCTACTCCGCAAGAGATAACCAGCATTGATAGATTGTGTAGCCCCCTCTAGAACTTTTTTCTATGAATACTGTTTTGTGACCACCCCCTCAGGACTGTGTGCATCATGAGCATCCTTCAGTGTCAATGCTAATAGATATCACTCAATTTTTTTCAACACTTACCTAGTATTGCATCATATGGATGTGCTATAAATTGTTGAATCATTACCCTATTGATGAACCTTTATGTCTCCCTGAGTTTTCACTATTATATATAGTGAGAGCAATGAAAAGCACAGTTTACCTGTCTTTGCACTCTTGTATTCCATAGCATATTGGGTTAGTAGAACTGGAAGTGTTGTTTGAAAGGGATATTTCCATTTAAAATACTTATGAATAAATTGTAAACAGTATATTTTATCAATATTTAACAGTTTTTTTGCACTCTGATTGGTAAAGACTGTTTTTTCTAATTATCCTCCATTTTTCTATGACTATTAGTCAATTTGCATCTCTTCAAATATTTATAAAATATTGATTTTTTTCTTCTATCAATTTTGGTGAGTATTATGCTAACTTTTCTTTTTAAAATGCTTTATTCTTTGTATTTTGGAAAGGATAACCCTTTGTTTCACATTTATTAAGACTCTCTCGTCATTTGTTTTTTCATTTGGTTTATGGTAAATTGTATCATAGAGAAGTCAAAATTTTTATATGGTCTAATCAACTGGTCTTTCGCTATTTCACCTTTGGGTGTTGTTTTCTGCTTATGATATTCTGCTACCCCAGTATAATAAATATGTTCTTAGATAGTCTTAGATATTCTTTAAATATATTGGTATAACCCTATGTTTTCATAACAAATTAAGCTTCTTAAATTCTTTGGCAGAATTCTAAGTGCTGGTCAGCTTCCCAAAATGTATAAAGAATAGTATTGTGTATTCTCAATCAGAGGAATGGAAGGAGTTGCCAGTCCAGATTTTGCAAAAATATAGTGTCCTGAGGTGCCAAACTTCATATTTTAGTTTCCTGACTGTCTTTACTATAGAGATAGTTACATAATATTAAAAACTATTAAAGCTTTTACTGTCACATTAAATCACAATAAAGTCCTTTAGGCTGAGAGATTTTAGGGGCAGAATCATGTCACTTTTTAAAATGTTAGCAGAGATCACAAGCTTAAATAAATCTATGAGGGCCACCGAGGTTAAGTACAAACCTCATATGGGTGAAAATAATGATTGGGTAGGTCCATTACATCAAACTGCAGATTTTATTTTTCTAGTGGTTATTTTAGAAGAATAATCTGAACACGAAGGGAGAACAGCTTGAGCTGAGAGTGCTCAAGAAATGTCCAGTGAAATCCAAGGATCCACCCAACTTCTGAATATATGTTTCCTCACGTTACATCTCAACACACACACACACACACACACACACACATACAATTATGTGACAGGCATTGTTCTAGATGCTTTACTTGACTCTCTCACTTGATCCTCATAATAAGGAACTAAGGACTAGTCTTTTCCTTGCTTTCTGGGTAAGAAAACAAGGTGTAAACAAGGTAAATCACTTATGTAAACTAGCACAGGCAGAAGTGAGGGAGGCAATTTGGACACTGGCATTTTGATTCCAGAGCCCAGTGTATTGCCACTGCAGAGATCACACACCTCCTCACAACTCCACTCCAAAAATAAATAAATAAAAATGATGTATAGAACATTTGTGTAGCACTTCCTATTTTCTAGGATAATTTCATAGTCTTAACACTTTTAATTATCCCAGCCATCTGCTCAATTCCCCAAGGTTAACTTTATTACCCTGGATATATAGACAGGAGAACTGAGGCACAGAATTTTTAAACAAGTTACCAAAGGCCACCCAAAAGTTAATCCCAGACCCCAGCATAAAACACAGTTTTGGATCTTTCTACGATGATAATTCTACTCTCCCTCCCCATAACAACAGCAAAGACCTCTTTGGAGTAACACGTTTAGAACATATAAATATTTTTAAAATGTTGCATAGAAGTATCAGTATAGCAATGGACTTATATTTTAAAGTTTTTTTTTCCCAGTGTCTTTAGACTTGCCTGCCTTTTATTGGAAGGCAATATTGAAGAATTAAGTATATAAAAGAGACAAAATTTATTTGAAAATACATAAAACGGAAATGTGCTCCAAGCTTATCCCAGATTTGACAGAAAGAACACTGCAAATTGAAAAATAGAGGCCCCTCTAATTGCCACATGTTCTCCCGTTCTTCCCGTGCTGCTCTTCAAACTGGCTGACTTCTTTTCTCCTTACTGTTTTTGCAAATGCTTTTTTTTCCCCTTCTGGGGTATACTTCCATAGCCATCTCTCATAGCTTCACCTGGCTAATTCCTAATGCCACTTTTTTAAGACGTTTTCCCTCACCAATCAAATTAACTAAGCCCCCTTATTATTAAGGCTTTTAGTACCAAATACTTTTAGCTCTTCTTGCAATACATAGTTATATATTTACTTTGGTGTTCATTTAGTAACTCTTTCCCCATTATTCTCCACTAGCACAGGGATCATCTTTATGTGACTAATATTCAGTCTCTAGTGGTTAGCACAGAGCATTGTACAGAGCAAACAATCAATGAGTATTTGTTGACTTAATAAAATAAAATAATCTTGCTTTCAGATTTTATGAGTGTAAGTGTTCTTAAACAACTGAATGTTAACAAGCTAAGACCAATTTTCCTATTTTCTATTTTGTCACCAAGAATATTTTCTCTGTACCTAAGAAGGAAAATATAAAATGAGTATTTTAAGCATCAATAACCAAGACCATTTCTGTTTGTTTCATAAAGAATCTTCTAAATGAGAGGGCCTCTCCACATCATCACTACTGAGTAAGAAATGAGACAAAGATTGCTGGAACATGTATTTACAGAGAGGTGTTCATGAAAGATTTTGCATTAACGACTTCAAAAATTATTGATGTTTAGAATTCAGTTGGGAGTATTGCCGAGTGTGTAAAGACACAGTTGACAGATATTTGCATCTGGAGTAGAAAAGAATATTTATCCTAGCTTTTTTGATGGGGACTCTTAGCTTAAGAAAGACTAGAGGAAATCTGAGACCTTGGACTTTCTGGAAAAGGTTACAGATGCTCAACAAGGAGACTGCTCATTCTGTAGTTGGCTTCATGGATGTCTAGACAGTAGTCCTGGGGAAAAGCGTGCAAAGGGGCAACAAGTTAAATACCATTTTGGGAGTAGAAAATCAGGAATACAACTTAGAGGATGAAGAAAGAAGTCACAGCAAATGTAAAACTGTATAATCTCACCTTCTCTTACTTACTGCCCCAAATAGTGTACATCAAGAAACAATTCTCTCCCCAACTCTCAGAATAGAGATGTTAAGTGGAACACAAATGGAGAATATAATCTCTATGAGAAAAGGATTGTATCTGTCTATTATCTAGTAGTTTGCCTGCCTTATAGTAATTATTGTATAATATTTGTTGTTGAATTAAGAAAACTCTCTTCTCTCCAGCTGTCCCTGGACCTTGGCACAGTTAACCTCAGTAAAGCAGTAAAGCTAACTGTTCCAAGAGCCAGAGTTACATTCCAGGTAGGGGTTCATTTAGAACTGAGATCATCTCTTAACCATATCAAAATTGTGAATTTATAACATTGGCACATGGCTGATGCTATTAATAAATAGGTATTGGATGAATGAATGGATGAATGGATGAATAAATGAATGAACGTGAATATTTATGGTTACCACAGGAGAAGTCTAGGGCAAACGCTCCACTTTTCTAAGAAGTCTTAACTTAATTATACCATAAACAAAGTGAGAAGCATGTTCTCTTCTCATCCATACCCAATTATATACTACCATATGGCAGGTGAAAATTCCAGCCACCCATATATATTTATACTTAAAAATAATAAGAGGTAGGGCCTCTGACAGTGACACAAGAAGAGGGCAGCCACCGTGGGATCAAGAGTAAAAGTTCCTCACAATTTTTGACTGTTGGAAGAACTGGAAGGAGGCCAGGAAGAAATAGGAGATAGCACAGTTAGCTCAGATCTATAAGATGGCAAAGACGTGACACTTACAAGATGGGCAGGGATGAGAATTGGGCCTCCAAGAACAATTTGTGAAAACTGAATATCCAGTCTTAAAATAGAATTGGATCTGAATACCCAGAGGCAACCCCGTCTGTAATATTTATAACAAAAATTAATATGAATGGAGTTCATAGTTCTAATGGAGTGGACGACCCAAGGGCCATATCATTGCTAGCAAGTGGCAGAATTCATATAGCATCAATATTGTCCTGTAAGAGCTGTGGTGCCTAAGGATGTCCAAAGAAACATGAAACTCCTTCAGCCACCTGAAGTATAGTGTTATAGCAATTAATCAAAAAGAAAAAATACAAGCCATCCTACCCCCATTCGATTTAAGCCGTCTTCATTTTCCTCCGTAGTAAATTTTCTAGATACGTCTTGTAGACCTCAAAGTACCAGTAAGGAAGCTCACATTCAAAGGCATTTTATCTTAGGATACTATAAATGATTCTAACTTTTTTATGCATTTGAAATATATGAGTTGTACTATAACAAAAAAAGATGTATAGAAAAAAAATGTCTCTAAGAATATATTCTTTATATTACATTTTTATCTTTATAGTTGTGTTAACAATTAAACTACTTCATCTCTTTATTTATCTAGCTGACCACACATTTTTCTAAGGGAGTGTTTCTTGAATTTGGAGAAACTGACCCTTATAAGAATTTTAGAACTACTACCATAAATCATCTCCCCAGAAAAAGGATGAATATCCTTTAACAAATTTTTACTTGTAACCTAAGAGGTTTTGCTAAGCCCTTGAAGGCTCCTGTGTACCCCAGGTTAAGAAATGTTATTATAGGGGCGCCTGGATGGCTTAGTCGGTTAAGCGTCTGACTTTCACTTAGGTCATGATCTCGAGGTTCGTGGGTTCGAGCCCTGCGTCAGGCTCTGTGCTGACTGCCAGCTCAGAGCCTGGAGCCTGTTTCAGTCTGTGACTCCCTCTCTCTCTGACCATCCCCTGCTCACGCTGTCTCTCTCTCCTAGAAATAAATAAAACATTAAAAAAAAGAAAAGAAAAAGAAATGTTATTATAATGGGGAAATTTTAACACTGACTCCATATTTGATGTTACTATGTATTATTGTTGTTATATTATTACAATATATTTATTTTCATAAAATTATAACATATGCAAATATATTGGTGTTAGGTTTACATGACATGTTATTTGTTTCAAAATACTCTGTGGTGAGGGTTGCATACAGGTTAGCACTGTCCAATAAAACATTCTGTGATGATTGAAGTGTTCAACTGTTTTGTAGAGTTATATTGTCCAATATGATAGTCACTTGCCACATGTGGCTGTTGGGCCTTGAAATGTGAAAAGTGTACATGCGTATCTGAACCTCTATATGTTATTTAACTTTAATGAATTAAGAAGTGAAGACATTATTGTGCTGGACAGTACAGTAACAGATCAACATAGGTGGAATGTTAATTGATGACCTTAAAGTTGGCTGATGGGACTATGACTGTTATTTAAACTGTTTTATATGTTTGGAATGGTCCATAGTAAGCCAAATACAGAAGGACAAGTACTATATGATTCCATTTCTACAGGGTATTTACAGTACTTGAAGAGAAGCAGAGAGTAGAATGATGGTTGCCAGAGGCTATGGGTTTGGGAAAATGGGGAGTTGATTTTTAACAGGTAAAATGTTTTAGTTTTGGAAGATGAATGAGTTCTAGAAAACTGCTGTGCAGCATTGTGCCTCTAATTAACAGCACTGTATGGTACATTGAAAAATGTCTTAAAAGGACAGCTGGAGCACCTCAGCTCAGTCAGTTAAGCATCCAACTCTTGACTTCAGCTCAGGTCATGGTCTCACATTCATGGAATTGAGTACCACCTTAGGATCCATGCTAACCATGGAGCCTGCTTGGAATTCTCTCTCATCTTCTCTCTCTGCCCCCCCTTACTTTCATGCATCCTCTCTCCGTGTCTCTCTCTCCCTCAAAATAAATAAACATTAAAAAAAAAGAGTAGAGATCCTGTTAACTGGTCCTACTATTATTAAAACAAGACAAAAAATAGTAAGAATTTTCTAAAGTGAAACAAAAATAAGAAAAGTTATGGGGGAAAACACTTGAATAGACAAATGAAGGAGAAACAGTTAAGTCTGGGGCACCTGGGTGGCTCAGTCGGTTGAGCTTCATACTCTTGACTTCAGCTTAGGTCATGATCCTAGGGTTGTGATATTGAGCCCTGCTTGAGGCTCAGCACTGAGTGTAGAGCCTGCTTATGATTCTCTCTCTCTCTGTCTCTCTCTCTCTCTGTCTCTGTGTCTCTCTCTCTCTCTTTCTCCCTCTCCCCAGCTCATGTACTCTTGCTCTCTCTCTCACAAAAAAAAAAGAAAAAAAAAAAGAAAAGAAAAGAAAAAATTAAGTCTTTAAAACCTAGTTATTTTGATGTCCATCCAGAGTTATCTTTGAAGGATGAACAGAAGATGTTTGTTGGGTTCTTGGCAGTCTTTCCTTAGGAGAGGTTGCCAAGAGACTGGCACAAGGGGATGCAGGGCAGGAGTTGAAGGCTCTGGGTATCCACAAAGCTGCTTGAGTGGAAAATGGAACCTTGCTATGTCACAGTGAAGAATAGGCCTTTATGACTAGATTGTAGGGTAAGTGTGAACAGTGATTTAGAATTGAGCCTGGAGCTACCATTGTATAAGAGACAGAAAACAACATGTTGTATAAGCCAGAACACAATTCAGAACCAATGAGTAGGATTTAGGTCCTTGAGAGACAAGTTGTGTGACAATAACTCTAAGAAGGAGTAAGAGTTTAATAAAAGGACAGTATTCATTTGCCCGGCAAGGAAAGAGAGTGGGTGAGAATAAGCAGAAGTATTATTAATATAGAATAATTCACTCACAAGACTAAAGGCAATGACCCAGATAGGATTGTGAGAGTTCAAAATATAATCAGTAGACTCAATGGAGATAAATGGATTTGTGCTGTGCTAGGAGATAGGGACCTTCAGTTTTATACGCCCTCAGTCTGAGTATCTAAGTCATTTTTGGAAAGTCTCTGATGAAATACTTCCTTATGCCATAACAATGTACTGTCCAGCTTTTTCAGGCTAGCTACAGAGGACAGAGCTCTTCTGGGAGTGGAGGGGATCTGAGCCAGCAGCCCTGACATTTGTTCCCGTCTGCCATTTGAAGTTTCTTCTCCATCCTTCTCCCCCTTCTCTGCTCCATCTTTTCAATGTCAGCGGTCAAGAATAGACAAAAGAAATACTGTTTAAAATCTCCATAGCAAGTCTTAGACTAAATTGACTAAGGTGCACTTCACTCTGAGGCATGACTATATCAAAAAACAAATGAACAGGAAGCCTAACAGGTAGCCAGATAATATATTTTATTAATAATATTAAAGGGATTAAAGTATATAAAAAATATATTATATATCCAATGCTATACTGTGTGTTTATAAATATTACCTTCGTTGATCCATATACCCGATTTATGAAATAGATATCATTCTCACTTAATAGAAAAGAAAACTGAGGTAGTTTTTGGCCTAACTTGCAAAGCTAAAAAATGTCAGACTGGACTTAAATCTGAGTTTGACTACTCCAAAGCTCATGCTCTTAACCACTTCAGTATATTTTCTTATTTCATGTTCAGCTTGGAGACCTCTAGTGGGTATCACCTTACCTGCTTCTTCACCTGCCTCAAAGTGTCAGGAGACATATTTTTTTTTAATTTTTTGTAAAGAGCCCATTGAATAACTACTCTCTCCCTTCAGAATAAAGCCCATCCCCTTCCACAGGGATGCAGCCTCATCCTAAGACCTCAACCAATCAATCATATCTGCACATAATAAATAGATCATTCATCCAGATAACCTGTAGACTGTCCCTTTCCCTTCCACATCCCCTACCCTGGGTACTTCTCTTGCCTTATGTTCAGAGGCGGCCACTACTCTAGTTCACTTATTATCCATTTCTTCATCCTAATTCTTTATGAGGATATTGTGGTAGTACTGTTGGTGGTGGTGGCTTCAAATTATTGAGTACATCATACATCCAAGAGCTATACTTAGTGCTTGACACATTGACAGTAGTCCCAATAGTGGATAAGGTGATCTCCATTTTGCAGTTGTGGAAACCGAAGCTCTGAAAATTTAATTGATCACCCAAGGTCACTCAACTTGGTAAATGAAAATGCTGGGATTTGAAATCAGCATTACCTGGTTCCAATGCCCACATTTCTTTTACTGAAAAAGGTTAAAATGGAAATAAGAGTATGTACAGGGAGGATTGAAGGTCCCCCTAAATCTACCATTTGGGTACCAGCATTTGTCTCTCAACATCTGAGAACCTTTGAACTCAGGTAAAGATCTGTTTATTTTAGAGCCCGTGGAATTTTTATATCTTTCCTCTGACTCACTCTTTTACTCACCCTTACACTCGATAAAGCTTATTTCTTTTACCCTCTCTTAAAATCATGAGAACAATTGATCTCTTGTCACATCATGTTGTATCAATACACAGCCATTATATCTCTACCTCATTATAGTTTCTCATTCTGGTTCTATGTGATCAGTATGTGATCACCCTTGGGTTTATAGCATTGTGTTGTCAACAGTTTCTGCATTACCTAAAGCTTGATTTAATTCAGCTGTAGCCACTCTGGTTTCTAATTTTCAAAAGTCAGATTCCTTTTTCACGAGAGCATTGCATGTCCCGAATAGAAAGGTTACTGACTCAGCATTGCTCTTGAAACTTTGCACAGGAAGCTAATTCCCCCCGACAGACCATCGCAATGCAGCTCGATTCTTAACTCCCAAAGTCATAAGTTGTTATTTGCAAGTGCAATTGGTAAAAAGCTGGTACGCTTGAGTTCTAAGTAGAATCTAAAGAACATCTGAGCATCTCATTAAGAAAAAGAAAGGGAAAGGAATTTATAAAATCTCAAATTTTGATAAGCTACAGTTAAGGTGATCTGGCTTTTCAGAAAACAAAAAAGTTGCTTTCTATTTCCCAGGTGATAGCTTGTATTCTAAATGGTAAGTTAAGTTCTTGAAGAGGTAAAATTTTGTGGAAAGAAGTTTTTTGTTTCTTTGTTTGTTTTATTACAATGTTGCAGAATAAGGCAGACCAGATTCCAACTGGTAATGGACTCTATTTCAGAGGGTATATTTGATAATGTGTGGTTATCAGAACACCTGTATCAAACTGACTTGGGATGTTTTATCTTGGTGAGCATTGAGCAATATACAGTATATGTTATATGCTAGAAATTAATACAACATTGTGTATCAATTAAACTTCAATAATAAATAAATAAAAATAGACTTCTAGATACAAGCTTAATGAATCAGATTCTAAAGATATAGAGCCCCAAGGAAAAAATTTTAGGAACAGAAAAGTCATTTATAAGGTAATTAAATGAAATCAACTCCATAGAATTAAGAGGTACTGAGCTCTCAGTATTTCTTATCTACTACTATAGTTATTGGCATCCTTTGCCTCTCATTTGCACCTTGCTTCTTTCCTCCTTCAGGCTTTTTTCAGTAATTTTTCATATTTGCTCTCTGGAAAGAATGCATTCAGCACTTTCACACTGTGGCACAAACAACTTGCAATGATTTCAAGAATTACCCCTCCTAGGAGCAGCATATACAATCTAACATTTATTAAACCCTAAGCGTTATTTCAACCAAAGGAGGGAAATGTTAATAGTACAATTTGAGTTGAGTCAGGGAGAGGAGATAATTGGAAGTAGTGGTCAATGGATACTAGAAATGATGTATGAAAATAATCTCTACGGTCAAAGAGTGTTGACTCATCATCCAAAATAGTTTTGCACCTAGATGGTTAAAACCGATGTAATAGGAATGGAATGAAATGTGAGAATGTGTTATTGCAATATTTTAACAAAGATAATCTTGTAGATATATTGCCCTTCAATTGATGTATGAGTATTATAAATATTTACAGTGTTTACAAATATAAGCTCATGTCTCAGGGAGGGGGGAAGGCAAAATCTTTAAAACCCAAAACATTCAAAGACACACACGCGCGCACACACACACACACACACACACACACCACAAACCCTGCAGTACTGATTATTCTGGGACCATTAAGGACATATGATTGCAGCTCCTTACAAGTTTCACAGCATAGAAATGAGTATCAAGTCTTGCGTTGTCCACCATTTTGGTTTTTCCTTTTTTGCTTTTGTTTTTGTTGGTGTTTAGCTTCATTGAACTTATGTGTTTTATTGCTTAAATAACCATAATGGGTTTTAAATAACTTCCTCTCTCACTGAGCACCAGCTCCTGGAGACCTCACCTTTCTGTTTTACTCAATCTCTATATGCGCAGCAACTACATAAAGATGGCCAGGTAGGTACATGTCTTGTGAAAGACTGAAAATATGTTTTATATGTTTAATTTAAAATGATAATCATGTCGTTCCTGATGTAGTTTAAATCAGAAAGTAAGAGAGTACAGTTTACTGACAGGTAATGAGAATAAGGAGATTAAATATCTAGTAGAGCTGAATGACTTTAGAAAGCCACTTCTCTAGACTGTTTTATCTTTAAAATGAGACCATTCAACTAGCTGTCATGTGACCTGTGGGAGTGGACCACTCTACGCCTTATGTTCAAAATTCTGTCAAACACTCTGGCTTGAATTAAACTATGACTGATTCTGCTTAATAGTTCTCAGTGTTACTTTAAATTTTAAATGTGTGCTTTGCAAATGTACTACATATTATGTTAATGAGACTTACAAGTTTGTGGTATTTTATCATTAATGGCTGTACCTTTCAGAGCCATTGTAATCAATTTATATCATTGTATTTTTTAGAAAATAGGACTAGTTTATGGAAATTCCTTTTACTCAGTCTCAAAAATTATCATAACTCCTTTTCCACTTGTGCATAGTAGTTAACACATCACCATGATTGCTATTAGCTTAAAGCCAGAAATGGTACCAGTTGTTGTAAACATGTGTTTGCCTCTGGAACTGTAAAAATATCACATGACCTCAATCCAAATAAGTCTTGCCATTAACTTGTTTTAAGAGTTAGTTCATTGGGAATATATTTAATTACAGGTATTTTAGGAAATTAAGGTTAATGTAGAAATAATGGCTTCTTCCCTCTTGAAGTTCATATTTCAGCATAATTATAAAGGTCAACTACTTTTACTCTCATGTTAGTATTAATAACATTACTTTTATTGAACATTCACTATGTGTTACCTAGTTGCATAATTTAGCTTACTTAAGCCAACAACAACCTCCTATTAGCTGTAATTATTCCTCCATTTTACAGATGAGGAAACATAGCTTCCAAAAGATTAAATAAATTTTCAAAGGCATGATGCTAGTAAAACTGTTTTCACAGTTCTCAAAATTTTCAATCTCAAAGAAATAGAGTAGAAAAATTTAAATTGGAATCCCAAGAGGGATTTTTTTTACTTGTGCAAAAAGGTGCTTTTATTGTAGCATAGGGTAAGAATCCATGAGCAGAAAGAGCTGCATTTTGATTGTGAGCAGAGACTGATTATACACTTTTAAGTTTCACGGGGACCGGTAGAGATAGTTTAAGTCTCCAAGCTATTTTTGCATGTTAAAGAAACGTTTTGATCCTCAAGGGTTAGCAGATGTCAAGGTAAGGTTGCTTTTAGTCTCTAGCAAAACTTCATCATTAAGACAGCCATGAGTTCCTTGAATGTCATGCTCTGCTCATCTAAGATATTTGTCAGTGGGCTACACATTGTAAGGAGATTTAATGTGAGCTACATTTCTCTTGCCTTTGTTCTCCTCACCTGTAAGCACTCATGAAATTCAGCCCCTCAAGGCCAAATGCCTGGAGATTTCTCTTCCCTTGATAGGCTCCCTGGTATGTTAGTCTGCCTTTTGCCTCTCTCTGTGCCCAAGGTTCCCTTCCTCTGGTGGTTGGACCAGGGAGTCTGGGTTCCCAGAGTTTTCATCTGTCCTACGCTCTCCAATAGGGCCTCTTCCCTACATTTAGTTGTGGAGTCTGTTCGGCCAATCTTTGGGTCCCTCTCTAGACTGCTTCCCATGAAGCAAGTAATTCTTAGTTGTATCCATAGGACAAGGTGAATTCACAGTTCCAAGAGGGAAATTCGAACTGGATTTCTAATCTAAATAGCATTATATATGGTGGTTATATACTTAATACTTTGTATTAAGTATAATACTCTATTCATACAAGTTATGAGTTAAAAGAGATATTGTTAGCTGATCTGAAAATGTAGCCAGTCTTCATATAGGAAAGTGCCACTACTAAACATCTTTATTTAATAAAGACTTTCTGTAATTAGAAAAATAAGTATTGAACTCCCTGGGTTCCTAGACCACACATAACTTAGCTAAAGCTAGGTATTTAATAACACATTGAACATTTATCTTGGAACAGTATGTAAATCACTTTCTACCTTAAAGTGCCCTTTGCTATCAAAGGACTTGCAGTCAGAACAGTTCTTGTTCCTTTCTTCTTAGGAGGCATTGACAACTCCATTTTGCTTTGTTTTCTTCTTTTTTTATTTTATAGACTTCAAATAGCTAATAGAAAAATTCTTGTCAGATAGAAGGACTTCAACTGCATTCATTGCTGAGAAAGTTTTTTTCTTGGTAATGTAGGTTTAATCTCTCAGTATTGATATCATGTGCATTTCTTCCTCAGTAAACATTCTCTGTAAAAATGGAAAGTTGACTTCAGAGACTTATGACAAATTACTGAAGAGGAGCCACGATTAATATCCTTAGAGGCCAAATTTGAGATATTGAGGCCCTGTTCCTCTATTGGGGTTTTCCATAATGCTGGTGGGCTACCAAGGCTTATTCCATGTGTGTTCACCCACATACACATTTGACCCTTAAGACACTCAAAACTCAAAATATGACATTTATGCCCATATACATTTTTTAATGATTATTGACCAAAACTTCAAAGGTTTACAATTTTGACTCTCAATGGGAAAAAAAAAGCTGTATTTTGAAGAGAAATAGTTACAATAAAATGTTATTTTAGGTAAAGCTTTGAATGTTATCATCAGCACAAGTATACTCAAATAATCTGGCATAGCTGCCATACATTCCACCCATAGTTTTATTCCTTTGTCTCTGTTTATTTTTTCTTTCCTCCTTCCTCATTCATAATTTTCTCAGATTACATGAACTCTCCTTACTATATATACCAAGCCTACCTTTTTAAACCTTTAAAAGTATGCAGTAAATATATTTCCCCAATTGTTTTCTCACCGCCTTTATCACATGACCCATTTGCCTTGCCACCTGCAATGAAATTGACCATGATTATAGCAGCAATTAAAATCTGTTGCAGGAAACGGGGTATATAGCAGTTTATATTGTTTTTATGAGCATTCAAAATATTGATAATATCCTTGATATTGACAGATGTTACAGCATATAGTTATAAATTTATATTTAACTACCCTATCAGTTAATTCCCTATAAAATCCAATAATACTATAAATATTCTTACATACTGTAGATGAGACCAAACGTTTAAGGATAAACCTCTACCCCCAAATAACTCTTGAATATCTTCTTTTATTCTGATTCTAAACTACTTATAAGTTAGAAAAGAGGCATTCTTTCTCATCTTTTTGTGTATGGACTTGATTTCCCATATTTATCTACATTAGACCTTATGAGCCAAGACAGGTACTTAACAGAGTTTAACTTCCTCTATATCCTAGAATTCTCTTGACACTCTAGCTGGTTCAAGTGAATTATCTGCTATGTGGAAAGTTTACTCCACCACCATCATCTCTATTATTAGCATAAACTAAGGTTAATTAATGTTCTGTTAGTTCATCACTTGCATCTCAAAGAGGCTTTCCCCTCACTTTTATTTCTATTTATGTTGCAGAGATATTTGAGGATATGTCTCTGTGATACCCTATAGATGATTTTAGATGTTTAAACTTCATTAAATATTTTTGGGAGGGGGTGCCTGGGTGGCTCAGGCAGTTAAGCATCCGACTCATAATTTCAGTTTCAGTCATGAACTTACGGTTGCTGGCATCAGTCCCCACATAAGGCTTTCTGCTGTCGTGCAGGTCTTTCCTAGGATTCTCTCTCTCTATCTCTCTCTGCCCCTCCCCTCTTCTGTTTCTCTCTCAAAATAAATAACTAAACATTTAAAAAATAAACTTAATTTTTTAATGATGAATATAGGCATACCTAAATGACTAAATCCTGTAAATTTGATGGAGGAAAAAAAAGATGCATATCTCTGATGAGATATTTCATCTTGACTGTATTATGCAGAAGCTTCAGCAAAATATTACAGTACCAAATGATATGGTTAATGATAGAACTGTAAACGGTGATTGATTCTATTTTCTAATGACAAGCCAAAAACAGTAAGTTGTTTCTTTTTTTCTGGTTAGACAAGAACTATTATTCTAATCAATATTGATATCATAGCTAACACTCATCAGGTTAAATGCCAAGGTATATTTTTTATTTTTTTTTTAATTTTTATAGTTTATTTATCTTTGAGACAGAGAGAGACAGAGCATGAGCAAGGGAGGGGCAGAGAGAGAGAGGGAGACACAGAATCTGACGCAGGCTCCAGGCTCTGAGCTAGCTTCCAGCACAGAGCCCGCCGTGGGGCTTGAACCCACGAAAAGTGAGATCATGACCTGAGCCAAAGTCGGACGCTTAACTGACTGAGCCACCCAGGCGCCCCAATGCCAAGGTATTTAAGGACATTATCTTATTGAAACTTTAAAATGCCCTGTGGTGTCTCTGTTTTAAATATGAGAATACTGAGATTTAAAGAATTTAAGGAGCGCTTCGGTGACTCCATTGGTTAAGCATCCAACTTCAGCTCAGGTCATGAACTCACAGTTTGTGGCTCTGTGCTGACAGCTCAGAGCATGGCACCTCCTTCAGATTCTGTATCTTCCTCTCTCCCTCTCCCCTGTTCACACTGTCTCTCTCTCAAAAATAAATGAACATCTTAAAAAATTTAATAAATAATTTGAGGTGCGTCAGGGTGGCTCAGCTGGTTAAGCGTCTGACTTCGGCTCAAGTCATGATCTCATGATTTGTGAGTTTGAGCCCCGTGTCGGGCTCTGTGCTGACAGCCAGCTCCGAGCCTGGAGCCTGTTTCAGATTCTGTGTCTCCCCCTCTCTCTGACTCTCCCCTGCTCACGCTGTCTGTCTCTCTCTCAGAAATAAATAAAACATTTAAAAAATTAAAAAATAAAAAGAATTTGAGTGAAAGTTCTGCTAACTCCACAGCACTAACTGATGGGACTTATACTGGAAATCAAGTCTGTTTGACTCAAACCCCTCACCTTTGTCCTTGCTGTAATATTGTTTTTCCGGGAGACATTTTTAGCTGTGGAGTGATAGGAATGGTCATTTGTGCAAAGGCAAAAGCACAAAGATAAATTGCTGTGAAGTCAGGTGGGCAATATCCATGAGTGAAGCATGCAATGCAGGGGCTATATCACATGCCGTTTCTAAAACAGGAACCACTCCAGCCTCATGTCAACTCCAGCTGATGGCTTCCAGGAAGGAACAACAAGCCCCCATTGCTAGATCTCAAGAGAAACCAGATGTCTAATTTTTATATAAAATTATTTTTATACCATATTTGTTACTACAATATTTAGTCTCCTGGCCAGCAATCTATAACTTCTCTCCTAAAGATTTAAGCTTGATCTGTTTCTTCTTGGTGTTTTGAAGGCATTTGTTTGACAAATAGTTATTGGATACTTACTGTGGACTAGGATTATGCTAGTGTCTGAGAACTAGTTCAGCTTATGCATTCAAGTAGCTTCCTGAATAATGAAGGATATGAGAAGCAAATAATCAGTTTCTAAATCTCTGTGTGTTTCATACTGAGTCAGATACCATAAAAGACAGTAAGACAGATAAAATATGGCATTTTTGTCCACTAGGAGTATTCATTGATTTATCTATTCAGCAAATCTTTTTCTTTTTTTATTCTCAAGTTAGTCAATAGTGTAGTCGTCTAATCAGAAGTAGAACCGAGTGACTCATCAATTACGTATAACACCCAGTTCTCACTGCAACAAGTGCTCTCCTTAATGCCAATCACCCACTTAACCCACCTCTTTATGCTCCTACTCCATCAACCTCAGTTTCTTCTCTCTATTTAAAAGTCTCATGGTTTGCCTCTCTCTCTATTTTTATCTTATTTTTCCTTCCTTTTCTCTATGTTCATTTGTTGACTTTCTCAAATGCCACATATGAGTGAAATAATATGATACTTGTTTTTCTCTGACTTATTTCTTTTAACACAATACCCTCTAGTTCTATCCACATTGTTGCAAATTGCAAGATTTCATTCTTTTTCATCACCAAGTAGTATTCCATTGTACATATATACCACATCTTCTTTACTCATTCATCCATCAGTGGACATTTGCGCTCTTTCCATAATTTGGCTATTGTTGATAGCATGGCTAAAAACATTGGGGTGCATGTGCCCCTTCGAATCAGCACTCCTGTATCCTTTGGATAATTCTTAGTAGTGCAATCGGTGGGTCATAGGGTAGTCATATTTTCAGTTTTTTGAGGAACCTCCATTCTGTTTTCCAGTGGCTGCACCAGTTTGTAGTACCACCAAGAGTCCAACAGGGTTCCCTTTCTCCATATCATCACCAACATCTCTTGTTGCCTGAGTGTTAATGTTAGCCATTCCAACAGGCATGAGGTGGTATCACATTGTGGTTTTGATTTGTAGTTCCCTGATGATAAGTATGCTGAGCATCTTTTCGTGTGTCTGTTTGCCATCTGGATGTCTTTTTTGGAAAAGTGTCCATTCATGTATTCTGCCCAGTTCTTCACTGGATTATTTGTTTCTGAGTTTTGAGTTTGGTAGTCCTTATAGATCTTGAATACTAATCCTTTATCCTATATGTCATTTGCAAATACCTTCTCCCATTCCATTGGTTGCCTTTTAGTTTTGCTGGTTGTTTCCTTTGCTGTTCAACTTTTTTATCTTGATGAAGTCCCAGTACTTAATTTTTGCTTTTATTTCCCTTGCCTCTAGACACATGTCAAGTAAAAAGTTGCTGCGATTGAGGTTAAAGAGGTTGCTGCCTATTTTCTCCTGTAGGATTTTTATGGTTTCTTGTCTTAATTAGGTCTTTCATCCATTTTGAACTTATTTTTGTGTATGGTAAACAAATCTTTTAAGTGTTCACTGCATGCCAAGCACTGTCCTCAGCACTGGAGGTAAATAGTTAAAAAAATGATTGCCTTTGAAGTGAACTTATACTGAAAGGAACATATAATAAACCAATAAATATATAATGTTGGAGGTAGTAGTTATATGCCATAAAGATCATAACATGAAGTAGGGAAGTAGAGGTTATAGGGAATCAGTCTTTATTAAGTATTAATTTATATATGGTGATTATGGAAGGCCATTCCAATGTAGTGATATTTGAGCAGAGACCTCCACTGAGTTAGGGTTTGGACCATTTGTATATTGAGGAAAGATTATTCCTAGGAAGAAAGTAAGGTAAGTGCAAAGGCCCTGGGGAAGCCAGTTGGAAGGCTTTTGCTGATAGTCCAGAGAAGAAATTTGATAGCTTGGGCAGGGTACAATTTATGAGAAATTATTAATCTTAGATTAATAATATTTAGAAGGAAATACCAGTAGTATATGCTTATGGCTATTCAGTGAGAGGAGAAGTCAAAGATGACTTAGCAGTTAGAAGAATGGAGGTTTCATTCTCTTTACTGAGGTGGAGACTACTATGTGAGGAACAAGAGTGTTGTAAAAATCAAGATATCTGTTTTGAAAACATCGAATTTGAGATGGCCTCTATACATTTAAGTTTATTTTTTAAATGTATTGTCAAATTGGCTAACATACAGTGTGTACAGTGTGCTGTTGGTTTTTAGGGGTGATGTATACATTCAAGTTAAGATGGAATGTCAGGAAGGCACTTGGCTCAGAGGGAAGAATGAACTAGAGATGGCAACATGAAAAAGGAGATGGAAGAAAAGAGTCAAGTGAGTGATACAGACTTGAAGTACCATGGGTGTTCAGAGAATGAAGGACTTGTGATCTGAAAAATCTGCAAACTGCTTAGTAAAGAGATGGACCATAGAAGAGGAAGAACTGTAGAATATATGTAGCTTGAGGAAGCAAAACTCTGGAATGCATGGATACTAAAGATGAGAATAGATTAGAAAGAATCAGAATATTTGAGTATTCTAACTTCTTTGCCCAGGACAGTTCTGAAACTTTTGATACCTAGGATTCAATTTCAAAGAGGATCTATTGGAGAGAGGAACGAGAGGTAAGGGGAGAGAAATGCCACATCATGAAAGTAGAAAGGATTAGTACACAATGGTTGATAAAATGTGTTCTGCCAGTAGAACAGTATATGAAAGATAATTTTTTAAGTTTATTTATTTTGAGAGAGAGGGAGAATGCATGCAAGGGAGGAGCAGAGAAGGAGGGAGAGAGAGAATCCCAAGCAGGCTTTGCACTGCACTGTTACCTCAGAGCCCTACATGGAGCTGGAACTCACTAACTGTGAGATCATGACCTGAACTGAAACCAAGAACCAGAGGTTTAACCAACTAAGCCACCCAGTTGCCCAAAAAGGTTTTTTTTTTTTTTAATGAAATTCTCATTTTGTGTGAGCTCCAAAGGAGCACAGTTCCAAAATTAATATAGGTACCAACATTGCTAGGTATACCATTTCTGTTATATTTTCCTTTATTTTATTAGGGTACTGAGATTGATTCTCTTGAACTGTATTGCCTATTTAAAGGCTTTTGTAAGTCACAGAATTTGTGGGAATCTGTGGGGGAAATTTAGCCCCAAAAGGTGGAACTTGGGTATTTGACTGATATCTCTCTTGTGTCTGAGATGAGAAAGGACTGTTATTTGGGTCTTTTTTATGATAAGTTATCCACAGTTATTGTACTTGTATGCCCAAGGGATATCCTTATGTAACACATATTTGCATATGGAATTTCAATTTGCATTGGAATTTCCAAGAAGGAAAAAGAATTTAGGCATCCACCTAAAGAAGTGTGTTAGTTTGGAATATTGATGCCCCTGGCACTTTACAGTTTTGATTTTCCCCATAAATAAGTGTTCTGTTAGTGCTTCATTTCTAAACATTCCAGGAGCTTCTCATTCCATGAAGGTTCCCTATTCCAATGGCTTTAATGTAGTAGAATTTAGTGCATGCAGCCACACTGACCAGGTATAGATCTCAACTCTACCATTCCCTCTGTGGTCCTTTAATTGTCTCATCTGTAAAAAGGAGATCACAATACCCAATAAGAATTAACTTGGATTTTCTATAAGGAACTCATTAAACTCCACACCTGAAAAACAAATAATCCAGTGAAGAAATGGTCATAAGACATGAACAGACACTTCTCCAAAGAAGACATCAAGATGGCCAACAGACACATGAAATGATGCTCAGCATCCCTCCTCATCAGGGAAATACAAATCAAAACCACACTGAGATACCACCTCACACCAGTAAGAGTGGCTAAAATGAACAAATCAGGAGCCTCTAGATGCTGGTGAGGATGTGGAGAAATGGGCACCCCCCTGCACTGTTGGTGGGAATGTAAGCTGGTGCAACCCCTCTGGAAAACAGTGTGGAGGTTCCTCAAAAAAGTAACAATAGAACTCCCCTATGACCCAGCAGTAGCATTGCTAGAAATTTACCCAAGGGATACAGGAGTGCTGATTCATAGGGGCACATGTACCCCAATGTTCATAGCAGCACTCTCCACAATAGCCAAAAGATGGAAAGAAACTAAGTATCCATCAACTGATGAATGGATCAAGAAGATGTGGTATATGTATACAATGGAATACTACATGGCAATGAAAAAAGAATGAAATCTGGCCATGTGTAGCAACATGGATGGAACTAGAGGGTGTTATGCTGAGCGAAATAAGTCAGGCAAAGAAGGATAGATACCATATGTTTGCATATATAGATGGATTAGGAGGAAGCTAATGGAGGACCATGAGGGAGAAGAAGGGGAAAAATAGTGGGGGAGAGGGAGAGAGGCAAACCATGAGAGACTCTTGAATGCTGAGAACAAACTGAGGGCTGATGGGGGTGGGGGAGAAGGGAAGGGGGGTGATGAGCACAGAGGAGGGCACTTGTTGGGATGAGCACTGGGTGTTATATGTAAACCAACTTTACAATAAACTATTTAATAAAAAATAATTAACATGGATTTTAAATAAGTGAATGAGTCATGTGAAAAGTTTAGGACAGTATCTGGAACAGAGTAAGCATTCAATAAATATTCACCACTTCTATAATTGTGAATACTATCTAAATTTTTGTTGATGGAAGAAGGCAGATACATGAATGCTTTTCTTACAATGAAGAGAAACATATGAAAAGAGGGAGCCATGAATATTATTATACTTAAATGATTGTTATTATGACTCTAAAGGCACATGTAAATGAATATGGTTCCCAGACTTAAGGACATATTTTAGAAATGACCCAATAAAGGTATACAAATACCTATGTAAGTTAAGGATTAAACAAAACCAGTAAAGATGACCATGCACGCAATAACAGGGAGTGATGGAGACCATACAAAATTAGGACACATTTCCCTCTCTTCAGGAGAGGGCAAACAGTATCAGCCACAGAAGGTAGTGGCCATACAGGATTCTCCAATGCAGAAGTGCAACCCCAGTGAGGCCACATTCTCAGATTTTTCAAAAGGAATTTCCAAATTCAGTTATGTGAAATTAAGACATAAAATATTTGGCAGGTAATTTAAAAAAAATTTAAAACACTGAGGGTAATCTAAAACAATACATTTGCAGATCAGATTTGATCTGTTTTTAACCTCTGGGTAAAATGGCAATAGCAAATGTTCAACAGGGAGAAATAATCTAATCAATTAGCTCGTGATTGAATTTATCTCATTACAAAACATTTTTATGTACCATGTATTTGGTTCTCATTTGGGTCAAACAACGGGACTTTAGGAAACCCTGCCCATCCTTAGATTCAGCATCAATATATAAAGTTACTCTCCTTCAACATCCCGTCTAAAATCTGCTACCTGATCTTACCTTGACAGCCATCTCTGGAATAAGGCATTGCTGCGTAGGCTGATTGTGGTTCTACTGCACATCATCCCATCAGCGCTTTCTTTTCATAGCAATAAACTAATGGGCATTTAAAATTTCTAGTCCACAGGATGCATTAAGGACTATTAAAAGAGATTAGATTGTGCCTTGTCTTCTCTTTAGAGACATATTGTAGAAATTTAGTCGTGGCCCAAATAAAGAGATAGATAATACATACTGTTGTTATAAGACATTTCATGTGGGCTCCTGGGTGGATCAGTTGGTTAAGCATCCAACTTCAGCTCAGGTCATGGTCTCACAGTTAGTGAGTTCGAGCCATGTGTCAGGCTCTGTGCTGATAGTTTGGAGCCTGGAGCCTGCTTCAGATTCTGTGTCTCCCTCTCTCTGCCCCTCCCCCGTATGTGCTCTGTCTCTCTCTCTCTCTTCCTGCTCTCTCTCTTGCTCAAAAATAAACATTAAAAAAATTAAAAACTAAATCTTAAGACAGTTCATGTATTTAAATAGTCATTAACTTTACCTTTTTGCTTGTTTGTTTAGCTTCAAAATGTACTTCTGAGAACGTTTCTGCTCAGATCATGGCTAACAAACAAATAGTTGTTTAATAATAACAATATCCTCTCTTTCACATTCTGGAAATTGATTCTTGTTAGAGCTATGGAGACAAGAATATGGTTTACCACATCTTTGGTATCCAGTCTGACCAGCACTCAGAGCTCAATGAAGGAAGAGGTGAGAAGTGTAGAAGTACCAACCCCTCAACTATTAAATAATAACAACAAACCACTACATGATTTTTCTGAAAACAGGCTAGAAACATTATTTTCTGCTCTTGGAATTTCATAGCACAGTAGGTACTGACTTTCCCAAAAGCTGAAGACTGGTGTTTGTTTTTCACATCAATGGCCCTTCCACCAACCTGGTCATCAAAGTAGACATAGTGACCATGTGGCTACTCTTCTAAGCTAGATTTTCCAGTGATTAATAAAGGTCATTGCTGTGTCTTGAGTTCCGTTTCATTGCTAGCTCCCTGGATGAAAGATTTTTAAAGTGTGTGGACTGCTAAATCATTACTTTATTTACAAGTAGCAAAAGATTTAATTCTCTGGCTAAAAGACTCTAAGTATCTGGTCTTGCCAAAATACCAAATTGAATGCTAAAGGAGAAAAAAGGAAAGCAGATTTTTTTGGACGGTCCACAGATGATGGGAAGTTATACAACACAATTTCCTCTAGGCAAAATGACAGATTTACAGAGCTTGGCTGCAAAGTTTCTGGCACATTTTGACAAATGGAGATGGTAGAGCTATTCACATTCTTCTTTCTAGATAGGCTATCCCAAGTCACGTATTCTTTTAAAATTATTTTCAGCTCTGCTTCCACACAAGCTAGGTCTCTCAAAACTGAAGCTAAATTCAGATTTATCACCACTGTGATTGATGGATTGAGCTAAGCCTACCTACTACTTAACAAAAGGACAAGACACCAAATAACACTTGCTCTAACACCTTATTTCTCCTTTATAGCAAATCATTCATACATACAGCCATAAAAGCACATATAATCCTGTATGCAATCTGATATTTTATTTTTCCTCTTCATTTTTGAAAAGGGAAAAAAAGCTTGTTGACAAGAATGAATTCCAATCCCATGCAGTACTAAAATAAATCTCATTTTGTTTTTTAATTATTAGCCTTAAGGTTTTTAGCGCTGCTGAGAAACTTACTATATGGAACTTTATCCGTCACGGAGTTGATAGGTAAAAACCTGCTGGATGATTTTAGACTTAAGTTGGCCAGCAGAAACAGCTTAATTTATTACAAAAGAAGAAATCTGAAGACACCAGTCAGAGATACTTATTTAACATCACTAATTACCAGGGGCGCCTGGGTGGCTTAGTCGGTTAAGCGTCCGACTTTCGCTTAGGTCATGATCTCGCGGTTCGTGGGTTCGAGCCCCGCGTCGGGCTCTGTGCTGACTGCCAGCTCAGAGCCTGGAGCCTGTTTCACTCTGTGACTCCCTCTCTCTCTGACCCTCCCCTGCTCACGCTGTCTCTCTCTCTCTCTTTCCTAGAAATAAATAAAACATTAAAAAAGAAAAAATTTAACATCAGTAATTACCTTCTCAAGCTAGGTACACTGTAAGAAAGCTACCATTTAATGTTAAATGCTGAAGAAAGACAAGAAGACAAACAAATGCACTAAAGAATATTACTTTAAAGGTTTTAAATCAATATTAACATAATTGAATTCTAAGTTAATGGAGAATAGAACAGATTTGTAATGAAAGTTCTTATGTAGCTTGGCAAATCCATTCCCAGTAACAGAAACTTTTTTTCCCAAGTATATCAGCTCTCTAATTTCTTTTTTTCTTCCAATAAAGAGATATAATTAACATATAACATTGTGCTCATTTAAGGTATACAAGATAATGATTTGATATATAAATATATATTGCAAAATGCTTACCATCATAATTTTAGTTAACATATATCATCTCATAATATTTTTTCTTTTTTTTTTTTTACAAATAGTTTATTGTCAAATTAGTTTCCACATAACACTCAGTGCTCATCCCCACAAGTGTCCTCCTCCATGCCCATCCCCCCCATCCATCCATCCTCAGTTTTTGTCAGCATTCAAGAATCATATTTTTTTCTTATGATAAGAAATTTTAAGATCCACTCTCTTGGCAACTTTCTAATATAGTTGTATTTTACACATACAAAAACTTATAGTGTTGTTAACTATAGTCACCGTGCTGAACATTACATTCCAAAGTTATTCATCTTGTAACTGGAGGTTTGTACTTTTTGGCCCCCTTCACTCATTTCCCCACCCCATAACACCCATCTGTGGCAACCACCAATCTGTTCTCTGTTCCCTGAGTTCAGATTTGTTAGATTCCACATGTAAGTGACATCATATAGTATTTGTCTTCTCTGCCAGTATGAGCTTTTATTACATTCTCTTTCAATTTCTCTCTCTCAGAGATAAAGAGGCAGAGAGAAATCTCATTTTCTCCCATTATAAATTAGGTTTTTATTACATGTTATTTCAGTGATCAGACAATATTATTTCTTCTCTTTAGTTTAAAGGAAAATGCAAATCAGTCTCGTATAAATGTTACCTTTATAAAAGGAAAGATTTTCACTCATGTGTATGAGAAATCACTGCATGTGCAGATTTTAATACATATTCTTATCTACATTGTTTAAAAATAGAACTGCTATTTAAAGTATTATTGTTAGGGAAAAAAATGTTCCTCTTAAAACACCTTAATTGAGAACAATTCAGTGGTCTCTCAGCAGGAGCTGCCAGTTTCCCTGCAGGAAATCTATTTTACAGAATAGATTTGGGTATGCTAATATGTTCACAGCCACACAAGAGGAACTGGGAATTTTATCAGATATTCTTAGGCAAGTTGTTCTAATAATAAAACCTAAAGTAATCTGAAAGCAGGCATCCCCAGCATTATAACTTGCCAGTGCACACCTGCAAGCCCACCGGGACCCATAGGCATGATATAGTTAATATTTATAATTGGGTTCTTTAGAAAAGAGAACTGAGGACACTTTGTCATAAAAATAAAAGTTGCTATACAGGACTCTACATTTTACTCTCCAACACATTTCTTTTTTTTTTTAATTTTTATGTTTATTTATTTTGAGAGAGAGAGAGAGGGAGGAGAGAGGGAGAGACAGCAGGGGAGGGGCAGAGAGAAAGCGAGAGGGAGAAACAGAATCTGAAGCAGGCTCCAGGCCGTCAGCACAGAGCCAGATTAGGGCCTGGGAATCACAAACCGCAAGATCATGGCCTGAGCCAAAGTCAGATGCTTAACAGACTGAGCCACACAGGTGCCCCTCAGACACATTTCTAACATGAAAACCTTACCACAGAAAGAGATGGAATAAACAGCCATCTCTCAATTCAGAAATTTGGAAGACATAACTATCTAATGCCTCACTCCACTTAATGGAGTTCTACAAGAACCTCATTAAAATGTTTCTTCGCTTCTTCTCTTGTCCACCCCACAAATACTTCTCTAGCCTCATCCTTTATATATAAGAGCTTCTTATATATAAGAGCTTCTGATACTGGCACAGAAAAGTGAAATGCCTCCCCCAAAACCAGGTGGAATGTACAACTAAGTCAACCAGGTGGAAGGAGTATGCGCCATCTGTAGCAGGGAGCTTCTATTAGAAAGATAGGGATTTTTTGTGTGTGTTTGTTTTATTTTGTTTCATTTTTTCAAGAGAAATTATAAATCTCCCATTTCTTAAGTGTTAGCAATAAGTAATGTCTGCAGGCCAAGCTGGACTTGAAGATCCATGGTTGGCAGCTGCTGACATTACAGCTCCTTGCTTTTAGGTTTTTGTATCTTCCTTGTTATTTCTAAAACATGGATCTTTCTAAAACCATGCCTTTCATTACACCTTCCTGTTCAAGAACTTAAGACAATTTCCATGGCCAAAAATATCAAACCAGAACTGTTTTTCCAGTGCTCAAGGTCTTAAGTGTCCAGTTTTGACTTAAATAATTATTTGAGATTTATCTAATAAGTAATGAAGAATCCATCAGAGGCTTGCAAATATAAAGTGACAAAGTCGTTACTGTATTTAGGTAATATACTTATGACCTGAGGTGGATGGCTTTCAGACACTGATTATGACATAGGATGGAAAATTAACTTTATCAGCACTATCAATGCATCTACTTTAGGCAGGAAAAAAAATGAACTGACAGATTGGGAAGTTGGGGAGGAGTAGAAAACCTGATGCAGTTAGAAAAGTATCCATAAACTTTGAGAAATAAAAGCAGTTTGGTTACCAGAAGTATCAGTAATGGAAACAGTTTTGGGAGCTTATGGAGCTGTTTTCTCTGCAGTCTGACAATTTATCCATTTAAAGGACAGCTCATTTCACTTACTGTGTGCAAGGTATTGTGTTAGCAATGCTTTTCTGTTTCATGTGCATTTTCTCATTTAACATTTGTAGTAGCCTTGTGAGTTGGGAGAGGTATTATGATCTCCATTTTGTTTATGAGAAACGGCTATCTAAGAGAAACTATGGCTTATCTAAAGCCACAGTTTTTATTGGAAGTTGAATCTGAAGTGATATACCTGTTTCTACATCCTATTTAGTAAAAAAAAAACATTATTTCACCAGTTCTGCAAGGGCAGATGCTTTGGGCACTACAGACATATGCTGCATTTGACATCCCATCTCCTAACCTATAACACCCAACACTGTGGCACAGAAGTCTCTAACCAAATCACTGGCCTGTAATTCTCCATTCCTTGTCCCTTTAATTGACTCTCCTGCAGTTAATTCCATGAAAGTGTCAGTGCTTTGTAGAAATGTGTGCCTAGTTGTTCTCCCTTTCCAACTGTTATGGTTTTTTCCTCTGTACTTGGTCTTTTAATATTTTAGGTGATGGGAATATGTGTGGGGAGGGTTTGCATATGAGAACTGGGTCATAAATTAAACAGGATATTTGTGTGAAATGAGGTCACAAAGTTAAAGCAGACTTTGGCTGGGGCAGGGGAGCTTAGACTTCCCCATGCATATTAGACAGTAGATCTGGGATTTTTACCTCAAATACTGTGTGTGCAGTGAAATGAATCTCTGCTGAGTTGCCTGACTACAGATGTACTACGAAGTTTCATTTCAGATGAATCCTGAAAATTTTCCATTAAAATGCCTCCTTATCTTTGGTAGAGACATTTAATCCTGTGAAATTCTGTTGACTATTTCCTGGTGTTAATGTTTTGAAGCTAAAGTTGGTCTTTGAATGTATATGTGATTCCCACTGAACTTTGAAACTGCTGTAACATTTTCTGACACTCAAAGTGATATTTCTTGAGGTGTTTTAAATATGGGGGAAATTAGGCTTTAAATAATGCATCTGAGAAAGATACCACCTATCATAAATGCACGTGTGCATATGGATTGTGCTGTAATAAGAACTAGGGAGGGGATGGGATTGAATTAAATACAACAAATGAACCAGAAATTATAATGTACTAATTGCAGAGGACTGAAATAAGATAACAATTTCTAGTCACTTATTTTGGAATGAAAACAAAAATTGCTAACTCACAGTATTTTAGTAAACTCATAATACATGATTGGTTATTTTTAACATTCTATTTGAGTTTTCAACAATAAAAATAATACCTAACATTGATCAAGCTCTTAACATGTGCCAGGTCTCATGCTGATCATTTTCATGGGGATTATCTCATTATGTCTTCACGGCAGCCCCATGTGTTTGAATTCAGTTATAGCATTTTTATGTGTTTTTTGAACCATAATATACAGAAATTTCCACCATGCTTACTACTTGAAATTTATAAAAATTCTACTTTGTGAGGTTAAAAATTTTCAAGGAATAGAGAACTTAATACTGACTATTGATATCAAGAGGTTCCCAATCAGAATCTTGAAAAAATAATAAATTAGAAAATGTGTTTATCATTTTTTCTAGATTTTTCCCCATATAAGTGGAACATACCTTACAGCAATATCTGAAAGGGTACTTGAAACAATATTTTGGTAGTCTTTTTCAACAACAAAGTGGATAATGACCAATTTGTCCTGATAACCAGGCCCTGATTTTTCTATTAAAAATGGAGCAGCATTCATTCATTCATGTATGCATACATTCTTTCAATTAAGAACTAATTGATCACTTATCATGTGCTAAGTAGGACAATAATGAATGTTATTCCTGCTCTTAAGGTAACCAGATGACTGGCATTTGAATAGAAATTTTTCTTTGGTTAAATTAGATCTCTGCTGATTTTGCTCAGATAATGTCAAATGATTGCTTCTAAATTTATCGTCCTTTGTGCACATATACTTGAATGAGATTCAAGTATCCAAATGTGGAGAACAATCACTTGCCTATTTCATAGCTAACAGCAATGGAAACATAGAAACCCTTGGATGATAGAGAGATAATAGATATTCTTTGGTCACTGCTTCATCAGCAGCATTCTGCCTTGGAGCTGACTGTGCCAGTCATACTTTTCATTTTAGATGCAGTTTTGAAAGAGATTCCCTTTCTATAACTCTCATTTCCTTTCGAAATGGTTTATTGTATTCTCTAGAATCTAGGTTACTTTTTATAACACTGAGTCTCTGGGGAATTGGGCAGAACAAAATGCTCCCTGATATAAAAGTGCCAGCTTAGCTGGCTTTCAGGACTCATTCTAGATACATTGTGAACTTTTAATGCCAACTCACTGGACACACCTGAAGTACCGACTATTTGTCAGGTACAGGCAAAAGGCCCACCTAAGCGTAGCCCCAGCTCTAAGGAGTGTCCCGAGTTGTATAACATGGTCAGATTCCAAAGATAGAAAGGTTGTTCACAAATCTCACTTTGCAACAAGAAAAAAATAAAATAACATTATTAATTCTCAACGTCTTCATTACACTGCTTTCTCAGAGGCTCACGTGCATCTTAAACAAGGCAGTTCATAGGAGAAGCCCAAAAGCACAATGAATAAGAAAACACTTGGAGATAGATAGGCAAAGGAGAATCCTGGTTCTGCTACTGCCTAGTTGATTAGAGATTAGAGCAGATATTTTAACCTCTCTCCATCCCTAATTCTTCATCTTTAAAATTGTAATGATAATAATATTTTTCTAAAAGGTTTATTTAATGTGCATAAAAATGCCCAATTATTAAAAATGACTCTAGGTTACTTACATGTGGTGGTAGCAGCAGCAACAGTGAAGTATTAGATTAATGAAGTCATTTTATATGTATTAGAGTGATTCAGCCACATAACACTACTATATTAAAAAGTATTTCAGAAAATAAGCCAAACAGGGCATGAAGTAATTGCCAAACAAATGGAAATACTTTGTAAAAATGCCAAACTTTATTTTCAAGTTATTCAGGAAAGGGAGAATTAATAGAGGTTAAAGAGATCAAGGCTTACTGTAGAAAGCCATTTAATTTGGGCCATAAAAGCTTAACACATGAGAAAAACTTGTTGACTCGGATATTCTTACCACCACCACCCCTGCCCACATTTAAGTAGGGCATGTTTTAGAACCAAGGAACACTGGGATATGAACCTTGGCTTTCTAATCCTAAGTCTGTGGTCAAAAGTATTGCCTTATTCTTTCTACTAACTCTCCTTAACAAATAGTTTCTCTTTAGCTATTTCTCGGAGCTTCTCTTAGTATCAGTAGTTTGTCTTCACATGTCTACACCTTTCTTGATCTGAAAAAGTATACATTTGTGGTAATTACTATACCCCTGAGGAAATTCTTGGGAGTAATAGTAGATTGTGAAAGCATCTTCTAATAAAGAAGATTTTCTTGATCAAAGCTTTAAAAATTACTTAATAAATTGTTCTGGGCAAGTCACTTTGTCCTATAGGATAAATGTTCTTTATAGAATTTTAAACATTAAGCAGAATAGTATTTCTGATAGATTTACTACACTTTTACTAGCAAATTTGAGAATTATATTCAAGAAAGAAATGCTTAAAAGTAGATTTTTTTCCTGTTGATTAAGAAAATAAGTGCCTAATTATCAGTCCTGCCAGCAGAATCTAGTATATATATTTAAGGCAAAGCTGGGTCAAAAATTACTTTTCTGGGGTTCCTGGATGGCTCTGTTGGTTAAGCTTCCAACTTCTGATTTTGGCTCAGGTCATGATCCTGCAGTTTGAGTTCGAGCTCCGCATCAGGCCCACACTACTGGTGCAGACCCTGTTTGGGATTCTCTCTCTGTCTCTCTCAGCCCTTCGCCTGTTCTTGCCTGAAAAAGCTCTCTCTTGCTCTCTCAAAATAAATGAATACACATTAAATTATTTTAAGTTACTTTTCTATTTTTCACCTTAAGGTAGTCTGTAAGTGTATCTACATGTAGAGAAGTATAACCAAATATAAAAGATGTAGATGGGGCAGATAAATTTTAAGACCACTTTATATCCAAAATTTTACATTTAAACATTCAATCTATCTATAAATATTTTGGAATGTTGCCGTTTTTATTTATGTATTTATTTGTTTGTTTAAAGTTTATGTATTTATTTTTGAGACAGAAAGAGCAAGGGAGGGGCAGAGAAAGAGGGAGAAAGGGAATCCCAAGCAAGCTCTGCACTGTGATGTGGGGCTCCACGCAGGGCTCAAATCCACGAAACCGGGAGATCATGACCTGAACTGAAATCAAGAGTTAGATACTTAACCCACTGAGCCGCCCACGTGCCCTGGGATGTTGCCCTTTTTAAATTGAACATAGAGAATTCAGTGCCATTCATTTTGTTTTTATCAAGAACCTTTTATGTCCCAGGCACTGTTCTAGCAATTGCGGTAATATGGTGAACAAAACAAAGAGGAAAATAAACCAAACACTACATCATATAAAGTCTCCTTCTTTGGTTATCACAATGTACAGATTATTTTCCTTTAACACATAGGTTTTGAGGAAAACCTTATAGAAATTAAAAAATAATATTATCAATATTACACATGTATATATACGTGTATGTATATATATGTGTATATATATATACACACACACATGCATTTTCCTATGTTGATTTTTATATATGCAGATAATCGCATTTTTTAATTTACCACTCAGTATACCTACATGAAAATTGAAGTTGTATGAATTATAAATAATGTAACTGGATAAATGTTATTGCATGATTACATATTTACAGAATGAATGTTTAATGCATTATATATATTTTTAAATATGTGATTTTTATCACCTGAATAAAATGTAAAGCAGAGAAAAATAAGTTTTACTAAAATAGTATAGTATTCCTCTTCAACTTACTAAGACAAAATAAAACAAAAAGAGCAAGTAAACAAGCCATAGACTGTTTACTACTAAGGCAAAGATGTATTTCCAGAACCTAGCTTTTTTGTAAATAAAGTTTGTCACTTTCCATATAAAGGAAGAGAAATTAATTAATAGTTGAAAGCGTCATATCCTACAGAAACAGTATGATTCAGTTGTAACACCAAAGATAAGGACTATTTTTAAAACATAAGTGAATACTATTATTATACCTAACAATTTACAGTAATTTCTTAATATCAAAAATTCAGCATTCAAATATATTTATCTCCCTTTTTAAATAATTTGTTCAGATCCAAATGAGAATCATGCAATTTTAATTATTTCAGTCTCTTAACTAACTCTTAATCTATAATTTCTTGCCACCTTGTCTTTTTTTCTTATAATTTTTATTGAAAAACCAGCTATATTTTCTTTCAGAGTTTTCCTGTAGCTTAAAAGATTGCTGATTACCTTCCTGTGCTATCTTAACATGTTCTTATCTATTATCTTTCTTTCTATTTTTCATAGTTTGTATGTTTCAATTCAACCTAAGGCTTAATCAAATTCAGTTTATTATTTTTTTGGCAAAATACTTCATAGTGAAAATTGTCTTTGTATCAGGAAATATATAACATTTGGTTGACTCTCTTTGTGATGTTAACAGCCTAAATTTTACTTCATTAAAACTTGAAGAATTATCATGTTCCTATATCATTATTCTATCTTAATTCATTAGCTGGAATATTTGTATAGAAAAACAATCCCTTTATATTAATGATTTGATTACCTTGAAAATAGAAAAGGCAGAATAAATGCTTTATTTTTCCTCTCTATTTACCCTTTTGTAAAATGATGAGTTGACTCCCTAATAATCTCCAATGTTGACCATAGAAGGGCTTCTGTGTGTGTGTGTATGTGTGTGTGTGTGTGTGTGTGTGTGAGAGAGAGAGAGAGAGAGGAGAGAGAGAGAGAGAGAGAACAGCTCAGAGATTTAAACATACTACAAGTTTTTTTGATTGATTGCAGAGAGAGAGAGAGAGAGAACAGCTCAGAGATTTAAACATACTACAAGTTTTTTGATCAATTGCAGGTACCATCTTTGTTGATGTTCAAGGTACCTCTTTCTTTTTGCCATTGGGAGCATCTTTAAATTGACACCTTTCTTACATACCCTAGTTTGGTTTTGTTTCTTTCATTTATCCTTTTGCTGGTTCCTTCCTTGCTTTGTAAAATGACAAGTTATTCTAGTCTAATCTTGTATATTTCCTGCCACTGGGAATCATCTCTTTTCCTGAATAGCTGTGGTTCTTTTTCATGAGAAATGTTAGTTTGAGACTACAATCTGGGTAACAGAGGTGCTCATTGCTGTAGGGTGGGTTATCTCTTAGGCCTTTACTGTGAACAAATGTAAGAAATACCTATTCTTTTTTGAATTTTATTTCCTTTTTTTTTGAGAGAGAGAGAGAGAAAGAGAAAGGGGGGAGAGCGTGCATATGCACAAGTGAGAAGGGGAGGGACAGAGGGTAAGAGAGAATGTTAAGCAGACTCCATGCCAAGCACAGAATCCAAAGTGGGGCTCCATTTCACCATGAGATTGTGACCTCAGCCAAAATCAAGAGTCAGTCACGTAACCTACTGAGCCACCCAGGCACCCCCTTTTTGTTTTGTTTTCTTCTTTTTTAAAATATTTTTATTCATTTCTAGGAGGGAGAGAGAGAGAGAGAGACAGTGTGAGCAGGGGAGGGTCAGAGAGAGAGGGAGACACAGACTCTGAAATAGCCTTCAGGCTCTGAGCTGGCAGTTAGCACAGAGCCCGACGTGGGGCTCGAACCCACGAATCGCGACATCATGACCTAAGTGAAAGTCAGACGCCTAACCGACCAAGCCACGCAGGCGCCCCTGTTTTGTTTTCTTAAGGATAAAATATAGCATGAATTCCTACAGATTTGTCATTGTTCTTTCATCTGTAGCTCTTTCCTACCATAATGAAAACCACTATTCTCAACATTTCTGATAGTTTATAAACCAAAAATAACCCATTCATAGGATTATTATACATCTTATGAGGTTATCTAAAGTATTTCATACTGTTTGGCATATGACAAAATGTCAATAAATACACTGTTACCATTTTTCACTGTCATCATCAAATTGTAGTAAAGACATACCTGTCTTGCTGCCACCTTTATACCCTGAAAGAAATCATGTATCTTCAGGAACTGTGTGTGTGTGTGTGTGTGTGTGTGTGTGTGTGTGATGTGTCTTAGTCCCTTCAGGCTGCTATAACAGAATATTATAGCCTACGTGGCTTGTAAACAACAGACTTCTAATTCTCATGGTTCTAGAGGCCACAAGGCCAAGTTGGAGACACCAGAAGATTTAGTGTCTGCTGAGAGCCTACTTTCTGGATCATTTACAATTGTCTTCTTGCAGTTATCCTCACATGGTAAAAAGAGGCAAGGGAGCTCTCTAGTCTCTTAGGGAGGCACTAATCTCATTCATAAGGGCTCTACCTTTATGAACTAATCACCTCCCAAAGGCCCCACTTCCAAATATCATCAATCACATTAAGGATTAGGTTTCAACATTATGTGCTCTAGAAGAATGTTTCATTTCAAACTTAACTACAGTGTTATCTAAAACGGTGAAACAAATTTGATGTTCAGATAAGTTTATCAGTGTTGTTATGCAGAGATCCTAAAACTATGCACTATATTGTCAGCACTGCATAGTAGCAAAAGACTGGAAAATTACAACAGTGAGACAAAGTAACAAATATTTCAAAAATTATATTATTGAATCTTGAATACATGTACTTTTTCCTAGTGCATCTAACTTGTGAGTCTAATAGTTTGGACTAAGTATGCTTAGATGCACTAAAATGAATTAGCCCCCCCCTTTTTCAATGCAAAAAAAAAAAGAACCAGTAACACATAATGGTGCCCTAGATTTTCATTGCTAAAACATCAAAATAAAAAATTGCCACCCACAGATTTCCCAGGAGGCAAAGCTGTTTCCATGTACTTCTATATCTGGTCAAAGTTTTATGGATACAAAGGGAAAGTCCACTTAAACTAGCTCAAGTAAAGGACCTTTAAATTCATGACCACAAACTTCAAACTTTATTACTGCCGAATAATAATAGACCTGCCTGGCCTGTTCATTCTCCCTCTGTCCTAAATGACTACTTTGTGTCTCCTTCCCTCTCTTCTTACTTTCTCAACATCTCCTGCCACATTCTCACTTTCAGCTAATGATTTTGCCTCCCACTTTACTGAGAAAACTGAATCATTGTAAAAAGAACTTAGAATATTCCCACCACTACACCTATCCACCTACCAGAATCCATGCTCATACATCTGCCTTACCCCACTGGTAACCATGCTTCCATTGAATATAATTCCTTCATCATGGCCACTAAAGAAGATGACCCTAGCAATCTACCTTCTCTTTTCTATATCATCAACTTTCAGTTTTCTACGGATCACTCCCATCAATATAAACAATGCTGTTGTTATTTCTTCCAACTTTAAAAAACTAATCTTCCTTCCACCCAACAAATCCTGCTAGCTACCAAGCCACATCTCTATTCCCTTTTGTAGCAAAATGTTTTTAGTTGCCTATATTCTCATGTGATCATAGTATCATACCAGTATGCCTTTCTCTTCCACCATACCGCCAGAACTTCTGCATTTGTCATGGTTAACAGTGGTCTTCACATTGCTTACTCAAATGGGCATTCTTCAGCTTTCATCTTGTAGTTTCTACAACCTGTAACATCAGGATCATTTGGCACTGTTAATTACTCTCTGCTCCTTAATTCATTTTCCTCTGTTGACATCATTGACTGCATTCTCCCTAGATTTCCTTCTTCTATTTTTTTTTCTGTCTCCTTTGTGGTTTATTTATCTTCATCCTGAATTCTCAATAGAAGAGAACACTAAGACTCAATTCTTGTATTTCTTCCTAATCTACATCCACTTCTTTAGGTTCCTCATAAGGTTGCATGGCATTAACTATCATCAATATGCTAATTGAACCCAAATATTTATCTCTAATCCAGACTTCTCTCCCAAACAAACTTCTCTACCAGACTTTATATATCCAACTGTATGTCCCAAATATAACTCCCTATCTTCTCTCCAAAATCTGTAGTGTAGGCAGCCCTTCTTATCTCATTTAATGTCAATTCCATCTTTCCATTTGCTCAAGGCAGAAACCTTGGGATATAATTGTCCACTCTCTTTTTTTTTTTCACATATTACATAAAATCCTAATAGCTGGGTCTACAGAATATTTCTAAATGTCCACCACCTCCCACCACCTCTTTTGCTTCCACCATGCTGTAAGATACCATTATCTGTTCCTTGGATTACTATAAGAGTCTTCTGATTGTTTTCCCTTCTTCAAACTTTGTCTACCTCCATACTGATCATTCTGTACATAGAAACCAGAATAATCATTTTAATACACATGCCAGATCTTGTCATGTCTTTGCTTAAAGCCCTCACTCAGAATTTGAAACCAAACATATTATATATATGCATATTAAACTAGAGGTGGCCAGAGAACCCTTAACTTATCTCCTAGAAATTACATAAGGTCTCATAGATCATATTACAACTCTAAAAAAGTCATAAAATTTTCTGCTGTTTCTTTATTACAACAAATCTTAAAATATGATGTTCAGTTAGTCTAGTCAGCCATCTGCCTTACCCCACTGGTAACCATGCTCCCATTGAATATAATTCCATTGAATATAATTTGCTTAAATTTAGGTAGGTGTGCATATTTGAAAAAGTGTAGCAAAACATCAGTCTTCTTTTGCCTTTACCTTATCCTATTTGTTTGTATGTGTTTTGCTCTAAATTCTGGTTTTAAATTCCACTTAATTCATTCTTTCCCTTTGTGTTTGTTAAAACCATATATCCACCAGTGTGTCTTGTATTTTGGAGAAACTTAAGATGACAACAGAATAAGGAATAGGAGCTAAATGGCATGTCAACAAATTAATGGCAGAAGTCTATTTATGAATAACCCATTTTTGTGATATCAATAAGGCACTTTATAAAAGTATCATCATTCCATAAAACATGAACCAAGAGGACATATTCCTTTGTAGTATGAATTTTAAATGAAGTATCAGTTGTACATATTAAAAAATGGCAAAGCTTCCATATAAATAGAATGTCTTCCTATATCTATTAATATGTTTGATGTGATTTGAGTCCGATACTTCTTTTAATAGTCAGTTATTAATCTGTTAGATTTTCAACTATATACTAACTAAAGATGTTTTTATTTGTTTTGAATACATGCAGATGATGAGATCAATGATCTGTTATATAGATATTAATCAACAGGTTTTACTTATTCATTCAAAAACATTTATTTAGTGCCTCCAATGTACCAAGTAAAATCCTACATGTTTTATGTACCACCATGAACAGAAAAGACACATTTCTGCCCTACAGGAATGTACATCATTGTACAGAGAGCCAGACAATGGAATACATAGAGAAGCTCATTCCTGAATGATCAAGTGTAAAGAAAATTAAGCAAGGTAAAAATGTGGAGAACAACTACTATGGGGAATCTAGTTGACAACTCAAAATAAGATAGAGAGGTCAAGCTTTATTTGGAGGTCATTGAAGCTGAAACCTGAACGAGCTATACGAGTCATCCATGTAAAGAGCTCCATGAAGGGAGTGCAAGACAAGTGCTAAGCCTTCAAGACAGGGAATGAGCTTCTTGTGTCTAAAGAGCAGAGCAGGTCAGTATAGTCTGCCAAAAAGAGTAAGAGAAAATTAATAGAAGTGACTTCAAAGAGGTAGGCAGGACCAGAGTCAGATCACGTAAGGGCAGTTGTTTGTTTTATTTATTTATAAGTTAAAATAAAAAGCCACTAGAAGCTTTTGATCAGAGTATTCTTTTAAAGCTCACTGCCTACTATATATAGGGGAATACAAGTGGAAGCTGGGAAACCAGTTAGGCAGCTGTAGCAATTTGGCGGGTATGAGATGATATATTCATAGTCTATGACACTAGTACTGGGAGAGGGAGAGAATTTGATGACTATATTTTGAAGGTAGAGCCCAGAGCTAGAGTTTTATTTTGGACATACAGAAATGACAAATTTTCAAATATATATCTCATGAGCTAGAGGAGAGGTTCATTATCTTATATAGATTCCAAGAGTATAGAATCCCATAATCTATATCTATAGGAACTCTACATCTAAGAAGTCATATGTATGTCTTAGGACATTCTTGAATTTTTAAAGGAATTTTTCAAACTCTATACAGCAGAGTTTCTCTTGAAGCATGGACATGTGGTCCATGCATCAGAATCTGCTGGTACATTTATTAATGTACCTACATGATTAGCCTACACAATTAGACTCTGTAGATATGGCCCACGAATAGGCATGTTTAACAGGTCCTGGAGGTGATTTGTTGGTCACTAAAATTTGAGGATACTGTTGAGGTGAATCACTCTTTATGTCCTAGGGTTGTTATATTAAATGCCAATTTACTGTGTTGGTAATATTAGTCCTTTATTTTCCCCCTCATCTCAGAAACCATTTGTACTGTAAAATCACAGTTCTATAAATATAATATGGTTTTGAGAAAACTGCCCTTGAATTTGAAAATCAATTGAGTTTTTCTCCAGTCAGAAAATTGCCCTATTATCTGTAATTGCACAATCCTTAGGAACGAAGGAAATAAATTTTAGTAGTTTGGTGTCTTTTTGTTTTGCTTTATGAAATCTTTGTGGATAGTTTGCTTTAATGTCATATACTAAAAAATATCCAAGTTCTAGATAGAAAAAGTACTAATAAAAAAGTTGATTTGGATTGAAAGGGTCAGTACAAAGTATCATGTACACTGGACTTACCTGCTGCCAAATCAAAGGTATTACCTTAGTTTTGTTTAGACATTCAGGAAACATGTCTCTGACAAGCTGGGTTGTAAATATTTAAAGTGCAAATGCTAGAGCCGCAATTTTGGAGTCTGACAGCAGCTTGCACAAATCACCTAAACACCCGCCATCTTGAAAATTATGTTTCCTTTTGGCATTTACTGGTTTGGAATCAATGACCTAATTACTATTATGTTAGGAGAAGCATACAACTCCTATGTCTGTGAGTAACCAATTGTGGAAGAAAGAGGCTTCCACATTTTCAGACAAATTGGTTTTACCCAAATTAGAAAGCAAACTAGTAGCAAAGTAATGTATTAGGGTTGAATGCATAGATTCAGGTGACAGATTTATTCAGAATATACTTTTTTTTTTTTTTTTTTTTTTTGCCAGCACAGTGCCATTGTTTCTGGCGTAGTACCTGAATTTGAATTATTTTGGGTGCAGGAGCACACTCCCCAGTTCAGCACGTTCCTCAAGACTTATACATTACCTATTTTTTTGTCCCCTGAAGCATTTGAGAATCTTAGCCCTTATTTCACTGCCAAATGTTTTAACCCAGGTGCTGCTAGTATGAGACAGCCATTAATTCAGCTTCCTTCCTTTTCTACTCTGTTCATACCCTCTAAGAGAAAGAATACTACTCTATCACATATTGAAGATTGTGCGCATTATTTACTGAAGATAGACATTAAATGATTTATCCAATTCTGCATCCCACAGAGTAAGAACTTAGTAGCTTTTGCACAGTAAATGAACAACTGCTTTCTAACTTGAACAGAACCTAAAAATTGCATTTGGAAGCTTAATTTTTAAACTGTAGATAATTTAAAAATAAAACTAAAAATTTTGCTTTAGCTATAGATACCAGTAATCAGAATAATGATATTCAGGCATCATTAAACTAGTGTGCTAATTTTTTTAGTTTTTTTCTAGTTCTTAGAACAACATGGAAAACATGTGTCATTATTTGCTTTTTTAGAGGAGGTAGGCTCTAGAGACATAGTTGGAAGTAGGCAATATTTGAATAAAAACTCATCTGTATTTGTTTTACTAGACCATGTTCAAGTGCAAGGTAGCAGATTTGTATTATTTATTGCTCAGTAACAAATTACCCTAAAGCTTAGCTGCTTTGAAGGGCAGACATTTATTGTCTCATAGCTTCTGAAGGTCAGAAATCACAAATCAGTTAGATAGGTCATCCTGGCTCAGGGTTTCTCATGAGGTGTAGTCAGGCTATTGGCAGGGCTGTGGTCTCATCTGAAGACTCACCTGGGTAATGACTCATTTTTTAAGCTCACTCACAGAATTGTGGCAGGTCTGAGACCCTCACAGTGTTTCTATTTGACTGAGGGCCACAGTTTCTCAGTCAGCTGGAGTCCTCCCTCTGTTTCTCACCATGTTGGTCTCTCCACAGAACAGCTTACAATATATTGGAACCTGAAGAAGTGAAGGAGAAAGAGAGAGACAGAGAGAGTACATTCAAGACAGAAGCCTCAGTCTTTTTATAACCTGATCTCAGAAGAGACATCTTATATTTTCTTCTGTATTCTATATCCCAGAAGTGTGTCACTAAATCCAACCCACACTCCAGGAGACAGAAATTAAGCTTCATTATTTATGGGTAGCAATATCAAAGAATTTGTGAACATTTCATTAAAATCACCAAAGCAAGCTAATTCTGTATTCAGTTTGGAAAACAAAAGCAAACAAATAATAATAATAATAATAAACTATACAGACATAAGAATGCTGTCCTGAGCTTGGTTGAATTTAGGTCATATCTTGATAATTATTTAGTTTTAAGTGTGTTCCACATGTTCTATATTTCATCTTTGGTGTCAACATTTTAAAAATTATATTTAAGGAATAATTTTTCTCAAGCTGAGAATATAATCAGTAGTTTAGAAAAGAGCAGATTTGCGTCAATTTAGTCAAGGCTTCAGGCATTATTTTAGCTGTTTTCTACATATTATTTTTTAAGCTGGAAATGTTTTATTCCATGTTAGAAGCTCCAAATATTAACTGCTTGGCTTACACTAATGAAGTCACTTTCAAGGTCTTGTTTGTATGAATTAATTTGCATTGGTATTTAGAGGCCAAACAAAGAGAATGAGCCGTTCACTTCATTCACGTATGTCTACCTTCTATCAATCTGAGTCTGATAAGAATGGACAATAGCTTCAATTGCATGCAAATGCATTAACTTTCTTTTTAAAAACAATACTCAAGTATTTCAGTGCACCAAAGAACCAAATGACTTACATTTAACTTTAAGAATTTCATACACACAGAGATACACACACAACATACACTTTTACTCTATGGAATAACAATCATCCATTGAAATGATCTTTCAAGGTACACTTATTTTTATTTCTACTAGATAGGAAACAAAATTGCTAGTTTTTGTTAGTCCTTAATAATTTAAATTCAAATGAATTATTTGGAGTTTTCCTTAAATTTAACAAATTTAAAATTAGAAATTGTCTAAAACAGTGACTCAAAGTGTGATCCCCAAGACCCCTGGGTAATTGCTGAGATCCTTTCAGAGTGTCACGAAGGTTAAAGCTCACTTCATAATAACACTAAGTCTTTGTTTGCATTTTTTGCTTTTTATTTCAAAATACACAATCATGTTTTCCAAAAACTATGAAACAAATGATCACAAACACTGAATGCAAAAGCAGTGTTGAGAATCCAGCTGTCTTGTTAAGCCAACCATAAATTTACAAAAATACAAACAATGCCAGTCTTCTCAATAAGTTTTTGCATTTTGTAAAATATAGCTACTATTCATAAAAATGACATTTATATCAACATGAAAATAGGATCATTATTATTTTTAATGAATGAATAAATATTTTAAAATATTTGATTTAATTTCTAAGATAGTATGTATCAGTAGGTATAAACCACATAAACAAAAGCTTTTGGGAGTTCTTAATGATATTTTGAGTATAAAGGAGTTCTAAAACCAAAAATTTGAGAATTGCTATTTTAGAACAACTTTATTTTTTGAGTATAGAAACTGAATTCTAAAGAATATATGATTTGTCCAAAATTCTACAGCTTGTATATAGCAGCACTGGGATAGGAACCTAGATAGATCTCTTGATTTAGGTTATGCCATATGGCTGAGCCTATAATATTTATAAAAACCAGTTGGAGATTCTCTGAAGCAAGGCCCAGCTGTGAGCATGAATTTTATCCTGGAAATGAAGGTGTATATACTATTTTATGAAGAAAAATGTGTTTTTCTGTTTTCTACAGAACCTAGTGTTCACCATTAGCTTTTACTAATTAACAATCTACCCTCAAACTGTGGATTCAAACAGAAACCATTTATTATTGCTTAGGAAGCTACAGGTTAGCTGGGAGGCTCAGAGCCAGGCCCACACATGCATGTGGTTCTCACCCAGATAGGCTCGGCACTGGCTGACTGCTGTGATGTGGTGAGTGGACAAATGTCCCTGCTTCTCCACAGGCTAGCCAAGCCTTTCATAGGGTGGAAACAGGATTCCAAAAGAAAAGGGAGAATGGAACTGCCAAACCTTCACTAGCTCAAGCTCACAACTTGGCTCAGTGTCACTTCTTTGATTATAACAAGTGTCAAGGGCAGCTCAGATTTAAGGTGTAGGGAAATATTCTACCCCTTCTTGGGAGGAGCTGCAGAGTGATACAGCAAAAAGACATTGAAACAGTAAGTGGGATGATTACAGACATATTTCTGTTCTATTACAGAATAATTTAAAAATATGGTTTTGAATAGTAGTATGAGGTAATAAATAGAGTTACTGAGGAAATGGACCCTAGTGATAAAGGGGATTTAGCTCAATTCCCATTTCTGACATTTCAGCAAGTCTTTTAACCTCTTCAAATAATTGTTCCTTCATCTGTAAGCTGGGGATAATAACAATTTCTGCATCAAAAGGATTAAATGAGATAATGCTTGTGAAGCACATAGCATCACATCAGAAATTATGTTAAAATGTTAGCTAGTAGCAAGTACAAAAATCCCTTGTATTAGATCACCTAGATGAGTTCTTCCTGATTCCCCCAAACAAAATAACAATGTCATGTTTAACTGTGCATGTATATTTGCATGGGTGGCTAGTGTGCTATTAGCCCCCTGGCCTCCCTCCTGCTGACAACTAAGCCCCTCACCAAACACAATTTGGGTCCATCTTGGGTAAATGTACTAAATGTCTGGTATTTGCCACATTTCTACTACAAGCCATAGATACCAATTTGAAGAATGTATGCTTATTGTTTAAATGAAAGATCATAACTGAGTATAGGGTATGAATTCCTTACCAGATCATTTAAATTAAATTTACTCAGTATTAACACAGGATGTTATGCAAGCACAGAAGGGTCAGTCATATCTGGAGTTTAAGGACAGTATGAAGATTTTCTTATTAGTCAAGATACATGCTAACAGTTCATTTCATGGACCAGCCAGATATTCAGACTAAAAATTCCTGTGCAAGATCATCTTGCCTAATATCTTTAAATGTGTGAATCCTCAGCTGACCCCTGTTACATTGAAGATGTATGAAAGAAAGGGTTAAGATGGAGTGGCCCAGACCACTTCCAACATCAGTAAGCAGGGTCTTCACTTTCTCTGCCACCCCTTATGAGAAAGCAGATGGGTTGATGTAACACTTGATGGCATTTTATTGCACAGCTGTGAATATCTCCTAGGCCATTCAATTGGCCTTGTTAATTTAAATATCTTCCATTATCACTATTGAGCTAACAAACTCTTCCATGTGACTAAATTCCCTTGTCACCAGGGAGCATTATTCCAGTTGCACTGTAGGTGTTGGCTGCCTCTGGAGACTATTGTGGCAATTGGACTTTCAAAATCTATCAGCCAAGAGAAAGTCATTACCGGAGGGCCATGTGGCCACTCCAAGAATACTGTTGTTCACCTAAGAATGAGAATATACATTAGAAGTCAGCAACACCAGGACGTTTCTTTTGACACAATGGCCTTTGCATCAACTTTTATGGACTGGCACCAATGGTATCACCTTTCTTTTAGCAATTTGAAGGCTAATGCATGGGAATTCCACATCCCAAGTCACTAATGATGCTCAGGTTTACAGTCCTACCACCTTGCAATTAAGCAAGTAGCATCTGCTCATCACTCCACTCTTGGGAGTCGGATCTAGTGAACCACAGTGAAAGGGTTAGTGTGTTGACTGTTCAGTACAGCCAAACTTATGTGACTGCCTCCCTTATTAAGATCTGCATTAAGGAAGAGACAGGCACAGAGAAGTATCGGACTTGGTTCTTCACTCTCTGGGGTAGTTTAGTGGCTGAGACCAAAACATCCGCAAACCCTCTGATGAAAAACTGCCTGTAACAACTATATGAATAGAAATTCAAGCAGAGTCCTGTGAAGACATCAGGAAAGAAAGACAGAAAGTTCCCAACTGGCAGAAAATGAGACAGTATCTAGGGAAGTTAAGATGGGCCCTGAAATTGTACAGAAATTTGATATGAGTGGGAAAAATATTATAATTAGCTGAAATAACTTGAACCAAGGCCTGGAGGCCAAAGTATTACAAAAGGAATAGAAGGGTAAAGAGAGCTGTGGAAGAGGAAGAAGTATAATAGAAAATGAGGCTGAGACAGTCTCAACAATAACCAAAACATGGAAAGAGCCTAAGTGTCCATCAATGGACGAATGGATCAAGAAGATGTGGTTTATCTATACGATGGAATACTCCATGGCAGTGAGAAAGAATGAAATCTGGCCATGTGTAGCAACATGGTTGGACCTTGAGGGTATTATGCTGAGCGAAATAAGTCAGGCAGAGAAGGACAGATACCATATGTTTGCACGTATAGGACCATGAGAGACTCTCGAATGCTGAGAACAAACTGAGGACTGATTGGGGGGGAGCGGAGGTGGGCATGGAGGAGGGCACTTGTGGGGATGAGCACTGGGTGTTATATGGAAACCACCTTGACAATAAACTATTTGTAAAAAAAAAAAAAATAGAAAATGAGGCTGCAAAGTAGATAGAAGCCCCATGGTAAGAGTTTTGAATGCCTGAATGAAGAATTTGCTTTTAAGTCTGGACCTATTGAAAATGCCATAAAGAAATTTTTCATATTTTTGTTTTCTATTTTTTAATGTTTTTCTAAGGCATGGAAATGGTACATCAGCCTGCTTTTAAGTGAAGTATAATAGCAGTATGTGTAGCACAGATGAGAAGGCAGGAAACCTGAAGACTGTTTACTACTCTGTTGAAGAATATAAACAGAAGATGCAGAGATCTGATGCCAGAGTGGACTATTCTTAATCCTAAGTATTCAAATAAAAATGGTATGAATGCAAATGAGCAGAAACCCTTCAAATCTGGCTCCATCTCTCTGTTCTATGCTGTTGGTGATTGTAGACCATAGTTTACTGAAGAGAACCAGACCCCTGGATAGAAACAGCACCAGAAACATCTCCTCTAGTCCCTTATAAGAGAGGGAGAGCTGGGAGAAAATATTTTAATTTTGGACCCTATAAAAGCTTTGTTCAGAAGAAACATTATTCTTCTCTTGGTCAGGCTAGATACCAGCATCCTTTTCCTGATTCCCATGGCAGAGAAAATGACCTTTGCTCTGCACTATTCTCCTGGTCATGAATGGTTAGTCCCCGGGTAAACACCATTCCCCCACCTGGAAGTTTATTAGAACTACAGAATCCCAGGCTCTACCCACTTAATCCTAGTTCACATTGCATTTTAACAAGATTTCCAGGTGATTTTTCATGCACGTTTAATTTGACAAGCACTGGCCTATCCTTTTAGCCAATATTTCTCTGCCTCTTCTATGTTACTTCAGGATTTAGGATGAATGCATAAGGAAAATGCAGGATTTTGTAGCAGGGAAGAATTCTTTTAACCATAACCCAGTCTGGTTTATATGGTTCTAGACAGAACCGTGTAAAGAGTTTAAGGCAATCCCTGACATATAAGGGCTTTGAAATGGCAGCTGTTGTGGTGGTGGTGGCTATGATTATGATTATGATTATTATTTATTGTTAATTGGTTTATCTTACCTGGATCATCAGCTTAATTGCTTAAGCTCACAAACATAAGGAAGCTTAAGAAACACATTATGGAGTTAAACTTGCAGGAACAGCCTCCAGAGCATTCTGCTTCCATACAGTGAAAACAAATACTAAGTCTTGCACTGAAATCCAAAAAGAGAAATTATCTTTAGAGCACAAAATCTGACATTTTACTTGATTATGATCAATTTCTTATCCTCTTACATAAGATTTGAATTTGAAAATGCTAATAACACAAAAAAGTAGGTTATCTGTGATGTAGGATGAATGCTGGGCATGATTTGATAGTGTCCTTACTACGATGCCACTTGATAATCAAGTCTGACCCACCCTAGGCCGATTATTTTGAGCTCTCAAGGCCTAGAAATGATTTGACAGCAGAACATTTGTGTCTAGCAGTCCATCTAGAGAGCAGAGTGAAGAATAAGATGCAATTAAGGAGTCAGAGCAATCACTCAGAGTGCCTTTGGAATGCTTTCATTGCTGAATTTAAAGAGTTGTAGCTGACAAGTGAGTCTCTCTCTCTCCTTCTTGAAAAATCCCTGTAACTAATTGGCATTGACTGTTCTCAGTCTTGAACTTTTGCAAACATACAGGACTCTGTGTGGAGTCGAGTCCATTCTGATTGTGGACTGATAGACTTCTAATCATGGTCACTAAGTTAGTCATGAAACAAAGGCCTACTTTCTTGTTGCACATTTGCTCCTGCTGCTTCCCTAAAATGTTTGTCTGCCTTAAAAGGCAATTTGATCCGTTTATTATTGAAAATGTTTTTCTTCTCTTCTGGAAACTTTTTTGGAGGAAATAAAAGATTAATCCACTAAGCAAGACATGGCTCCAAGGGAATGTGTGCCTTCTCTAGTACTTACCTGGCTTGGGGAGGGGGGAACCTAACTAAAGTACCCTAAAATGTGTGAATAACTCTAGCATTTTATGGAACTCTTACATTGGATGAATATTTTTTTATATCCTTAAAAAATATGTGTCTGATCAAACAGGCACAGAAAATGCCAGGGGAAGTAATATTAAGCAAATTCTTTATTGAGGAATCTCCTAAACTTCACTGTGTTAAATGTTTGTGACTACAAGAGAGGCCCAAAATCCACTGTTACCCCCAAATACATTTTCTTAGGACCCTTTTCCATGAGGCATATCACAGGATTAGTGTTCCTCAGAATGTAAATTAAGTTTTAATAATAGTTGCCTATATACTGATAATAGTAACCACATAAAATTTTAAATACTAGTAGGAAAGCAACATGCTAAAATTTTTACAATGAGGTATGCAATTCAAAACAGCTTGTAAAGTGCTGTGATAGACACATAAAAGGGAAGAACATTTGAGATAAAATAGTTTCTAAAAAAAAAATTGAAACCATTATGACTAGAGCAGATTGTCCCAATAATAGAGTGGATTGTCCCAGTAACACTAGCCCAATAATCCCCAACATCACCAATTAGTTGTGATGATGGAGAATTAGCAGTTTAAAGCAACTACTATGTTACAATGGCTATATTGGCTACAATGGGAGACAGAAAGTAATTACCCTACAGCATTTAAGAGTCCCATTGGGGAACAAAGCTTACATAAACAAGAAAACAAGAAGTCTCTGTAATTTCTCACTGGGAAAAAAAATGGTGGCATTTATAATTCATTTCTTCTAAATTTTCTCACCAACCCCCACTGTTTACTATTTTGGTATAGGTTTGTATGTCTTGCACAGTAAAATCCATCTTAAATGAAATATATACTTAGTAGGTAACAAAATAGACAAGTAGACTGACACTAAAGAGAGAAAAGAAAGTTTTTTAAAAGACATGTTATGTACTAAGATAATGTCGCATTGTGACAACACATTCATTTATTATGTAAATGTTTTTAAAGTGATATTTTTGCTCCTTAGATCTCATGTAGTATATATTTTTACCAATATATGACAGAGAGTATATCTATCATTCACATCTTATGTAGATTTTTAAATGTATATGTTTATCAATCCTGATCAGAAACTTTAACATTTTATACAGTTTTGTCCTTCAGGTAAATTCCAGTAAATTTATATTTTGGTTTATTCATACTCCATCTGAGTTTATGTGGGTTATGCTTTTAATGATAACAATACAATATCATTTAATGACTCAGTTTCTGGAATCCCATGAATAAAATATAAAAGATGAATTTAATTTGTAAGACATGAGAAGTTTCAGTGCATCTCCTCCTTCTGATATCTTTTAAAAGATATCTAATTATTTTTCACTCATCATCATTATGAAAGCTGTAAAAGTCAGGTCATATGTATTTGCATATGTTTTTGTTTATTTTTAATCACTTTGAGACACTGTTAAATATTCCTTCAGAGAAGATTTTTTAAAAATAAGGAGAAGAAGGGGCGCCTGGGTGGCTCAGCCTGTTAAGCGTCCAACTTCGGCTCAGGTCATGATCTCACAGTTCATGGGTTCAAGCCCCACATCAGGCTCTGTGCTGACAGCTAGCTCAGAGCCTGGAGCCTGTCTTTAGATTCTGTATCTCCCTCTCTCTCTGGCCCTCCCCTGCTCATGCTGTCTCTATCTCTCTCTCAAAAATAAATAATATTTTTAAAAAGTAAGAAGAAGAAAAAGAAAAGGAAAAAAATAAATTGGGTCTGCTTTTAGTTTATCCTACACAGTATATTGAGCTGGCTTTTGAACTTAACCACCCTGGCACTGTTATGAATTGTTGGTCTGTCTTCTTCAGAAATTGGTGATGAAAGAGCATACATTTGCTTTCCATTGGCAACATTCTATACTTGGTTAACCCAAAATGAAGTCAAGAAGATTGGGATTTTTAAGATCAGCAGTAACTAAGAAGTGTTACAATATGCTGCTCTGCTATGTCAGATTCCAAAATCTTGGGCATCAAAAATAAACTTCAAACGTTCCATTTTCAATTTCCAAACATATTGGAGGGTTCTGTGTCATTGGACACAGTTTCTCATTGTGTAAATGTGTTCAAGGGTTCATAAAATAGAAGCCAAGTGACATGCAACTAAATATGAGTTTATAATTCATTTAAAATAATTCTTATTTAAAAAGAAAGTATTAACTAAGCTTTTTAAGCATTATCTATCAGATACTGCCCTAAGCATTTTATAAGTAATAACTTGTTTTTCCTGCATAACAACTCTATGAAGTATCTTCTATTATTGTTGTTGTTGTTATTGTTTGTTGCTACAATTTAAAGATTAAGAAATGGAGAACAGAGAAAAGCAAATTGCTGAGCTATTACATAAGGATAAATACATAATAAAGAACCTTTGGATTTTTCTTAAGGGCAGTGTTATCTTTGAGTGTCTTTTTTTATTCACTCAGAAGATATTTATCTAATACAACTATGTGCCATGTACTGTATTGGGATCAAGAGACAGAGGTATAGACATGATGAATACCTCCACAATGCCAAGCATTTGGATAAGCAACCATCACACAAATCCACACAAGTATGAAATAATTCTTTTATTAATTCAACAGTATATCCCAAGTGTCTCTCCTCTGCCAGGTATTACTTAGTAAACACATGTCAAATAGCTGGCATTTTGACAAAAATCTAAATTTCACAATAATATTTCTACTTATTAAACAATTATTGGGCATCTCCTATACAATTATTGAAATGTCTTAGATATACCCATGCCTCTACACAGAGAGCTTCTGTGATAAGATTTGTAGAAATGGACAAAAGAAAATAAAAACTGAAGAAAAGAAGCTGGAGAACCAGAAGTATACTCTTTACTAATTTAGGCTTAGTTTTTATTGAAAATGTAAGAGTTGACCTACTCCCATTCTCCTTTGAAGATGGCAGCATTTGACAATTTTTTTCCTAGAAAATAACGGCCTTCTTGTTTCATAAATACCTTATTTCGTGTTTATATACCACAAATCCAATTTTACAGTGCACTTCTAATCATCTAGCTTAATTCTAAGAGCCAATTGCCTTTCTTTTCTTATTTTATTTATTTTTATTTTTTTAATTTTTATTTCTCTTTTGAGAGAGAGAGTGTAAGCAGGGGAGGGACAGAGAGGGAGGGGGACAGAAGATCCTAAGCAGGCTCTGTGCTGACAGCAGCAAGCCCAGTGCAGGGCTTGAACTCAGGAACCCTGGGATCATAACCTGAGCTGAAGCTGGAAGCTCCACCAACTGAGCTACCTAAGTGCCCCTCTTTTGTTATTTTAAACTGTCTTAGCAAATATGGGATTGTCATTGATTAAACAATTTCATAACTGAGAGATGTGTGCAAGTAACCAATGAGAAATGGGATTATATTTGAGACGAAGTCCTAGACTATGAGTCCCATGGCCATATTAAGAAAGTTGAAATCATTTTTTTGGTTTTTTATGGTTTTGCTTGTTTGTTTATTTGTTTGTTTACTTTAAAATTGAGGAGCAATATCTGACCTGCTTACTTCTTAGACTTGTAAAAATTCAACTCTGGATGCAAAATTTCTTTTAAGACATATGATATACAAATATAATTTATGTCTGAAGGTGGGATATGCTCTGAGGGTGAATGTGTTTGTAAAATATTAATGTTAATGGATTTCATTGCATGCTTCTCTGTATAGTTCTGTTTATAATCTAAATGAGCTTATTCATTGCGATTACATGTATGCTTACTCACCAAGATATGTATGCTTATTCTATTCTGCCTCATGGGTTGAAAGTATCATTATAACAGAGGACTTGTTTTTATTGTACAGAGGTCTGTCCCCAGGAACTGTGCACTGATGAGCATAGTAGGTGCTCAAGAAATAATTGTTGAGAAAGTTGAAACAAGCCTCCTAAATGCACTGTGCCTTTATAGTGCACACAATACATTTGAATTTACTTTTAAAATTATTGGAATTACTGCTGTTTAAGGTTATTTGGGCATGGGTAGCTTTTTGGAATTAGATATGCTGCAAAACCAAATGTGGAGGTCATTTCTATGAATATTTTTTAAAAATCATGACTCACATCTTCATAATCTCTTCTGACTTGAAACCCAAATATATTGTAATTCAAAAGTTTTATATGGGGGATTGATAGCATTCAATACTGTGCTGATAACTTAAATGATATTTACCTTCTTTTGTTTTCTATTAGAATACTATCCAGGGTGATGTAATAATGTAATAGTGTTTTACAAAATGAGTGGAAGTTAGAACTATATACTACCTCCTATTTGCAAGCTGTTAATTTCACTAAACCTTCATAGCCTCATGTGGGCCTAATGAGACTGTTGTGAAAAGTAAATGCAGTAATATACTTCAGGTGTTTAGCGAGATACCTAACACATAATAGCCTTTAGCTGTTATGTTATCATTAACACAGTTCATCGTGTAAACAAGTACTCTTTCTGTTTTGTTTTCTGTTTTGTGTATCTGTGTGTGTGTGCTTCCTTTTACAGATGGATACACCACCGATGACATTGAGTTTTACTGGCGTGGGGATGATAATGCAGTAACAGGAGTGACAAAGATTGAACTTCCACAGTTCTCCATTGTTGATTACAAACTTATCACCAAGAAGGTTGTTTTTTCCACAGGTCTGTATCAAGGAAGAGGGTTAAGGGAAAAGAGGCTTCAGCATATTTTGTCAAAAGGGTTCACTTATATCACAACTGGGTCCCAGGAAGAGATGACTGGAAGATTTGGATCTGCTGCAAATCTTCAGTTCCCACCAACCCCATTGGTCATTCAGGGCCCATGCAGCTATTTCCCAGAAGGCACCCCCACAAAGCTGAGAGGGTTAGCTATATGCCTGTCATCTACCAAAGACTGGGCTAAATGTCAGAGACAGAATACAGAAAGAGAAATGAAGACATTGGTCAGAGTTCCCCCAACTCTATGCATCTTACAAAACTGATTATACTCCTTTGAAAAATACACGGGAGAGACAGTTCACTCAAATCTCACTACAATGAAATTCTCCAGAGGCAATAGAATAGAATTCCCCATTGTCCTCAAAGGTTAAGAACTTCCTTATGGAGCCTTAATTTCTAAACAATAGCCTCCTGTTTTGGAACTAAAAGCCTTTCCAGATATTGAGATGATCCTAATGTTTTCTCCATTGTTACTCTTCTAGCATTGAGCTTTTTGGTTGTCAAACTTGGTTTCACCAGCACAAAATTTTAACGAAAAAGCTTAGGAAAGTAATACTTCATTGCATAAAGGAAAGAACACTAAGGAGGGAAACAATAAACCCACAGGAGTATTTCTTTGTTTATGTTTTTCTTTTTGGAATGGACTCCCCAGGCACAGAAAGAGCTAGTACTGTAACTATACAATTTTAATTGCCCTTCTGCCAAAGACTCAGGCACTTTACCTACAAACTAGTTCAAGTAAGAGTTGTATAACTTAGTAAGAATAAAATGTAGCCTCTAGCTTTAAAAAAACAAACAACAGAAACTTTTCCTAAAGTTGAGGTCCTCTGAGTCCCTGAGACTCTAGAAATGAGTTAATATTTAAAGTATTCTTACTTAAATATTACAACACTTAACTTGAGCCCACGAAGGCTAGACAAGGCTTCTTTTGATTATTAATATCTCCTCAACACACACAATTCATCAATGTGACTTTTTTACATTCTACAACAATGTTTAGTTACATATCTTGTTTAAAGAGTAATTTCCTAGATCATCACAATCAAAGGACTCCATTTCAGGATTCTGATCCTTTAGTTTTATCTCCAAAAATATTCTTTGGAAACTCTGATTCTCTACCTTTTGAGGAGTCAGGCACCCCTTTGGAACTTTGATGGAATCAGTGGAATTAGAAAACATATAATCCATCCATGTGAAAACCTTCACACAATTTGAGGGAGTTACTGTATACCTGAAGCTTTGCCATTGATCCCAGACTTACAATGAATTCTGGGGTTTGTGAAGAGATGCCTAAAATATGATCAGAGTGTACAACCTTATTCTTATATACAAATATAAAAACAAAACATCTTACAGGATGGCCTTGTTGAGAAACAACTGAGAGGGAACAAAGGGACTGTACCAAACTGTCTTGTCTTCATAGTTGTAGAGAATAAGTATCCTTGATCCAGTGCAGGAGCCTGAGCAGGGAAGAACTGGAATTCTTTTAATTACTCATGAGTATGGATGTTCTTAACACCAAGTAATCTTTGCAAATTAAAAGCCCACTGTTCCCATACTACTTTTTTAGGAGCAAGTGCCCTTTACCAGGACCTCAAGTTGAATTTAAGGACAATTTACAAACTTATTTATGGGCCTTGAAAGGAAAGTATCCTATAAATATTGATTGATAATGATGATGTTCTAAAATTGCCTTTCTAGGTTCCTATCCCAGGTTGTCCCTCAGCTTTAAGCTTAAGAGAAACATTGGTTACTTTATTCTGCAAACATATATGCCTTCCATCCTGATCACTATCCTCTCCTGGGTCTCCTTCTGGATTAATTATGATGCATCAGCTGCAAGAGTGGCATTAGGTAGGCCATTTTCTAACTGCTTGTGGGGCTTGTCTCTGTGTGTGCACACTTGTGTGCATGTGTGTGTATGCACATGCATGTCCACTCATGCACTTTCCTTACCCTGGTATTTGTGATGCATGACAAGACTGGGCTATGCACATTACAAGAATTGGTCTGTGAGACTTTGAGTTATCTGATTCAGCATTAAATCAATTAAATACAAATTAAAACTCTTTCATGTCAAAATTAGCTAACCATATAGCAGTTGGTAATGAAATTAGTCCCATCAATTTGATATTTTTTGAAGCATAGTTCACGTAATATCACTTGATAATTGTTCAATTTGCATACTGTGCTTCCTTATCTGAATGGAGCTCTCTTCCATCTTTTTTTTTTTTTTTTTTTTTTTTTTACTTGGGGGGGAG
>NW_027532679.1:6136460-6173505 GCF_008692635.1 Crocuta crocuta | reverse complement strand
TACCTGAGCAGGAGACAAGGAAATGTATTCTGTAACTAATAGATGAGCAAAAAGGCTTCTAAATTCTTATTAAGATTTTGGAGTAGCATGGTAGAAGGCAGGCAGAAAACAACAAAGTAAGAATACTGGGAAATCATCCATAGCATCGCTTATGTTTGATTTTTTCTATATAATACCAGAGGAAGAGACTATATTATATTTCATTAACATTTTTATGTTACTAACTCCAGATATAGTAAAGAATGATTTTTTACACAACTTTTATTATTTTGAGTTCTGACTAATCTCTTGAAAATGTTGGACTCTTACCTTCTGCACCGTGAGGTATCAATTCAATCATCACTTCCTTAGAGAAGTCATTCATTTTTTCATTCATATTTGTTGAACACCTACTATGTGCCAGACATACTAGACACTAGAGGTAAAGTAGTCCCCTTATGGAAGTTATGTTCTAACAGTACAAAGCCAATAAATTTATTTTACTTATAATATGTGAACTCTGTAATACATAAGTCTCTAGAAGGAATAAGCAAGGTGAGAGCAGTAGGGTATGCCAGGAGGAACAGTTTAAAATAATCATTGTCAATTTCATCCAGAAATTATCAATGGAACAAAACTTTCATGAAGATAAAGAGTCACTTAAATGTCTGGATGGAAATATTCCAGCCTATTAAAAATAGGTAGGAAAGTGCCAAAGATGTTAGTGAGGTAGCCAGTGAGGTGAATGCAAGAGTGAGTTCAGGAGTCAAGATAATGTTGGGGAGAAGAGACTAAAACATTATGAAGCAGTTCCAGAACCATGATAAAGACTTTGCTTTTCTTCTGAGTGAAATTTCAGAGTCATTGAGCAAAGAAGTGACATGATTTGCTTGCAGACTGAAAGGGATAACTTTGGCTGCTGTGTTGAGATTAGACTGTGGTTCAAGGATGGAAGGGAGAAGTAATGACCTCCTGGGCTGAGTCCAGTCCCTTGTGATAAATTCTCTTAAAATATAGAGAGCTTCCCTTTGTAAACCAACTGTAGTTATAATTTATATTTATTTGGCTTGTGATTTCCTTTTTATTCATGGTACTGAAGAAATGTCCATATCTAATTTTGCTTCCATTCTATCTGTGATACCTCACACAATGAATGATGTTCAGTAAATATTTGCTGAATAAAGTAATGAATGGAATTTGTAAATATCCTGTTATTCCAAGGTAAAAATCTACTGTTAAGTTTATAATTTTATGTCATTACTGGAAAAATAAATAAATTATATACTTTTTAAAAGAAATATGTAAAATGTCTTTCGATGAGAGTAATTTATTACTTGGTCAGAGATATCTTAAAATGAGATTGAGATAGATAGAAAAATCAACATTGTCATTTTTACAATATACATATACAGTATAATCTGAAGTTGAAATAATGAAACAAAAGGTGAAACTGGAAGATGTTTCAAATGACTGATATAGAGAAGATACAAAAACTCTAAGACACTGAGATCTAAAACAAGAACAGGGTTTTTCTGGCCATGCTCAGAATCGGATGCACAGATTTATTTTTTCTGTAGCTGTTTTATGAGCATGTAGAAAAACAAGACAAAAATTATCATCTTTATAGAGAGATCAAGTTAAATCAAAAAACATGTTCCCAAAATATCATGGAAATGAAACTTAACTTTTGGGATGTGTTATTGGATAGTGGTTACCGACAGCTTTCTGAGTCAGAGAGACCCCCATTGAAATGTTGATTAAACAACTTCCCATCTGTGTGATCTTGATCTCTGGGCTATTTTCACATCACTGTTTCACTACAAATGTGGATCTTGTCATACTCAGGATTCTGGACTCCCAGTGCTTTTGCCCAGCATATCTCTGTCGATCCCTCCAATTATAAAGGGAAACTACTCTTCACTGTTGAAGATGACAACTCAGTGGGATGAACAATAATAATCTGACCCACTATGCCATTTCCCATAAAGAATCTTGTAATGCTTCTATATTATTTAACTGTGCATTACATGCCTAGTTGCCCAATCCAGAAACATGAGGGCTAGACATCTGCTTCTCTGCTACCCGTCATCTCCAGCTTCCAAATTTTTATAATCATTTGTACATACCATCTGTATAATGCATTCACTGATTTCAATACTGTTGTGATTATTTTTGATTCATTTCCTCTTTATCACTTAGATTATTCTGAAAAACTATTAGCTGGTGTTCTTTATTCCTGTCTTGTATATTTTCTCTCTATCCTCCACACTACTACAAGAATGATTTCCCTAATCACAATTTGTCCATATGTCTCCCTGCTTGAAGGTGGTCAGTGACCCCAACTCACCTTCAGATTTAAGTTCAGACCCCACCTTAGGGCCTGTATATATGGCTCTCCATTTTGCAGCCTTACTTAATCTTCACTCTCCTCACCATGCTTACTGGCATATTCTAAAATGTACCCACATTGACTTTCTTGGGATGCTTTTGATGGGCTGTGAACTTTCAACCCCCCCTCAAAGCACCCCTTTATAAAAGCTCTCTCTACATTCACTTTTGACCTCCAGTCCTTTGTTACTCGGATATCTCCCACTCATCCTTCAGTACTCAGCTCCAAAGTCTCCATTTCCTGACCTCTCTCCTGCCGCATCACAAGGCTCAACTAGGGTCGTCTTCATATCCTTGATGCTCACCCTACACACGGGTCTACCATGACATTTAAATCACATCTCTAGCTTCTCACTAGATACATAACTATAAATATAAAAATATAAATAAAGGAAATGTTTCAAAATGATAAATGTTACTATAAATTAATGATTTAAATGTCTCTAGGGCTTATCACAGGGCAGGTATGTAACAGTAAGGTATTTTGTGGCATATATGAATGAGTAAAAAACCACAATTAGCCTTTCGAATATGATGAAAGCAGCAAGGAAACAGGAACATTACTAATCTAACTCTGTCATTATTTTCAGGAATTACAACTGTTCTTACAATGACTACGATCAATACCCACTTGCGGGAGACTCTTCCTAAAATCCCTTATGTGAAGGCCATTGACATGTACCTGATGGGGTGCTTTGTCTTTGTTTTCATGGCCCTTCTGGAATATGCTTTGGTCAACTACATCTTTTTTGGGAGGGGACCCCAGCGCCAAAAGAAAGCAGCTGAGAAAGCTGCTAGTGCCAACAACGAGAAGATGCGCCTGGATGTCAACAAGGTAAATTCAGAGGACAAGCCCTCTTTGATTCTTAAACTCATAGAAGAATGCCAACAATATAGGTTAATAGCCATGTTTAACAAATGAGGAAACCAAGGCCCAGGGAAGAGAATGGGTAAATTTTCCAAAATCACAATGTTAATTAGTGATGGAGGCACAGTTAGGTCCAAAACTTATGATCCATTTGGATGCCCTTTACCTTAACACTAGGTTGCCAAAACCATAGTCATCTGAGAACTCTTTTGTGAATTTTTCCTTGTATGAGTATAATGTGTACGATTTTATACCTTTTATTTATGTACATTTACTTTAAATTATTTAAAAAGAAAATTTTGTATCACTTAAATCAGTATTACTTGCTGGAAGATAATCTTAAGTAATAAACATAAAACTATTGAATTGAATTCTAGGCTACACTAAGATGAAACCTCTGGGCCTGAGCCTATTCTCCTTGTTAAAAGGGAGACTGACAAGTGCAGACATATATTAAAGATCCACCAGCAATAAATGAAGGTATTCTCTTTGAAGTCATCAGAAGAATAAAAAGAGAAGTGGAGGGTAAAAAAAATAATAATTTTCTCCTTAAGTGACAGATAATTACTTAATGCTTGAACATGTAACCACTTAGTCACCGAAGCATGTGGCTATGAGAGACCACCATCTTGCTTAACCGACTGAGCCACCCAGGCGCCCCACCACCGTCTTGCTTAAGTTACACATAATCAAAGAACAATTTCCATGCAGCTGTAAACACTGTTTAGTCTATAAGGCAAGGATTCTCAACCTTGGATGTCCAACTGAATGACTGAGAGTGCATTAACAAGTACTGAAACCTGAATTCCTTTCCCAGAAATTCTTACTTTAATGTGCTGGAGTATGCCTGGGTATCATAATTTTAAAATATCTTCATAATACTTTTCTAATTTGCAGCCAAGATTTAGAATCTCCATTTAGAGGTTTTTGACAGCAACCCCAATGGGTCCAACCCTCTTTACTACCCAAATGTTACCTCACCTGGCTTCTCCTATCAAACTTTCTGCACTAAACAGAATATGTATTTTCCCATAGCACAAATTTAAATCCTTCAATAAAGACCAAAAAACAAGGTCTCATTTTAATATCTGCCATAAACAGTGTTTATAGTGCATAGTGTTGAATGTAATAAATAGTTCATAGTGACAAAACTAGGAAAACAGTAATACTTTTAAACCATCTGGGATTATTAACCCGATCAATCATTACTTAATTGACATTTTAATATTTCTGACTTCAACTGAATTCCAAGGATAGCACCACACAAATAATTTCTACATTTGAGTTTTATTGGAGCAAACCCAATGAAAGCTTTAACTCACTAATGTTTTCAGATATCTGTAGGTCGGTCAGTCTCTCTCTATCTCTCTCTCTCTCTCTCGGATGATTCTCTAATCAAAGGCACTTCTTCACCAGTAGATGATATTTGTAATGATACAAATTTTAAGTATGGCCTTTGATAACTAATGACCCACAGGTCTAGAAAATTGTCAATTTCTTTACAGTGCCTGACATTTCACTTATTAGAATCTGTCAGTAGGTTCTCTGTCAGGCTGACAAAGGAAAGAATGCCTTTAAAAGCCATTTTATGATTTTTCTGATATAATAGCTTTAGTTAAGTCAGTTAATAAATAACCCTATCTTATAGGACTGCATTTGAACTGAATCTAAATCAATTGCCCTAATGAAAAGCTGACTTAATAAGCAAACATCTGATCTCTTTTTAACTTTCATCTACCCTATTTTTTTATGCCAATTTGCATTTAAATGATGAATTTAAAAGCCAGAGAGTGGCAGTTTTATAGCAAACTGAACCAGGAGAGCTTCAGAGAGTTTTAAATTCAATGTACTGAGATGGAGAGGTAGAAGATGGCTCCCTGGGCAAGTACCCACCGTAGTGAAAAACTCGTCCTCTTGGCTGCTCGTCCATGATTCAGAGCATAGAATATCAGAGAACAAAAATGATATCAGAGTTCTTTTAACACAATGGTTCTTTTTATTATTTTTAATGTTTATTCATTTTTGAGAGAGAGAGACAGAGCACTAGTGGGGTAAGGGCAGAGAGAGAGAGAAACACAGAATCTGAAGCAGGCTCCAGGCTCTGAGTGGTTAGCACAGAGCCCTACGTGGGGCTCAAACCCACAAAGTATGAGATCATGACCTGAGCTGAAGTTGGATGCTTAACCAACTGAGCCACCCAGGCTCCCTTGGTACAGTAGTTCTTAAAACTCAGGCAGTTTTCCCCTGGAGGATCTTTGGCAATGTCTGTAGATATTTTGGATTGTCAAAACTGGGAGGAGGGGATTAGTACTGGTATCTAGTGAATAGAGGCCAAGAATGCTGACAAACATCTTCCTGCTCAGTGAACAGCCTCCTCCTAAGAGAATATTGCTGAGGTTAAAAACCCTAGTCTAGGGGCGCCCGGGTGGCTTAGTCGGTTGAGCGTCCGACTTTCGCTCAGGTCATGATCTCGCGGTTCGTGGGTTCGAGACCTGCGTCGGGCTCTGTGCTGACTGCCAGCTCAGAGCCTGGAGCCTGTTTCAGAGTCTGTATCTCCCTCTCTCTCTGACCCTCCCCTGCTCATGCTGTCTCTCTCTCTCCTAGAAATAAATAAAACATTAAAAAAAAAAAAACCCTAGTCTAATCCAACCCTCTAGTTTCAAACATGAGAAACTGAGACCCAGAAAAATGTAAGATGCTTGTCCTATTCTTAAAACTCTTTTTTTAAATGTTTGTTTATTTTTGAGAGAGAGAGAGGAAGAGGAGAAGGGCAGAGAGAGAGGAAGACCCAGAATCTGAAGCAGGCTCCAGGCTCTGAGTTGTCAGCACAGAGCCCAATGTGGGGCTCAAACACATACAGTGAGATCATGACCTGAGCCAAAGTCAGATACTTAACCGACTGAGCCACCCAGGCACCCCATGTTTTTAAAACTTTTAAACACAAGTGGTTTCTCCACCTTCTTTAATCAAGATGTATAATATCAAGACATCAGAAGTTATAATTTAGCACAACAGTTCTAAAAAGGTATTTTGGAGTCAGTTTCAGTATTTACCATTTATTTACAGTTGTGTGACAATAGGGAATAAACAAACAAATAAGCAAGTAAGCCACTGACCCTTCAGTTTCTTCATCTAAACATGGGGTTAATTCTTCTCTGATAGGCTATTATGAAGATTATTTGTGATAATGTAAAGAGAGGATGGATAATATAGTTCTCAATATATGTTAAACACTCAGTAAGTGGTAAATACTAATAAAATTTATAAATGATAGGAATTCTTACTTTTTAAAGTCAAATTTACAGACTCCAGATGTATCACCAATGCTGGTTCCTATGTTTTAACCAGTAAATACACAGCATATAGGGTCCAACCCCATTCCTAAAAGACACTACTATCTACAGAAGAATGGTTCATGTTAGAAGTTTTAAAGTCAGTGCAAGGAAATCATTTTTCAACAGGTATTAGCTATAAAATCTATTGCCAATCAACTCCAAACTTTATCATTTCTTAGGCCCTCTTTATTTGATTAAAACAAAAAGGTGACCATCCTGCATTCCAGACTCCTGTGGTTTCTTTTTCATTCTAGCAATGAAAGGCTAGAGGAGATCTACATAGGGCTCTGATTGCACATCACTTTCTTTTGTGTTGGCATCATGAATAATGCCACTCTATTTCTTATCAAGAATGTCTATTCTTTGCAACTGTAATTTTATTTTTTTATTTGTTTCCATTCTTTCCTTCTTTCCTTTCTTCCTTCCTCTCTCCCTCCTTTTCTTTCTTCCTTTCTTCCTTTCTTTCTTTCTTTTCTTCTTTCTTTCTCCCAAAAGCTGGGGAACATATAATCAACTAAGTATTGTTGGATACTCTGGAAAAATCAGTCAGTAGGAGAGGCATTGACCTTTTCAGCTTCCATTCATGGTTTCCTAGAGACAGAAACAGCATGTCAGATCATGATTTTTAAAGTGTGCTCCAAAGTGATTTTTAAATTGTGCTCTGTCCTGAGGTCAGGGAGGGATGAAAATGGGAAGCCTAGGCAGGTGGGAGCCCACTCTTACCTCAACGACATACATCCCCATTTTTCCACTCTCTTCTCTGTATTGGTTTCCTGTAAGTTTTTAATTTAACAAGAGTATATGCAGCTCTTAGAGCAATTCTTTCCTGCCATTTAATTCATTTGATCGATGCAAAAACTAAGGATCTTAAGGACAGTAAAATACCCAAGGTTGCATAACAAAGCTAACACAATTTCTGAGACTTAATCTGGATTTTCCAGTTTATATCTACTATACATTCTACTATGCTAGCAAGTGCAAAAAAGTATTTAAAAGCTCATTGCACATAATTCCATATATTCAATTCAGTTGACTTCACTGGAAAAGAAAAACCTGTTTACACACGACAGTCCCTGGTCCGCAAGTAGTATCATGGACATCGTCTCCAAGTAACAATTTAAGTTGTAAAATACAAAGAATTTTAAATAAACCTCAAAGCAACAAGAAGAGCTACTGAACATTTTTTCAAATGTTTTATGGAGTTGTTTATTTTTAAAAATATATATATATATATATAATCTCTACCCTAATTTTAGGAGAGTGCACCCTATTATCCCTTGCATTCTTCTATTTGTGTGTATGTATGTGTGTATGTGTTTGTATATGTTTCTTTACAAAATTTGCTCTTAATTAATTCCACCTACTTTTCATGCTTACCCTTCAAGTTTTCAACTCTCTTTTCTTTCCTTTAAGCTTTATGTTGTTCATTGTTTATTTTGCTGCCAATAATTAAGTGTGTGTATATATATGTATATGTATATATGTATATGTGTGTGTGTATATAGATATATACATAGAGAGAGAATTTAGTTACTCCTGTCTTTTCACCACCTTGACTCTTATGTATTGTAAAGCCTCCAATATCTTGATTGCATTAAGAGACCCACAACCACCAGTTTTCCAAATAAAGCTGTGCCAAAAAGATCTCCATTTGAGGAACATTCTTTATTCTGCATTCATGAGTGTTGTGACTCTGTGTTGCCTTTATCCATTGTGCCTAAATTTTTAATGCAAAGCCACTAAAGTCTTTTAAATCTATTTGTTTCTAGTGGTTAGAATTAGATTTTTTTTAAATTATAGATTAAAAAAATACAACTGATTCAAAACCCTCTCTCTTGACATCGGTCTTTCTAAAGACCAGTAGTATTTATCTATATCCAATTTACTTTAACCACAAATCCTAATCTAGTGGCATCACTCGACTTAATTAGCACATTCTCTACTTTGTCTTCCAGATTTTTTATAAAGATATTAAACAAAATGGGACCCAATATCGATCCTTGTGGGACCCAACTGGAAACCTCTCCCCAACTAGACGGACTACCAATTACGATTTCTCTCTGTATACGGTTAGATAGCCAGTTTTTAATCCATTTATTTGTATTTCTTTTGGGGCCAATTTGTTTAGCTGTTCCCTGTAAAATAATGTATGGGGTCTTTGCAGATAACCAATGAACTTATATCCACAGAGACTTGGAAATAAGTTAAATGTTTTCATGAAACCCTAATGAGGTTGTCCTGTTGTTGTTTTTTTAATATAACTATGATGAGCCTAAGCTTCAGTGTTCCACTCAATTATTATTGTGCTAGAGAGAGAAACTAAGTGCATCATATTTTGAGATTCCTTTTCATTTGTGTTGAGAAAATAGAATGTCATTACACACTGTGTTTGTGTATTTCTTAGTGTTTGTTGTATGTATTTTGGTGAGTGGACTAGGTAGAGAATTATACATTCCTTCTGTTAGTTGGGTCAGAATTTAGGAGCCTATATTTTCTGTCCTAGATTATTAGTTTATGTCTAGGAATGTTCTGTTTGCATCAAGTCCTTGTTGCTTTATCATTATATATTTTACAAATAACTATTACCTTGGTAGACTCAGCACTATTATAATGATAAATAAAAGGCAATAACTGAGATTGTTCCTTGTTAAAATTCTTGACTTCAATGAACTCTAAGGAAAACCTTTTTTTGGCTAATACTTCAAGTTTAGTTTCTGAATCCTCATGTGTTTGCAGTCTTAATTGGCAAATTGTCATTCATATTGCCCTCTACACTGGAAGAGGAGGAGGAGGAGGAGGAGAAATGTCACCATTCTACTTTAACACCCACTGCTTATCCAACTCTGTTTTTTTTTTTTTAATTTCTGCTTCTTGGTGAGGCAGTGAATGACAATGCTCATAAATCTTTCCTATGAGGACTTGATGCTTGACGAGCTGTTACTGTATCTTCTGAGTAGCATGTTTCTTCCCTAATTTTACTACTGTGACCACAGGTTCCTTAATTACAAATTATTATTGCCTTTAGGGTGGGAGAAAGGTGTGATTTATCTATTAAATTGCTACTCTGTTTTGTTTTAAGCTGGCTTTGAACTTCATTTCTTGTTGTATTATACATAGAACAGAGTCTGATAAATGGCATTAGGTAGATTCCAGGATAAGAGATATTTGGAATTTTCCCATCACTAATTTAGTCCCAGTCCCCTAAATATCCAGCCCCTACCATATCTGTTGTCTCAGGCTATCTCATTTGTGTTATTGCTGTTCTTGTTTTTAACTCTAGCTAGTCTTGTTGAAATTGAACTAGACTTATTTGGTTGGGCAGTATTCTGGGTAGAATGCTAATCATTTAGAAAAAAAAAAACATGTTTCACCATTGGAATTTCAGTGTATGATAAAAATATTGTATTTTTCAAAACAAAAGTCAAAAGAGTACTGCATGATTGTTTTAGTGACTGGGTAAATTTATGTGAAAATTAGGAAAATCCCTAGATCATAATACTACGTTAAAGAAAATTTGCCTCTTTGGTGCATTAAATTTTTCAGCTGATGACTTGAGAAAGTTAATGATACTCCCTGATAGCATGATTTAGACCCTCATTTATCTAGAACTCTTTACCTGTTTCATAAAACATGTTAAAGAAAATGTTCCACGATTTACATTGAAATATGAATCTTAATGTCTTCTGCTTGTATACCTTTCTTTGTTGGGTATGTCTCTACTCTGTCCTTTGAATTCTCCTTTAAGTTCAAACTTAGTATATGAAATAAGGACTAGTGTTCAAAAGTTTGAGTAATGAGCCATTAAATCTGTAACCTGTAAAAACATCAAGATGTATTTAACAATCCTCAGAGACAGTAGGGTCCACTGGGAAGATGGTGGCTTTTAGAATCAGCCAGACCAAACTGGGGTCTCATTTCGGCATGTCTTATATAAGCTTTAACATTAGATATATTTAAACTTTCCACACTTCAAGTTTCTCAGCTTAAAAGTAAAACACTAATTCCTGCCTCATGAAGTTGCTGAGGGGATTAAATGAGATACCTATGTTTAGGGCCTCATATAGTACCAGACCAAGACCACCCAATAAGTAGTTGCTGTTATTATAGAGACGGTAGCAGATTTTTTTTATGGCATATTATAGAGATGGTAGCTCAGTTTTTTCTTTTTTTTCTTGTTTTAGTCCTATTACTATTTTTCTAATTATAAAACTAATTCATGATATTTTTAATCTACAAAAGGCAATGAAAACCATCTACACCTCGACACCCAGATATAATCACTGTTAACATTGCATTTTACTAACAGGTAGTGACATAGTTGTATATAAATAATTACACTCTTCTGTGTACTGCTATTTTACACTTGCCTTTTTATATGTTCAAGTATAAATCATTTCTAAAAGAAACAAAACATTTTATTGATATATTTACTATAATTTATGTAATGAGCACCTATTGTTAGACATTTGCATTGTTTCTAAGTGGTTTTCCATTATAAGCAACTCTAAGCATTCCATTACTGACATGTTTGTACACCATTGAATCCTGATATATTTCTTAAAATAGAATTTCTGGGTAAAAAAAGCATGTGCCTTTAAAATGGTGATAGATATTTCCAAGTTATCCCCTAGGAAAGTTCTGCCATAGCTTATATACCCACTTGCACCATGTGAGAGTGTGGGAATGTACACACACACACACACACACACACACAGAGTCACCAAGCCCTTAAAATGACAGAGAACTAGAAAACTAGTACCTGTGTCCACTTGCAAAAGTGTTAGAAAGGAAAGGTAGAAGAATACAAAAACTGTGTGCAGTTTTTCTCCTCTCCATTCAGAAGCCATAGAGAATAAAACAGCAATAGAAAAATAAAACAAAAACAATCAACACTTAATTCAAGCTGAAGCTCTACAAAGAAACAGAGACGGATAAGCAGGGCCAATATTCATGCAAGTCAAGTCCAGACGAATCTACCCATGCCATATTTGAACAAATGGAAAAGCCCTATAGAAAGGTCTACATCAAAATGAAACATCTAAACAAAGAAACAGTGTGGCCTCTGGGAAGGAAAACTACAGATGACTCTGTGTGTCTGTTTTGTTGGGAAGAGAGAGAAAAGAACTTAGGATATGAAAGACAGAATAATTACTCTAATTGGAAAAAAATACTTCCAGATAAATTAAAGTTTCCATAACAAAAGTTTCTTTTTTTTCATCAAAAAATGAAAGAGAATATGAAACAAAAGATCAAGGATGAAATGGTAAACAAGATGCTAAGAGGTGACTAAAAAGGCAAAAATTAAGACAAAGTAATCTTTGTAGAAACTAGTAACTTAATCTAAATAAAAAAAGAGGATAAGTGTGGCAAAATATCAAGGCAATAACAGAGTTCAGGCTGTAGAAAATCATGCCAAATGAAGAAAAAAGAGATACAGAGATACAAACCACTTAGAAAAAAAAAACATAAAAAATTTATAAAACAGGTTTAGCAGATTAAACATGAGGAATCATGGTGCTAACATAGAATGGAATAAAATGGATTAGAAAAAATCTGATGTCAAAAATTATAATAATAATGAATACTTATTGGATACCTTTTATGTTCTTAGACACTTTATATATGGTATGTCATGACAAAGTCCTTATTATCTTTTATTGTAGTAATTATAATTTTACAGATGATGAACTAGGACCCAGAGAGTATAATTAACTTGCTTACAGTTAGACAGCTAAGATATGGTTGAACAGAAAAGATGACTAGAGGCTACACTCTTAACAAATATGCTAGACATTATATATTTATACATATCTGTGATAAAATTAATCAGTAGGCCAAAAGGGTATACTTGGTCCTAAGGTAAAAAACTATATAATCTCATTACCACCTTATTATATCTTTCTGACACTGTTAAACTTCCATTCAGAAATAGTGAATGATATACAAGGAAGGGGGAAAAATTAGGTGTCAAACTATTCCACAGTAATATTAAAGTTTGTAAAACAATGGAAAATGTTACAGCATTCTGAGGAGGAGAAAAAGTAACCTAAGAATATTATTATTGATACATAAAGGAGAAAAAAAAGATATATCCACAGTTTCCAAAGTCTTAGTGAATATGGTATCCACAAAACCTTGTTAAAAAAAAATGTCTAGCCCCAATTAAAGGTACTCAATGTAAGGAGCTCTAGAATAGGAAAAAGTGGTATGCTAGCATTCAGAACTAAAAATAGCATGTCAATCTAAAGGTATACAGCTCCAAAAATTAAAGTTATAGAATAAAAGATAAATGAAATATTTAAACTAGATACTAAACACTGCATAAAAAGAATAAATCAGAACATGTATTGTTGAAGGGAGACAAAGTGTTTTCTAATTTATAGCAAGGACTCAATATTTAGTCTTTATCGTTAGAGTTTATGAATCAAGAAGTTGAAGATTAAGGATATATTTAAATTAACATAGATTATTACTATCATGGTCCTAGAAGGGTCCAGCATAGACTGCCTATATTAGGGTCATCTGGGATGCTCATAGTTTAGTAGATTCCACTTGAGACATTGTAAATCAAAATCTTTTGTGGGAAAGCTGGGGGATCTGCATTTTTATCTTTTAGATCTTTGTCCTATACACTGAAACATGAAAGTTTGAGTATGAGGAGAGTTGGATAAAAGAATCAAAAACTGACAATTAATCTTATAAAAAAGCCTTAGATAATAAGAAGGAAATAAAATAAAGAAAGATACAGATAAGGTAGCTAATACTAGATGTCAGAAATAAGGATAAGGGCAACTTAAAAGCAAATTTAGAGTAGAAATTAAGATGATAGAATTAAGACCAAGCTTATCTTAATTGGTAAGATGAAGCAGTTACCTATCAATTTACCGAACAAAAGAGCAAGATTCTTATATTTAATCAAGAAACTAAACCCAAAATGCTGCTTATTAGAGATGCCTTGAAAGTAAAGGTATTGAAAAATATTCTATGTAAAGTAACAGGCAAAACAAATGAGGCAAATACAAGTCTGAGGATAACTGAGTATTGAATAGTATTACTATTTAGTAGTACCAATGTTATGACTGTTATTACTTTATAAGGATGAATAAAAGGTTAAAAAAAAACTATTGACTGAGAGATATTTTATAATGTTGCAATCCACATTAAAGGTGTTATCAATGATTAATAATTTATATATGATTTATAAAATTAAAATTGAAATAGCATCCAAATAAAGTGATAGGAAATAAAAAAAATGACATAAACATTACCTGAGTAATATATTTAATAAAGTTTATTAGTTATATAACCTCACTTTCATACAACTCATGTGTCGAAGATACAATAAAAATTAATTTGAAGAACATCTACAAAATAAGAGCAATTTAAAATAATGCATAATGAATCCTAAGGGATGTGGTTAAAATAATTAACAGTGGGAATGTTATAGCTTCAAGCACATTTCTGCCAAGTAATTTTAAAGAGTGAATTAAATGTACAATTCAAGAAGTTAAAATAACAGATCAACAATATATCCCAAAGAAGCAGAAGAAAGTAATTCATCAAGATTAATTATAAGTTAGTAATATAGAAAACCAAAGTAAAACAATGTACAAATAAATCAGTTCTTTTTTAAAAAAAATTGAATAAAGTAAGGAAATAATTGATCAAGGAAAAGCTTATTGAAGAAGTAAGGAGGGAGCCAAAGTAGAAATTTTTAAAAACATAACAAATTGTATTTTAAAATGGCAAAACTACAAGAAAATTATGCAAAGATCTTAGAGAAGGTGGATAAAATACATTATATTATTAGAAAGTATATATTAGCAAAACTAACCCTAGCAGGAAGAGAAAATAAAAACAGATCAATTACCAAAGATAAAACTAAGAAAACTGACAAAATAGTGCAGCCCTACTCCAAAAAGTCATCTAGCCTAGCTTTTAACAATAAATCTTGTTGAACATTCTAAGCAATTATCTCCAGTGGTATTTAAACTCTTGTACATCATAGCAGAAGGAAGAAAAAAATTTCAAAAGATTTGGAAAGTAGCATAAGTAAGATGACAAACCATATCTGAAAAAAGCACAAGTATATGAAAAAAAGCTATGGATTCACTTCATTAATGAATATCAGTGGAGAAAAGAAATCTTTAAATTATGCTTTACTTAAATTTTAGTTTACCTAAAATTACTTAAAATTTACTTAAATTTTACTTTACAACATGACTATACAGTGTAATTTCAAAATAAAATTATAATATTATTTACCATATTAATATCTTGAAAAAGTGAAGATTCTTTCATCTTTTCAATAATTTACCAAGAGATATTCAAAGGTATTAATTGAATTCAGTATTCATTTTTTGGTTATAAATTTAAAATCCTTTAGGAAATTGAGAAATGATGAATATTTTCTTGCTAATGGGTTTTTTAACTTCTCTTCATCTATCCAACCTTTATCTCTTACATTTTGTCTTAGAGTAGAACAGTAAAAGCAGGAACAAGAAATGCATGCTTACCATCACCACTATTATTTAGTTTTGTGAAAATTATTAGTCAGTGAAATTACCATGAGTGATAATAAGGAATTTTAGAAAAGGAAGAAAAANGAATATATAAACAATAATGTATATTTATATATATATTTACATGTTATTTATATTTTATATATTATGTATGTTATTTATATATATAATGGGAGAAAAGAAAATAACCTTTTTACTAATAAGTTTTTGATAAAAGAAAATTTCATTTAAAAACCTTATTTTTTTAAAAAGATAACATTTTAAGAGAAACATTTTTTTCCAAAATATTCTATGAATTTAGTGTAATCTCATTGGATGACCAATGGTTTCATTTTGAATTTTTATTCTTTAGTGATTTTTTTTCTAGAAATTTAACATAGTAACTCTAAAGTTTATTTGAAAGAAGAAAATATGGGGTGCCTGGGTGGCTCAGTCGGTTATGCATCCAACTTTCTCTAGGGTCATGATCTTGCGGTTCATGAGTTCAAGCCCCACATCAGGCTCTGTGCTGACATCTCAGAGCCTGGAGCCTGCTTCCGATTCTGTGTCTACCTCTCTTGCTACCCCTCCCCTCCTCATACTGTCTCTCTCTCTCAAATATAAATAAAACATTAAAAATTATTGAAAGAAAGAAAGATATAATCAGGAAAATGATGAATAAAATAAGAACAGTTCTACCAGAAGTTTAAATGAATTATAAAAACAGAGTGATTAATGTAGTATAGCACTGAATATACATAAAGAGAATAGAAATTTGGCAGATATATGTAGTAACTCATAACATAGGACTTTGAACAAGTCTAAATATACATCATTCAATAACTGATAAGGACTCAAAACTGGGAGAACGTATAATCAAGAGCAAATGTTGATGCTGTCCAATTTAGTCATCCTTTTTAGTTCTAAGGAAAATGAGATCATAGTAAATGGTTAAAAAAAGAGAATAGAAATTGACATAGAAACATGATAAAACTAAATTCTTCATAAAAGTATCATTTCATATCACTGGGAACATATGAGTTATTTAATAAGCAGTGGTGAGTAATTAGATAACCATTTGGGAATACTGAAATGTAATACCGTATGTTTAACCCACCCCTTCCTCCAGATTAAATTCTAGATAAATTGAAGAGCTAAATATTTTTTAATGTTTATTTATTTTTAAAACAAGGGGATAGAACTTGAGTGGGAGGGGGCAGAGATTGAGGGAGACACAGAAGCAGGCTCCAGGCTCTGTGCTGACAGCCCTGACGTGGAACTTGAGCCAAATATCTGTGAGACTGAGATCATGACCTGGACCAAAGTCAGACACTTAACTGACGGAACCACCCCAGGCACTCCCAAGAGCTAAATATTTTTAAAGAGGAAAAGATACATAGAAAGCAAAAAATCATGTATAAACATTTTAATAAACATGGATTAAGTAAAACAAAGCAGAAAATACAAACTCCAGGAGAGAATAATATATTTGAGCTTGTAAAAATGTTTCATTTCTATATTTTTCTTTTTCTCTTACCATTTTCTCTTACCATTCTTTCTTTCTCTTTTTCTTACCATTCTTATCAAGTAAAACTTCTCTTTCCACAAGGAACATTTTTTTATCTTCTTTCCAATTACATTTTTTAAAGCAGATGGTTATTTTCATTTAATAATAGTTAAAAATAAGAAAAATAGAAACCATTGAAATCACACTTTTTTCCTGAGGGCAAAAAAATGCCCAATATTTTATAATCATTTTTTCATGCATCTATTACATCTGTTTATATTTCTGTATGAAGATTCCCTTTCTCATTCTCCCTTCAACAATATTGATTACTGATGCTCTTCACAATTTATTAAGGGTATAATCTTGTTTCAACTTGAATTTCTCACATTTCTTAAGAAATTTAGTAACTTTTCATATATTTATGTGGTATTTGAATTGGCTTCCCTGTGAATTGCCTATGGTTACTCTTTTCCATTTCTCTGTTTTTGGTTTTCAGAAGTCTAAATATAATAAATATACTAACCATTTATTAGTATGTGCACTACAGATATTTTTCCCAAGCCCTAATTCATTCCATGATAAGTTTCCAATTTTTAAATTGCCTAATTAATATTACTTTTATACTTTCTGGATTTTCTGGAATGGATAAAAATTCCTCTTAAAACTCTAGATTAGAGGTATGCTATAATGAATTTTTCTGAAAGCTTTTTTTCTTTCCATAGTTAATTCATTGTTTCATGTTTTACATTTAATCCATCTTGAGTAACATATTACTGTTAGTACAAAAGAATGGTCAACTTTATATTTTCCAGGGGTAAAACCAACAGCATAAGCATTATTGCATTATTACATTTTTGAAATCAGTTTTCTCAGTGGTTACATTTAGAGAGTGGTATTCATGACAGAAATACTCCCATTTTTCATTTTATGTCTTTCTGCAGTGTTTGAATTATCCCAATGAGTGTATATTACTTTTAAAATTTAAGACAGTGTATAAATGTGTATCTGTATACATAGTCCCTCCTTTTTTGACAGTATGATCCTATGGTCCTTTTACTACATCCTCTCTTTCTAATACACACAGGTACACACACACACTTACTCACCACACCTTGTCACCCAAATACCACACACAAATACAATTCCTACTTTTCCCAGTGTTTCTTCTATCACTTAACCAGAATAGCCCAATTACATATAAGTGGTACATGCTCATTTCTAATAATTATTGCTTCTATTCTGTTCTAATAATTATTGCTATCAGAAAGAAAAAGAAGGAAAGGAAGGAAAGAAGAAAGCAGGGAGTAGAGTGAGTGAGTGAAGAAGCAAGAGGGAGAGAGGGGTCTGGACTGAACAGTAATGAGTCTGCATTGGGAGTTCTTGTCAATGTTGTCACCACTTATGCAATTAGACAAATAGACTTCCTAATGTTTTTCTTCAAGCTTGGACATACCTATAGCAACACTGCCCATAAATCCCTGTAGATAGAGTTTCCCATGAAAAAATTAATTTTCTAACTCAGTACAGTAAACTGAAATTCAGGAGACTTGAGATTTAAGTTTTAATTCTGCTCTTAAGACATCCTTATAATATCTGAAAAGTCAACCTGTCCTGCAAAATAGAGATGTGATCTCCATGATCTCATCCACTTTAAAAATCATGTGATTCTAGGGGTGTCTGGCTGGTTCAGTTGGTTAAGCCTCTGACTCTCATTTTGGCCTAGGTCAAGATATCATGGTCAAGATCCCACCATTGTGAGATTTATCCCCAAGTTGGGCTCTGTGTTGAGGTGGAGCCTACTTAAGTTTCTCTCCCTCTTCTTCTGCCCCTCTCCTCCACTGTCTCCCATTTTGTCTCCCAAAAAATATAAGTAAATTTAATTTTTTTAATTCATGTGGTTCTAGAATGTTTACTGAACCTTTTGCCTAAAATTCATTAGTCCCATAGCCTTTCTCCAATTAGACCTCCTACCACTTATTTCTACCACAAGCAATGCTTATTAATTTAAAATTTACAAACACTTGTATACTCTGTGGTTAAACCCATTTTATTTAATAAGTTTCCTTTGGAAACATGTGGAAAAATGTCTACAGAGAAAAATATTCTAAAACAATTTCCTGTGTTAGGAACAACTAAAATTACTATGAATCCAACTCCAATTCTAAATTTAACATATATAAATAAGATATAATTCTTATATTGGATAAATTGGAGTATAAATTAAATGGTATGCTGTAAAGTAAGTAGTAAGGAACCAAGTTAGCAGGTTCATTACATTTGGATAATATTGTGTCCTAGTGTAGTATTTATACTTTCTCAATATGCTTCCTGTGATACCTCATTAATTATCTCAAGAATAACCAGATACCCAGAGGTTAAATGTAATCCTGATTTTAAAAATGAGTAAGTAGAACAGACACCTAGGAATTCACTGATGAAACACATTTCTACAACCAAAAAAAGCCCCTAGAGTCTTACTGCCATGTTCTTCTCCATTGCATGGTCAGTTTCTCTGTTGAGTCCCTTCTTATTTAGAGAGCCTGGTCATCTCCCATCCTACAGGAGGCCAAGATCTACTTACTATGGTTCATTTCCCTTCGCATTAGGTCTTTTCCTAGAATGAGAACCACAACCAAGGAGTTAAATTTTGAAAACACACCTGTTCTGTCTGAGTGCCCATGTTGCCAGTAAACAAAATTTAATAAACAACAGAAAAACTTTATATGTCCCATTTTGTGGTTTTTCAAAGCAGCAGTAATACTTTCCCCTTCAGGTGATCTATTCCATGCTAGAAATTGAAATACACCACCACTACCATACTGCTCATACTGCTATCATGCTGTTAGATCAGTACTGGCAGTCAAGCCCACCCTGTGGATTGTTAGCATAGTCTTCAAGGGAAAGCATGCAATAGCTTTCAATTTTAAGACAAAGATTCACTTTTGAAAAGCTCCTGAAGTTAGTATGATACGTACCAGTACTGCAAATATTTAATTTCTTTCCTTTTCTTCTTTATAAAAACATGTCAATAAATTAATGGTATATTTTGCAGTTGTTAAAGTCTTAGATTTTAGGAAATGTAGTAACAGTCCAAGTATCAATGAGTATAATCGTTACTAAAAAAAACTCTGGAAAGATAACAAACTGTTGAAAAACAGAAAGAAAACTATGTGTTCCATGGGCAGCTTTGGGAATTAAGGACTGGGATTAAACCTTTATTATCCATCGTTCCATTAATATTAAATTATTTTGTTAAAAAAAAAAGTTCCTCCAGTAAGTCTTGTGTTCCCAAACTAGGAATTTTTTAATGGCCTCTGCTGAGAAGAGGTTTACACAATTGCTTGATGCTCATTTATTTTTGGCAGAGTGCCGAGGGAGACATAACAAAAATGGACCCTGACATAATTTTGAAGTCTCCCTCAGCAATAACCAAGCCATCTCTTTGCCTCTCAATACTGCTACTAGCTTCTGCTGCAGAAAATTTCTGGAAGCTGGACCAGCTTCAAAGACACCATAGCCAGTCTCTCCCATGGAGGCACAGATACTGCCGTGACTCCCTACAGGGGGGTAAGCGTCTCTGAATCCAGGAGCACAAGCCTGCTGACCCGGGTACCACCCAGAGAGTACACTGCAATAAGGAGTCCTCAGCGTGAACACTGCTTTATGGAGCATTTCACATTCCCTCAACCAAGAGCAGGGTGGTTTACTTCAGCAGTTGAGAACGCTGATCCCCTGGCACCAAGCACATGGGCTGCATTGCTATGAAAGGCTTTTCTTATTGCTCCCCTCATTGCAGCCAGCTGTAGGATTACCCTAAACTTGGCCCATGAGGGACACAGATTTAGAGAGAACATCACAAGAGTGTTGATCATTCAGCATACTTCTCAAACTCTTGCTCTTGGAGACTACCATCACTGTTAAGAGCATAGGCACGCCTAGCTTCAGCAAACCTACTCAGTTTTGGATTTGAGGCAGCCCTGAGGTCAAGCCCAATAAATTCTCACTTATTAGACATGTCAACCTAAGAAAGCTCTCTGAGCCTCAGTTTCCTCATCTGTAAAATAGGGCATACTGTTCTACACTCAAAAGGTAGTTTGAAGGGTTGCAGGAGGAAGTACCTGAAAAGCAAGCATTAGTTAAGCGGTAACTTCAAAGCTGATGCCTGTCATGAAAAGGATCACCACGACAGAACTCTGACTTTTCCCAATTCCTTAAGATTTGTTTCTAAATTAGAAGAAGAATCTCTGTAATATTCTTTTAAATTGTACGACATGATCGGAATGAATAGTACATGGTACACATGACACATGCTACTAAGTTTCAGAGGAGGGAGATGTTACCTTTTAATGCATGTTCAGGAAAAGCTTCACAGAATAAAAGGCTCATTCTATCTCAGAGGGAAAAAAAGCAAGGAGCTCTTCTGCTTACCCAGGATATACATAGCTATAACAGAACAATAGTATTTTAGCCTTTGAAAGAACATTAAAGGATCTTTTGGTTTTATAAATGGAGAAATTGATATGCAGAGAGGTAGATTGACTAGTCCATGGACACACAGCAATTAAATAACAGAGATCTCAGTTCTCTGGCATAACCTGCCCATAGTGCATCACTGCCTTTCACTCCTTGACTTGATAATACATAACAATTTGATCTGCATCCTTCCTCAATCCCTTGCAGTTTTCAACGAAGTACTCTGACAAGTGTTAGTAAACAGGAAACCATTCTGGTGCAGTGAAAGTATCCCATCCCTGCTCCTACCCAGTATATAACATTTAGCGAGACATTTCTGATCTACTGCTAATGTACTTTTAAAATCTAATTATTACCAAGTGTTTTGCTTGAGTTTTCACTATCCATTGTCCCATAGTAACATTTTATACAGGGTTATCCTCAGACCATAACATCAGCCAAAACTTTAAGAAATACAGAACTCCAGCCCATTTCTGGATTTACTGAATGAGAATTTCTGATGACCCAACAATTTGAACTTCAGCATGTCCCCCAAATGATTCTCATGTTCAGGACAGCATGAATCTTGTTGAGTTACTAGATACTCTTACAGTCCCCTAAAGTTTTACCAATGACAAAAGCTGAAGTCCAGAGAGAAGTAACAGTCAATCACACAGCTAGTAAGTTGCAAATTTGGAATTTGAACCTAGGTGGTGGTGGTGGTGGTGGTGGTTGTTGTTGCTTGAGGGTTTTTAATATTTGACAGAGAGCCTAGCTAATATTTTATTCTTTAGCAAAGCATCAACTTAGATTTGGTATTCTTTCCTATCTCCCTAAATTCCTAACTTATTTCCTAACTCAACCTGTAGCCTGTGTTTTGTAAGTTTAATCATTTACTGTCTACCATCATCTGCAAATCTCAGGGCCAAGGGTCATTTGGTATTAAAATGGAACAGAGAGATGTTTGACAAGGCTGTGTCAGATTAACAGCAGTCTCCCAACCAGGGTTGTGAAAATGGATGGTGCGTTTGGCAAATTCTCACTGGGGTAATTCACCATGTAATTGGCTAAATGTACAGATGTTGTCAGCCACCACCATATAGGGATCCCTGGTTGATGTGGATTTAATCACTCCCTCTCCAGTTCACTCTGCCCCTGGAGAGGGGTGCTAGCTGGTGCCTTGATTGTGATTAATTCAGTATTCCGAAAGGGGAGCACACACACACACACACACACACAAAAAACATTGCAAATTAAGTCCTCCACCCCTTCACTATGGAGAGACATTAAAGATTAGGCTTAGCAGACTTGGAAAGCTACCCAGGGTCCTTAAAAAATTCCTTTTTTTTTTTAATCCTACAGTTATTGACTTTGAACTTTAAGCCTTCTGAGAGATGATCTAACCAGTGCTTCTCAATTTTTAATGTGCACAAAAGCTATCTAGGTATCTTGCTAATGTGCAGATTCTTATTCTATAGGTCTAGGGTGAGGCTTGAGATTCTGCACTTCTAATAACCTCCCTAGAAATGCCAAAGCTGTTGATCTCTGGACCACACTGAATAGCAAGACCTAGCCCAACAAATGCAAATGAATCCCAACCCTGAAGGAACAGTGGCTGCTGCCTTGAGAACTAGACTGAAGGATCTAGAGATGACTTTGGGACCAGTTGGTCAATTCGCCTGGTTTGTGCCTATCTCAGACTTAAGAATAGGAAGCTCCATCCCAAAATAATTTTTTGTTGTTTTTAATTAACACTTCCTTTTATTTGTAGTTGCATTTTGTTCCTTTTATTCATTGAGGTATAATTGACCTAACATGATATTAATTTAAGGTGAACATAATGATTGTTATTTGTATATATTGCAAAACAATTGTCAAGGTAAATCCAGTTAACATCCACCACTGTATCTACATAGTTACAATTGTTTTTCTAGTGATGTCTCCATTTTATATGCAAACACAGAAATCCATAAATTTCATTGACTTGCTCAGGGTCAACTAAGCTAGTTAGTGGTAGAGCTCAGACTAACTAAAACTGGAACATAAACCTAGATTTCTCTCTCTCAGTTGCACAATTTAATCACAGATTGCATGTGAAGCTGTTTTAAAATATCTTTTCTCAGTTCTATCATTGGCAGAGCAAGACATAGAGTGCAATTTGGATTAAAGAAACCAGGACAGTGGGCCTAGCTCAGCCTCTGGAAAGCTTTGTGACAGGGAAATTTCCCTGTGCCTTAGTTTTGTTAAGCCATGAGATAATAAGACCTTGCCTGGCCTTTCAAATTCACTCTGACTTGTAGAAGGCAATGAAATAAAAAAAAAAACGGCCAGCCATTTGATAAAATATATGTGACTTAAATAAATAGAGGCCATTTTTATTGAAATTGCTATAGGATAACATTAAACTATTCTTTCAGGATTATTGATTTTGGAAAAGTGCTTCTATATTTCTATACATCTATATTTATATGAGATATAAACATATATATATTTACATATATAAAAATATAGATGAATTATACGTGATGTTACCATTGTCCTAGGTTGAGTTTTATCAGAAATTATTGAAATTATTATTTTTAATTTTATTAATGAGACTTTTTAAATTTTCTACCCACCTTTAATATATTCGGTCTATGCAAAGCATAGAGGTATGTGAAGTGAGAGAGAGACAGAGGGATGGAGATAGACATCAAGCAAGCCAGGCAAAATATTGCCAGTGATATCTTGTCCTGGGCTCCCAGTAGCAACAAGGCTCCATGTTTCTTCATTCATATGCAGTAGGAAAGATGGAGAACAATTCCACTCCACCCCCACCCCCACTCCCCACGAAATGCCTCCAACAAACTTTTCCTTTCTTTTCACGGATTCAGTTGACTTATGCCTTCTCATTCCTGAACCAATCCCTGACAAGGGGAGGGGAAATACGGAGGCTGGCTTAAAGCAATCAGCCTCACACCTGAAACAGAGGATCAGTCTCTCTCCTGTTGTTACAATGGGTGGAATAGATTCAATTACAAACTACTGCGGAGGGCTAATGGAAAAAGAGAAATAATTAGTTTTACCTGCCTATGTAAACCAGTGAATTTATACTTTCTTTCCCAGATAAGGAATGTTAAAGTTATAAGTGTGGTAGCCATGGTACCTTTCGTTACACATCTAATAGTATGCCAGCCATGACAGTAGGCTCCTTAAATATCTTATCTCAATCTTAAACAAAACTATCATATAATGTAGCTTTATTTTAAATATGATGTAATCTAACATCATTTTAAAGATGAGAAACTAAGCTTTTGGACTTGACCAAGGACATAGCAGCTAATCAGCAGAGAAACTAGAATACAAAGCTGATTTCAAAACTCATGCTTTTAAGAATTAATTAAATGTGTATATATATATATTCTTATCTTATATATATACACATATATTCTTATATATATACATATATATATTCTTATTTACACTGAAATATAAAATAGTGCTCCACAAAAATGATCTATAAAATGTTATTTATATCATCATTATCATCATAATGAAACTCTCTTTATAGTTGCACCTAATTGGAGAAAGAAAAATGCATTTCCCATAAGCGTGAGCAGATAGAAATAAGTCTGAAAACAGCTTTGCTCATGGGTGCAAGCTCCCCTTTCCCCAAATTTGACTGTTCCTGTTGGCAAACAATAAAATGGATCTTTTGCATTGCCTCCTGCCTCTGCCCACTATAAGAATAAAGAACCAAACAAAATTAAGGATTAGGAAGATATATTATTCACATTTTCTTTTATTAGGCCTTGAATAATGGCTACTACACTTAACATTAGGTACTTTCCTAGAAGACTGAAACTAGAAGATTCACACAATCCAAAACCAACAGGAATCTCCCTGCCAAAGGACTATAGCAGAATAGCACATGTGTTTGCACGTATAGGAGGATTAGGAGGAACTTGACGGAGGAACAAGGGGGAGAAGAAGGGGGGAAATGGTGGGGGAAAGGGAGAGAGGCAAACCATGAGAGACTCTTGAATGCTGACAAAAACTGAGGACTGATGGATATGGGGGGGAGGGGGAGATGGGCATGGAGGAGGACACTTGTGGGGATGAGCACTGGGTGTTATGTGGAAACTAATTTGACAATAAACTATTTGTAAAAAAAAAAAAAAAGAATAGCACATGTGTATTGCCACATTTATTTATTTATTTTTAATTTAAATTCAAGTTAGTTAACATACAGTGTAGTCTCAGCTTCAGAAGTAGAATCCAGTGATTCATCTCTTACATATCACACCCAGTGCTCATCCCAAAAAGTGCCCTGCTTAATGCCAATCACCCGTTCAATACATCCCCTCACCAACCTCCCCTCCAGCAACCCTCAGTTTGTTCTCTGTATTTAGGAGACTTTATGGTTTGCGTTCCTCTGTTTTTATCTTATTTTTCTTTCCCTTCCCCTATGTTCATCTGTTGAATTTCTCAAATTCCACATATGAGTGAAATCATATGATATCTGTCTTTCTTGGACTGACTTATTTGTTGTGAATGGCAAGATTTCATTATCTTCCATCACTGAATAGTATTCCATAGTATGTATGTGTGTATATACATACATATATATGTGCACACACATATATGTGTATGTATGTATATATGTGTGTGTATGTGTGTGTGTGTGTGTGTGTACACACACCACATCTTCTTTATTCATTCATCAGTCGATGGACATTTGGGCTCTTTCCATAAATTGGCTATTGTTGATAGCACTGCTATAAACATTGGGGTACATGTGCCCCTTCAAATCAGCATTTTTGTATCCTTCAGATAAATTCCTAGTGGTGCTATTGCTGGGCCATAAGATAGTTTCTATTTTTAATTTTTTGAGGGACCTCCATGCTGTTTTCCAGAGTAGCTATAATTTAGGGTTAGTATCCAAAATCTATAAAGAACTTACCAAACTAAGCACCCAAAAAACAATCCAATCCAGTGAAGAAATGGGCAGAAGACATGAGTAGACACTTTTCTGAAGAAGAAAAGTTAGATGCCTAACAGACACATGAAAAGATGCTCTATACATCATTCATCATTAGGGAAATACAAATCAAAACTACCATGAGATACCTACCACCTCACACCTATTAGAATGGCAAAAATTAACAACTCAGGCAACAACATATGTTGGCAAGGATGCAGAGAAAAGGGAACCCTTTTGCACTGTTGGTGGGAATGCATTCATTTGTTTCTTAAACAGTAATTGAGTATGTCCTATGTGTCACCCTGTCACCACTTCCAAGGCTGTTTTATGTTAGTAACTGGTTTGCTAAGCCTAAATCTTTCCTAAATCTCTCCTGATTGTGATATAAGTTCAATTCCTTTACCCACTTACTCTATAATTAAAGTTACTGTTCTGTGAGTTTATCATATAGGGCACTGTGAATCATCCCATTTAATCTTGCAATCACCCAAAAGGCAGGTATCATCCTACCTATTTTACAGTTGAGAAAACTGAGGCTCAGAAAGGTTAAGTATCCTTGTGACATTGTCTTTAACCCAGTCTGTTTCTGTCTCAAGCAGTATAGCTTCAGAGTCCACTAATGCCTCATCCCAAGAGAAGGTGAATGCTTATAGGTTTACCCTGAGAGTTCTTATAGCTTAGGAGTTAAGAGTTTGGTTATCTTTGCTAGCCTATTTTGCTTTATTTTATTATGTTTATTCATTTTTGAGAGAGAGAGCATGAACAAGGGAGGGGCAGAAAGAGAGGGGGACAGAGGATCTGAAGCAGGCTCTGCGCTGACAGCAGAGGTCCCAACACAGGGCTCGAACTCATAGACTATGAGATCATGATGTGAGCTGAAGTCAGACACTCACCCGCCTGAGCCACCCAGGCACCACTGTGCTAGCCTATTTTAAAATCTAACATGGGGCATCTGGGTGGCTCAGTCAGTTGAGTGTCCAACTTCAGCTCAGGTCATGATCTCACAGTTCATGAGTTCAAGCCCCACATTGGGCTCTGTGCTGACAGCTCAGGCCTAGAGTCTGCTTCGGATTCTATGTCTCCCTCTCTCTCTCCCTCCCCTGTTCACACTCTGTCTCTCGCTCCCAAAAATAAAAACATTTTAAAAATAAAAATATAAAATCTAACATGAATCCCTCTCATTTTACAGAATGAATCTTTCTAAAATGAAGTCAAAAATAGCAGGAAAGGTCCAGAGGAAAAGATGAGATCCCTCAAGCTGTCTAACCTGGCACTTATTGAATGTAATGTTGTATAGATATAGGGGACTCCCCTATCTATCTTCCCCTTTTTTCCTCTTCCCATGGCTGATAGGCCTGATTCTCCCTTTATAAAGACCTAGTGCTGCATTTATCCTCCCCCTCTCTGAGCTCAGGTCATAATCTCTTACTTGCCCACTGCCTCTGCCCTGTTCTTGTCACTGTTCCTTCAGATGCCTGGTGCACACCTATATTTCCTAAATGTCTCACCTTCGACACAGTAGGGAATATCATTCCAGGGAATATATCAGCCCTCATGTACCAGCAGTCTTAAGTGTAGTGACTCTGAAATAGGACTGTCTGGGTTCAGATCTCAGATCCCTTACTCATTGTGTTACTTTCTGCAAGTGACTTAAAATTTTAGAGCCTCCACAGCTTATCTATGAAATGAGAATTAATAAGAGTACCTACTGCAAAGGACTGTGCTGAGGAAATACATGCCATAGTCCATGTAGAATGCTTATAACCTACTGCCTGGGATGTCGTATACAGATAGGCCTGGTTCTAAATATTGACTGAAAATATTACATGCTAATTCAGCAGATAGTTCTTGAGTCCCTACCTCACATGCCCTTTGCCCTCACAGAGACCACATGTTAAAGGGAGGATGTACTTTCAGTAAACATCTATGGAAATAATACATAAGTGATACTAAAGGCAGTGAGGGAAATGTCTATACTGCTATGAGAGTATGTCTCAAAGGACCTGACAGAATGGGTTATGTTAAGGAAGACTCCCCGCTGGAAGGAACATTTGAACTGAACTGTGAAAGATGCAAGATACATAAGAGTAAAGAAGGATGAATATGGATCCTCCTACTCCCTATCATCTGATGACACAAATGTTAGAAATTCCTTGGTCCTATTCCAACAGATGCATATTATTCAGTAATAGTAATGTTCTATTAAGAAACTATCTGGAGCTTATAAATACTTTTGTTGTAATTACATATTTGCCATTCTCTTTTTTTTTTAACAAATAATTTATTGTCAAGTTGGTTTCCATATAACACCCGGTGCTCATCCCCACAAGTGCCCTGCTCCATGCCCATCTGCCCCCTCCCCCCCCACACCCATGAGTCCTCAGTTTGTTCTCAACATTCAAGAGTCTCTCATGGTTTGCCTCCCTCCCTCTCCCCCACCATTTCTCCCCTTCTTCTCCCCCATGGTCCTCCGTCAAGTTCCTCCCAATCCTCCTATATGTGCAAACATATGATATCTGTCCTTCTCTGCCTGACTTATTTCGCTCAGCATAACACCCTCAAGGTCCATCCATGTTGCTACACATGGCCAGATTTCTGAAGCCATAGGAAACAGACACATATTTGCCATTCTTATTTGTTATGAAGACATTTGTTCTGTAGTCAGACTGCCCTTAGCATCAGTTATCTTCCCTTTGCGTATACAGCGGGTACATGCTTACAACTACACACTGTAAGTTATTTTGTCTATACCCCCTTTTAAGTACTGATGAGTCAGTTTCTACTGGTGCAATTTTTTAAGCACAGCTACTAGATCCAGTGCTAGTTAATGCTAAACATTTGTCTCTACTCCCACTTGTAGGATTCAGTAATCAGTGCGAATCCACATACCTTCCCCATCCTGCCCACCTCTGTTGCAGAGACCCATTTCAGCAACACTTCCATGCCCCCTGCCATTCAAGAACCAAACTAAACTCTAAATCCATAGAAGCCAAAGTCACCAGCTGTGTTGCTTGCATCTCTGTGGAGTTGAATATATGTTGCTCCTTTCTGTTACCCTATTCCATGTTCCCTGGAATCCTGCCCACCTGGTCTGCTTTAGATCAGCTTTCTGGCTTCTTAGCTAAATTAAATGAAAAACAATAAGAGGTAGTGCATAAGGTTCTGTGGAGGGAATAAGTGTCTCTAATACATATGAGTGGAGGTGATAATAGTCTAGATAGTTTATTTTTGTCTAAAGTAGTCTAATTCTCGGGGCGCCTGGGTGGCTTAGTTGGTTAAGCATCCGACTTCAGCTCAGGTCATGATCTCACGGTTTGTGGGTTCGAGCCCTGCGTCGGGCTCTGTGCTGACACCTAGCTCAGAGCCTGGAGCCTGTTTCAGTCTGTGACTCCCTCTCTCTCTGACCCTCCCCTGCTCACGCTGTCTCTCTCTCTCTCTCTCTCTCTCTCTCTCTCAATCTCTCTCTCTCTCTCTCTCCTAGAAATAAATAAAAAAATAATAATAATAAAATAAAGTAGTCTAATTCTCTTTTTGACTCAATATCTTCCAGGGAGAGGGAACTGTCATATTTTTAACTGCATTAAAATATTGGTGCCTTTACTAAGGAGGACATAAATTAAACCTTGACTTCTTTGCTTTTAGATGAAAGATAGAAGCTCATGGTAAATTCCCTCTAACACAGAAATGAGGCAATGGCAATGGGTGGTTCTGTATGCCCAACCTCCATCCTCATTAGCTTATGGGACAGGTTGAGTGAGTTTCAAATCCCAATAACAAAAGAAAACCATGAGTCTACCAATGACCTAGAATAATTATGGATCACAACCTTTAAGTCAATCATAACCTGCCAGTAAGTCTTGAAATTTAACCTGATCAATTGCCACATTTACTCACTGTCCTGGGCTGTGAAATATTATGAAGAGCAGGGGCATTTAGCTGGAAAAGCCTCCCCTTTTCCCTCTTAGACACATGCACTGTCATCACCTTTGACAACATGTGCCCTACAGGGAAAATGTACTTCCCTCTTTGCTAAAGGTTACCCATTCTTCCTCCTCTATCTACCCTGTGCATTAGAAACACTTGACTAGCATGTTTGCAGCTTTGCAGAATGAAACCAAAACAAATGTTCCATATGGTATTAGTTAAAAATGGATTGGGAAATTGTGAATTACTACTTACATGGTGTGTATAAAAATTTTTAGCAAGTCATCACCCATAATGCACTGAGTAGTATGAACCAGCTAATAAAAAGATTAGATTGTTTCTGTCCAGCTTGGGACTTGAGTCAATTATTCAAATGGAAGTTGAACTGGAACACACGTTTTACCTTTCAGGACCTGAGTCTCCAGGTGTTAAAATTTCCTTGAGTTATCAGGATTACATGGGCAGATTCTCACATCTACCTCTCTGAAACGTATCAAAATAAGACTCTGGGCTTATATAAGCTCATTTAAAACCTGCCTCTATTCCACTCATCTTAAGGATCGATAGTAATTCAAGGCAAGTCCCTCATTTGGATGGAAGAAATGTCCGTTAGAATTAATAGATTGTGAATACAGTTTCCTTCACTTTTTCCTCCTTCAGGGAATTTCAGTATGATTCCAAACTTTTATATTTTTCCATACAATTAAAACGACTCTTGACTTTCAACTTTAGTTGAAACTAGTAGTTTTATTTATTAAATTAGAAAGAAGAACCCAGAAAGAATTCTATCAACCTTCCAAAAGAAATTAGTCAATTCATCATATATTTTACTAATTGTATTTTTTATTATTAAATGTAGCAATTTGAATGTAGTCTCATTTCCCCTAAATTTAGCATTCATCCTTCAATCTCAATCCAAATATTATTTTTATAAAAATACATGATCACCTGGGTGTTTCAGTCAGTTAAGCCTCTGTCTCTTGAATTTGCCTCAGGTCGTGATCTCATGGTGGTGAAATCAAGCCCTGCATCAGGCTCCATGCTGCAAGCCTACTTGGCATTCTTTCTTTCCCTCTCCCTTTGCCCCTCACCCCCTCGAAAAATAAAATTAATAAATTAATAAATAAAACACATGATCTTTCACTTACATACCGTTCTTAATGAACTGCACATAAATTAACACATACATAGAAAGGAATCATTTTCCATGAGAAATAAATTTGATTCTGTGAAAGTAAAAGGAATGAAAGAGATTAAGCCACAAAAAATTGGGAAGGCTACTTATGAAGCTCAAGGACAGAGAAATACTGCAGAATTTTTCACAGCAAAGTGCTATGATGTGGTTAAGAAAACAAATAAAAACTAGCTAAAACTGGATCAAGATCACAGTTTTTAAATTTTTTAATGTTTATTTTTGTGAGGGAGACAGAAAGAGCATGAGAAGGGGAGAATCAGAGAAAGAGGGAGACACAGAATCTGAAGCAGGCTCCAGGCTCTGAACTGTTAGCACAGAGCCCAACCCAAGGCTCGAACTCAGCTACCATGAGATCATTACCTGAGCTGAATCAGACACTTAACTGACTAAGCCACCCAGGTGCCCCAAGATCACGGTTTTGAAGGAAACTCAAGGACTACAGGATTTTTGCTAGGCAAAATTTCCCTATGCATTATTCCGATGTTATTTAATAAGTTTTAAGGCAATAAAGTACTTCATTTCCACAGTAAATGGAACTGAAAGGCAAAGTTTTTATAAATTAAATCTAAAATGACTGATGTAGCCACCCATGGGCTGAACCCTTGATGTGATTTTGACCACAATAGTGATGTTTAAAAATTTGGATTTACATGTCCTTTAGGCAGCCCTCTATTTCTTAGTCTGGTCCACTACAGAGCCAACTTCTTCCTATTCTCCAATCCACCGGCTTCATACTTTTATATGATTTCCCTAGCCAGATTTGAATGTGCGATCCTAGACTTAATCCAATCCTCTAGTAATTCCATTTAGCAAATTTTATTTTGAATACTTACTTTGTACCAACTGTAGCGGTCAGCATTAGAAACACATAAGCAATAGGATACAATCCCTGCTTACATGTTTGCCATCATGGGGGAAACGAGGGCTCAGTTACTAATAGCCAGAAGATTAACCCCCTGGTAGAGGGGGTTAGCAAAGGCTGTCCTTAATCCACCTGGACTTCCTCGAGCAAGAACTCCAAGGCCCAGAACAATCCAAGATTAGAACTGACGCTCACTGCTGAAGTCAGTGTTCTTTCCACTCTTCTCATAGGTATTGAGAGGCGCAGGGACCCACATGAGACGGAGCAAAAAGAGCACAAGCATTAGTTTGATGGCTCATGCTTGCTGAAGGTCTTCTTACTAGGGATCCTATATTAATCATAATTTTTATGAATGTCCTATCTCAGCCTTGGCTATGAGAAAAATCATACCCTTCTCTTTTTACTCCTGAGATATACTTCTTATTTCTTCTAAAAACCTCACTATCATTTAAAATAATAACTTAAAACCTACTAAACTCACTTGATTCACCCATTTCACTAGATGGGTGTGTGTGTGTGTGTGTGTGTGTGTGTTTGAAGCAGAATCTTTCCACATTGTGATGACTATAGAGTAGGATTGATTTCCTTAGTAATGGATCAGTTTACTAGGCAAAACTTGAGATACACATTACATTCATGTGACCTACCTATGAGATTTTAAAAACTGAAAATCCAAACAGCAATATGTAGAGCCACCTATGTCCAAGGTGTCCTATGTTTCACCTCATATGAAAATATTTGGTAGAAAAAGCACAAGATCTGAATCTGCAAACATAAATTTAAGTGATTGTTTTACCACTTAATAAAATTTAAGCTACTTACAAATTTCTGGATTTTGATGGGATGGGTTGTTTTCAAAATGCTGATTGTACTAACTCCTATTAAAATGGTTGTAAGACTTCAAACACTTTATAATAGCATGACAAACTTACAAAAGGATAGAGTAGGAATCTCAGCTCTTTTTTTTCTACTAGTTTTTATTTTAAAATGGACACCCTTCTACAACTACCTGGGTATTTCAGCAGTGTTCTCCTGTATTTATGTTGTAGATCTAAACTCCATATTTGTTTACTATTTCCCCCATTTACTTTGGTGGAGGCATTCAACAAAGATATTACCATTTTCTTGCTCTAGAATCTTCATTTCATGTTCTGGTTGGGTGAACTTTTTGTCACCTCTTAAAATATCAAATGCATATTAGGTCATTTCTGAGTGTTTTTCCTTTGGAAAGAGTGCGTTTGGATATTCCCTAGTGGTTAACAGTTCATTACCTTAGCATTTCAAGTTGCCCAGGTCACAGGTCATTTCATGGAAGATAAAACAAGATCTCCTACCCAATACTAGTCACAGTAATTGGAAATTGCAGAGTTAAGATTTCTTGAGATTTTGCAATTTCTCACTCTTCTCTTGATGATATGAGTGGTGAATTGGGATTTAAAATAGCCCCATTTCCATTTCCCAAGATAAGTATACAATCCTGCTGGGTCACTGAGGGATGTGATTTGTTTTTCTGGACAAGGACATTCCTCCAGAGCATATACCTGTCACTGGGAAAGGTCCAGAAAAGGAGCAAGAAATCTTAAACTAGACTTGGAATTAACAAATTATATAAAAGTAAGATCCATTCATCATTGTTTAATGTGATATCTTTTAAGCAAAATGGAACTCTGTTAACCAAAGCATGTTCCATTTCTTGATGTAAAAAAAATGTTGGAATTAGTAATGGAAAGAAGGAAAAGAGAAGCTCTTAATCCAAATGTTTAACATGAATTTACTCCTGTTTGAACAATCAGCAGACATGTCAGTCTGGAAAATATCTTATGTCAGCAGAGAAGTCCATCCTCCTACCCAACAGAACAGTGTGCAAACTGCCTTATTCACAGAGAATCATTCACAGGAGTCTCTGGAATGCTGGAGTAAATAAATCAGTCTGTTTCCCAAAATTTCAGCATTTAATTCTTGATTGATAAGCAAAATAACCCCAGGTAAAACATAATTTTAAGATGTATCGTTGAATGGAAAACATGAGACTTTCTTTTTTTGTATTAGCCTGTTTAATAGGGCCTGTCCAAAAACATTTGTTGTCAGGAATGGACACCTGTAAGTTAAAGTTCAAGACTAGAAAGCAGATAGTATAAATGTTTGGATTGAAGCAAGGCCTTCAACTTGGCTCTTGTGAAGGCAATTTATCTGCAGAGAATGACAATTTATTTACTAGTCTATCTCTTCCTTCTCTTTCCCTTCATTTACTTTTGCTTCCTTCTCTTTCTTGTTTTAACTACTATAAACAAATTTCTCATGGGTGTTTGAGTTAGTAAAAATGCCAAGACATGAAAATTTAATAAATATTTTGTTATATTTCCCAGAGAAGTAGAGATTGCTACCTGATCTTTCTGGTTAAATGGAATTTATATCTTTTTAATATCCTAATCGAAAAAAGTACAGGTTAGTGTTTTCTCCTGTGTCTCACTGCCCAAGTGAAGAAAAAGACAATTAGGAAATCCACCTGGGCAAACCTGGTAAGGTTGCAGTGGAGACCTAGTTTTCAAATCCAAAGTTATATCCACATGACAATTGCAATTCCTTTCATTTTCTGGAATGTCTTCACCTAAGTAAACCCTGATACAGAGATGGAATTTCAAGACAGAACTCATAATTTAAGAAAGTCTCAAGATAGGCAGTTGTGTTGTTTGAGGATTAGAAGTAGGAACCTTAAAACAGACAGATTTAGTGCCAGTACATTACACACTAACTGTGCAACTCTGGGAAGATCAATAATAATCTAGAATTGTCCATCTTCTCATTTTTAAAATGGGAATATTAGAAATAACTTTCTCATAGGGTTACTGTCAAGATTAAATATTACAACTGTGTAAAGGCTTTAATACAGTGCCTATCTCCAGAAAGCAATAAATGGAGGTCACATGGTTTCTCTCTATGAAAGCTGCTTTTCAGCTTGTGGTGTAGACTCTGATCAGAACTTCAGCTTTTTCATGGTGTCTCAAGATCTCTGCTTCTTCTTAATTTGAAGGCATGCCCTTTGCTGCTATCTAATAGACTGATAGTTTTCCAAGTGTGAACCCCAGCCTCACAGCCCAGCATCACCTGGAAGCCAGTGATTTCTAACCTGGGAGCTTGTTAGAAATGCAGATCATTGCACCTTGTTCCAGCCTTACTGACTGTGAAACCCTGGGAGTGGGGGCCCAAGATCTCTATGTTTTAACAGGGCTTCCAGAAATTCTGACGAATGTTAGGAAACCACTGAAACAGGCTATACATACCATCCACCAAACCAAGGAAATACTGAGAGGTGGTTCCTGGACATAAATTGTCACTGGTAGGGCTGGTGAACTGTCAGGACACAGATGTCTACTGTACTTAGGTGAAAGCATTTGAAGTTAATAAGATTTTATATCAGCTGTCATATTTAGTGACATATTTAGAGGTAGACACTCTTATTCGTTCCTTATTAAGGAAAAGTTTGCAAGCCTCCAGAGGACTACCATTCACTGAGAGAGACCTCTTTTGTGATCTCTAAAGCACACAGGGGCTAGAGGGGCTGCTGCTGGGCCTCAGCATGACACAGTCAAAAAAGACCAGATTCTAATCCTGCTGTAACACATATTCACTGTGTGAACTTGTGTTAGGTTTCTTAATTTCTCTGTGCTTTCTTTCTGAGCATGAGATTAGTACCTGCCCCACAGGGCCACTGGGGTAACTGAAAGAGGTAAATATGTAAAATAATTAGTCCTGCCTTCTAGTTACTACTCACTAAGCTCCCTTCTCTGAGGCAGGAATGGGGCATCCGACATGTAAATAGCCAGGACCCTGTGGGAAATGTTCCTTCCAAATTTCAGGTACCTGAGCATACTACTTCAGCAAGAGACCTGTATAAATAGAGGGAAAACACCTAGAGTGAGAAAGGAACTCGGGGTAAACCCATATAGTTCCAGTCTTCAGAATGGTGCCTCAGAATTAAATGCACCTTACTGATGACTCACTGAGATTGGATTACCTAAGGGTCACAAAATTAATTCCATCTAATCAGCATTACTTATTGAGCACCTACTATGTGCCAGGTACCATGCCAAGTGCTTGGGGATACAACAGTGAAAGAGATAGACTTGGCTTCTGACTTTCCCAGGAAGTATAGCCTGGTGGGGCAGCCAAATATTAAACAGATGATCACAATGACAAGCATTATGGTGGAATGCTGTCAGGCTATGAGAAAAGAGAAGCCAGGCCCTTTCCTTGCTCTGCCATACTAGCAATGGAGACATCTCCTTCTTTGACCCTGGCCTCAGGGCTGTTTTTCTTGGCAGTCAAGAGGATAGCTGGTAGATCTGTGAACCAATGAACACTGTGCTCCCTCTCCACCTGTGAATGAATGGCAGCTTCTACTCATCTCACCTCAACATTCAGAAGTAGCTCAGTCTAGGTGCGCCTGGGTGGCTCAGTTGGTTAAGCATCCGACTTCGGCTCAGGTCATGATCTCACGGTTTGTGGGTTTGAGCCCTGTGTTGGGCTCTGTGCTGACAGCTCAGAGCCTGGAGTCTACTTCACATTCTATATCACCCTCCTCTGCTCACATTGCCTCTCTCTCTCTCTCACAGAAATAAATAAAACATTAAAATGTTTTTTAAAAAAAGAGGTGGCTCAGTCTAGACTTAAGTGTTATGTTTAATAAATATGTATTATAACAAAATCATGGTGTTTACTTTATATGAAGCATTATTCTCATCACTTTACAGAAGTCATTAATCAAAGCAAAATTAAATAATCTGTTGAATTCAAAACTCTGGTTTGTTTATATAGTCCATGGCATTTTAAAAAATGGCCATGGAAGATCAAATGTATGCATTTAATGAATATTTATTGCTTTTTTTAATTTTTTTTAATGTTTTATTTATTTCTAGGAGAGAGAGAGAGACAGCGTGAGCAGGGGAGGGTCAGAGAGAGAGGGAGTCACAGACTGAAACAGGCTCTAGGCTCTGAGCTGGCAGTCAGCACAGAGCCCGACGCGGGGCTCGAACCCACGAACCGCGAGATCATGACCTAAGCGAAAGTCGGA